>NC_141991.1:226224518-226572041 GCF_049901715.1 Pseudonaja textilis | reverse complement strand
TTGTGGAAGCCTGTTATTCAAACAAATCAACTATCAATGGGCAAATGGAGCTAAACAACATTTATACACTATTCATAAGAGACAATAAAAAAGTTTAAAAGGTAACAAAAGGATCAAAATCCCTCCGCTCCAGCAATCAACACCAGATAAGCAGGGATTAAGAGCAGGATTTATACCAGACAAACAATCAACAGTTAATCAATTTTAACAACAGTCTAATCAAGGAACTACCTAGGTGAAAGGAACATTCCCACCAACAGTGACAGGACAAGCTATTGAATATAAATAGAGACCAAACTGCACTCCCAGCTGGTACTGAAGTTATTATATATTCTGATTAATGAAAAGTCTGCAAGCAACAAACCAACCCCAGAAAGTATCAAGGGCTCCGTATTCCTACACATACAGGATGTATACATTCAATATAGTTGACCACAAGTTCCCATTTGGAATCTTTTTAGTACGTTAATTCCTATAAAGCAGAATTAGAAACTAATAATAACTTTTGAATGATAAACTAAACCAGAACATTAAGTGATTTAGGCTGGATAGTTGATTTAAGTATTATGGAATAAATGACAAGATAATACATATGATTAGATATTATGGAACAAAGACGAGATATTTTAAGAACAGCTTTCCTTTATTAAATATTGAACTGGTGAGTGTTAGTCGATCTTTTTGTTGAGATAATTGATGTTTACATCAAATATCTCTTGCATATTTAATGTTTTGCTTGCTACTACTCTCCACCCTTTTTAACATTTGCATGAACTGATCTGCATACAATCCCCACACATTACTACAGAAAAGAGACAAAAAGGTGACATTAATACAATAGCAAAGTTTAAAGTAGCATAATATTTTGCTAGGAAGTATATTATGCAAAAGAAGGTGTGCCAGTCTGTCACACTCTTCTTAATATAATCAATAAAGAAGATGGGATAGAATTTGTTTTTTATCAAACAAGGAGTAGGAAGATTGTTGTTGAACTCCTGTTATGAATACATACCATCAATCTCTGTGGGGCAGATGATTAATGAAACCTAAGAATTTAAGAGATAAGAAAGACATGAGCTCAAATTGACATTATGTATTATCTTTGTAGAAAAAAAAGACACCCTGGGAAAGGATATCATGCTACCTTCCTTAGTCCATTAAATATTATCAAGATGAAAACTTCCAAGTGGTCAGACTGACAGCATTGCCAGATTTCTCCACTAGATTCCAGAAGTGAAGGCTTAAAGGATTAAAGAGCCTATATTTTGTAAAAATTATATTATCATTGCTGTGAGCAAGCTGCTGCTCATTTCTGTCTATAAATTGGGTCCACAATGTTTCCCTTTTCAGCTAAAAATTGGTGTGTATTTTCATATTCTGCAAATATAGGTGCATGGCCTGAGACCCTGTGTACACATGCAGCCTTACAGAGATTTCAAATGTGAACCATTGTACTATTAGATTGTGCTACTTTGTTTTGAGGTTATTTATACTACCACTTCTGCCATCTCTGATCCTTCTTCACTCTCCACTTTAACCTTCCATGGCAGCCTCTCTGTATTATCTTCTCATTGTCACATCCTCCACTGCCATATTTTGTCATCTACTGTCTCCTCAGGCAGCCAACACCATTACCTTCATCACCCTTTTAACTCCATCCTCATCCTTCATTCTCAGGTCCCCTTTCCAGCCTATGTAACAATAGTCATGTTGTTATATTTATTTATGGATAATTAGTTATTTATATATTTATGTACCATTCATATATTTAAATACTTATTTAAATTTTTGTCAAGCTTCATCTGTTTATCATTTGATGTGTCCCCACTCCCTTTTGGTAATCACACTCCCTTATATGCCTTTTTAAGTCTGTTGCAACCCCTTGAACAAATAAAGATGTACACTTCCTGTTTACAGGATCCGGTCCTGGTTATATTATATTATATTATTATTATTATTGTAAAATAATTGTATGTATTGTGATAATCAATATTTTGAATTGTCATGTGTTCATTTTTACTACTTCTCAGTAAGTTGGGGATAACTAAATTGAACACCAAGAAAATGTACAATGGTGACAAAAATAAATACTTTGAAAGTGAGGTTTTTTCAATATACAAATCCCTTAGTTAATTGGATAATTATTTAAATAAACCATCTACAATTTTTGGATGGATTCAGCAGTCCTGATTGATGAACAATATTAGAGATGATTTATAGGTAAATTGGCAAGTGTTAATACATTTTTATAGAATTCTTTAAAATCTCTACTAGCATGAGATAGCTCACCTGTTTCCCACATAAAGACATGCTCAGAAACTACAAAATTGTTCCCTTAGAAGTCTAGCCATTGACACACAAACATTTTCCACTGAAAGCAACCAAAAAGATTATAAACTATTATGACATGCTTGGACCAAACCTATTTGCAAGACTGCAAAATAAACTGAGCTGTTTAGTTTTGGTAGATCAATGGCCCCTTTTGGTTAGTTATAATACTTTGGCAGTTACAATCATGTAATAATCTATACTAGTAAAAAACTATTTCTTTACCACCATCTCAATGAAGTGGGAGGTAGCCAACAAGCAAGTCTAAAGAGAAAAAATATGGAACCTCTGTTCATATGAAATGCATTGTGGAAAGATGATTGAGCATAGCTCTGCCTCCAAACAAAGAAGTACATTCATATGGTTTTAGTGGGGGTTTTTTTTCCAGTTTTTTCTTCAAGCACCAAAATATACTGTCCACTCATTGGAAGAAGGGATCACAAATCTCCTGTAATACAGAATGCCATAACTTTTGTGGTTGAATTTTTACTAAATTACACCAAAATCATGTTCCCTTTGATCACTTGCCATATAGGAGGAGGAAAGAAATCCCTCTCCGCCTAGTTCTCTCTCATCATTTTAATCACAGACTAAAGAATGTATTTGGTTATCTTCCCTTCTTCTTTTTCTTTTCTTACATACTGAGTGTCTATTTATAACTCATTTCTTTTATTGGCTGCACCAATAATATTGTTGGGGTTTTGAGTGAATGAATGTTGTGAGTAAAATAAATAATGAGCCTTAGCAGTTAATGCTGCAGTTGTTAAACTGTAACTCGGTGTTTGCTATGCTGGCATTCCTGCAATTTTCAACTCCCAGAATTGCCAGATAGCACGGCAAGGGCTTTTGGTCTTGAAGTTGTAGTCTAACAAAACTTGGAGAATGCAAGTCTGGGGACAGTGTTTATGAGAGATTGGTGGCTTAGATGTTGTACATGGCTGGCAAAGTCTGTCCAGAGACAGATGAGATCATGCGATTTTATATGTCTTCTCCAGACAGCTTTTTCTCGTGAATAGACTATAAGAACTGAGATTTTTACAATGGGCTTATGAGTCAAGCATTGAGAATTGCTTGACTCATAAGCGACCATCAGAACTTATAATTGTAAGGTAGCCTTTATGGGCACAAAGCTCAAATGAGTCTTATTTTTTAATCACTTTAAAATTCACTTGTCAGTACTTTCAGTACTTTCTGAATGATAACTTTTTATCATATTCATCATGTGAATCTCCTTCTCCTTGGCAAAAAAAAAAAAAGATTTAATTATAAATCTGAGGATTTAGAAAAAATACTTTTTGGAATAAAAAGGAAAGAGTATTTAGAGTGTTGATTTTAAAAAGTTAAAAACAGAATTTGAAATAAGACTTTGAAATTAAATATAAGAATCCTTTCATGTAGAAAATTGCTGGGGTTTTTGATTCCCTAGGAAAAAATATGATGGGATCGGACTTCGAAAGTTGGGTAACAGAGGGATCTAGAATAAACTAAAGATTATAATTAAAGGAGAAGAATACTTAAAGTCAACTCATTAACACAAAATGGAGCAAAATACTTCAACATTGGATATTTTGAACAATATTTGTGAGCAATGATCATAAAAGGTAATTTTAAGAATGACATCATAGATAGATGGTGTACAAATGATATTACAGAAGAACAAGATATAACAGACAAGAGTGAAATTGATTTGAATGATAAGCTAAAAGAATGATATATAATTATATGAGGGAATAAATTTGTAGGATGAAGGGAAGAAATGCTGCCAAGGGAATGATGGGCCAAGAGGGAGAAGAGGCTGCAGCTGTTTAAGTCTGATGAACCTAGGGAGAAAAATAAGACTACTTTACTTAGTTATTGACAAGTACAACTTGCCTGCCCATAAATGATATCACATTTTCCCCTTTGAATCTGGATCACTGCACTGTCTTAGGAAGTTTGCTTTCCCACAATCCTTGAAGAGTCAGAAGTTACTAGGATGGGACAATGATTCTGTGCTTAGACAGCCTTAAAGTGGGATCCTCCACCAGATCCCAGCTTTTGAAGCCACATGTAAGAAGCAATGAAAGGGAAGAGGCAGGGAAAAACAGATATTTTGGTACTGTTGGATTTCGCATGGTGGGTGTGTAAATAAGAAAAGTGAAAGCTATAACTCAATGCTTCAACTAATTTCAGTCTCTAAAATAGCCATTCCTAATCTGGAGAGCTCTAGACATATTGATTTGACCTCTGGAATGCTGTAGATGATATCACTAAAATTCAGCAGCAAATGCAAACGTGTAGGCATAAAATGTTTGCCTGGGTTTCCACAAAGAAATAGCAATAGCATTTAGACTTATATACTGCTTCACAGTGTTTTATAGCCTTCTCTAAGTGGTTTACAGTTTCAGCATATTGCCCCCAACAATCTGGATCGTCATTTTACTGACCTCAGAAGGATGGAAGGCTGAATCAGCCTTGAGATTCAAACTGCCAAACTGCAGGCAGCCAGCTGTCAGCAGAAGTAGCCTGCAGTACTGTATTCTAACCACTGCAGCATCGTGGCTCTAGAAATGCAGTCTAAAGAAAATAGGTACATCATATTCTTTCTTGCTTAACTTACTTATTTGACTTAATTATCCAGTTCTTATAAAGATAAAAAAAGCCAAATTTTTATTTTATTCCCTCTGTTGAGGTTCAAGGAGTCTGTGAATTCAAGTCTCACCTTAGCCATGAATGCCAGCTGACTTTTGGCCAGTCACTCTCTCACTTCACAGGATTGTTGTTGTGGGAAAAATAGGAGGTGGGGAGGTGTGTTGGATATGTTTGCTGCCTTGAGTTATTTGTAAAAATAATAAAGGTGGGATACATACATACAAACAAACAAGTAAATAAAAAATAGGAAGCGTTGCCAATTCCTGAACAATAGCATAGTAGTTTGGAGGGTACCAGATTAAAGAACATTGCAATCTAAAGGGTGATTCTGAGTAGGTCTTGAGTATTTGGAGAATTCTGGAAGTTGGAAGAAAAGACCTCTTAATCATCACGTGACGTATCATGACTTTTCCCCTTCCCTAAATGGGGTGGTGTGGCCAGCGCTTGATGCATCTGGCCTGTGGGCTGCAAATTTGACATCCCTGGTCCATATGATGTTTGATTTTCTAGACTGCAAATGAGAAAGTTTCAACCACTTTGCAACAAGTCATATGGAATGTATGCAAAACGATGGAAGATCTGACTTTTCTCGTGCTGTTAATAAATACCATGTGTTGTTTTACTGTTGCTGATTTTTCTAAGTCTGGCACTATTTTCCCTTCTTTCCTGTTCTGTGTTAAAAGAAGAGCAAGAAAACTGTTAAAAGCATAATGAAATTTACAGAGATCAAGGAAAAAGCATAAACCAACATAATTTATTGAAACTTTAGGATGAACTGGACTGGCTTTATTTTATATTTAAAATGTGTGGGAAAGTGCCTGTTCTAGAAGAACATATCAAAACTCATGGAATTGTTTATTCACCAATACTCTTCAGAAAAGGAACTTTTTCACAAAAGATTTCACAGACTATGAAATACTGTATAAACACAAAGATAGATTGCTTTTAATGAGAATGGAGAAACTCTCTCCTAAAATAGCTTGGGACAAGTCACCTCCCTAATTCAACTCTCCAATGTTGTTATGATGGCCTTCCAAATATATTGGACTACTACCGCCATGACTCCCAGCAAGCAGAGTTGTTATTGTTGGCTGTGAATTGTCATATTTGTAGAGCAACACATATTGGGAGGTCCAGCAAGTTGGGGAAAGTTCAGGGGTGGGTTTCTACTGGTTCTGTCCACCTCTGTAGAACTGGTAGCTCTGAAGAGCAGCAGACATAGAACCGGTTCTATGTCGGCTGATGTTTTTGCTTACCTGTCCACCCGGGCTCTTACCTGACCTTTATTTTCTGATTTTTTTCAACTTCAGCTGCCATGTGAGGCACAGCTGCAGTTAAAAAAGCAGGAAAAAAGGGCTTTTTGAAAGGCTGATTCTCTGCATGCAGCATGCTGATGACGATTTACAGGCGCATGCCGGCAGCATGCAGGGAAGCACATCGTAAATTACCGAACCTCCGTAAATGACCGAACTGGTAGTTAACCCTGTCAGATCCCACCTTTGGGAAAGTTATACAGGTAATTCTCGAGTTATGATCACAGTTGAGACCAGAATTTTGCTTGCTAAGCAAGATTGTTAAAGTGGGTCATGCCCAATTTTACATCCTTTATTGTCATTGTTGTTAAACGAATCATTGCATTTTAGTGAATTGTGGTCATTAAAAGAATCTGGTTTCCTCCACTGACTGTTTGATTGGTAGCTGGAAAGTCACCCATAGCAATTGCATGATTCTAGGATTCTGAAACCATCATACATGTATGCTATGTTGCCAAGCACCCATATTTTGATCACATGATCGTGATCAAAATGTGATGATAATGAGTGTGAGGAACAATTGCAAGACACTTTTTTGAGTGCTATTGTAACTTCATATAATCACTAAAGGAATGGTTATAACTTGAGGACTACCATAATGTTGTATATTACTATTGTAATAATAATAGTAAAAGTACAAAGCTTAATAATAAGGCTAATTTACAATTATATAGTATAGTCTTAGCAATTAGGGAGCGTTGCATTACCTTCAAATGTTTTCCCTGTGTACCCTTACTAATGTATAGAAATCTTATTATTAAGCTTTGTAAACTAGCTGTACTATTAGGCTTGTTAAATCTAAGTGATTAAAAAAAAAACTGCGCATAGGCATTCCATCATGCTTCTGTTGATCAAACTAATAATGCTAGCTATCTGGAGCACTATATGAAATACAGCTTCTCCTATGTTTAGTCATATTGGCTAGAAATAATGGGAATTATGGGAGTTACAGTTCTACAGCATTCAAGTAATCAATATTGTCATTCCTTTCATAAAGTACTCAAAAATTATTGAAATTAGCTCTTTTTTGTATCTTGCCTAATCATGTTGCGTTTGTTGAGAATGTAAGGGACACCTCAGTTATGAACTACCTAATGTTTTCATTTTTCATTGACCCATTCTTTGATATTAAGAATATTTTGAGCTAAGCATAGGATTCTTCTACTCCAGGATGGAATGGAATACAGCAGGGGTGTCAAACTTAAGGCCTGGAAGCTAGATCCAGCCTGCAGGGTGCTTAGAACTGGCGTACAGGCACCCTGGAAACAGTGAAGGGCCAACTTGCGGTGGCTCTGACAGTGAAAAGGGAGCCTTCCCAGGTTCCATTTTGGGCCACAATAGCCTCCTGAAACCCTCCGCTAGCGAAAACGAAGCTTGAGGAGGCCATGCGTAACCTTTCCAAGCTCCGTTTTCACTGGCAGAAGGCTGCAGATGCTATTGTGGCTGAAAACGGAGCCCAGGAGGGCCGTCGTGGTCAAACATGAAGCCTCAATGAGTGACATTGAGCTGGTCATGCCCCCCTAGCCACGCCCCCCAAGATCAAACACAACCCTGGAATATAGTGATATGATGAGTGAAATTCAGAAGGAAGAATAGCACAGTATCTTTAACTATATGCAGTAAAAGAACTTCAATAAAAGTCTTTATTTACAAAATATAGTCTGAACCTAGATTCTTATATTTAAGGGTGAAATGCCTCCAGACACAAGAATTTCTACTGTGCAGAACTGCCTTTCCTGGGGGAATTGAAAACTGTCCCTGCTTTGCTGATCTCTGCCTGCTGTTGAAGTAATTATTTAGCTTTTGCTTTGGCTCAAATGTTGAATATTTATTTTCAACTGGCTTCTCTGCATTTTATAGTATGATTTGTTTTTATTTTTTATTCATTTCTATTTCTAGTCCATCTTTTCTTAAAAATGGGGCATAATAAAATAAAACCATTCGTGATAAAATATTAGTTAAAACTTTTTTTAAAAAACCCAGCTAATCCCAATATATTCAATACTAAAGAAAACAAGATTACAATGTATTTATTACATTCATGAATATTTGAAGAAAGTAAGAGGATCTATTCAGGTGATAAAATATCAGTGGGGTTCATGGGACAAATCCTGAATATCATAAAAGGCAGCAGAGTGTTTCTTTTTCTATTTATATATCTGCCTTATTACCAGGGATGAAAGTTGTACTGGTAGAATCTTCTGTTTCATATGAAAAATGAAGAAGGTTAATTTGGGATATGATGCAGTTTGATTTTGGATTCTGGAAGATTATCACATCCTCACAGATTTAAGAACATACTGTTCTGACCCAACCCTGTTACCAGCAAGAAAATCTCAAACAAACGCAGCAACTCAAACCTTCTCAGCTTTAATCTACAAATAACTTCTTTGTAGATAAAAGATGGCTTGCAGCCAATTAGTCCAACCAGAAAAGCCTTGACAGAATTCTTCAGATAAGCCAGAGTCTCCACACACAATGCTGAATCCTTAGAACGTTTTTGCTTTCTGCAAAAGCAAAAACCTTTTGAACCTTTTGAAACCAGGCTTATGTTCCCTGGAGGGAGGGGCTATTATGTTGCATCCTTACTCCCGAGTTGCCTGTGCTGCTCCAGGTGTTCTCTTCTACGAATCATCCTGCGCTCACGTGCACTTGGCACAGGCTCCTCGGGAACCTCGTCACTGCTGCCAGCCCGCACAATCCCTGAAGGCAGCAGTCCACTCCCTGATGGTCTTGGCCCTTCATCAGAGTCATTGCTCTCCTCAGCCATCTGCACCTGCTGCCAGCTAACCACAACACATACAGAGATTACAATTCAATACAACCATTTTAAATTTGCTCCCAAATCAATAGATGATTAATACAGCTTTCTCAGATTCACTTTAATATATCCCTCCTGCATTCTTTTTCCTTGCGGTATCCTAGAAGCCTTGCATTTCGATTCAGATATGGTTTTCAGATTGTCTTCAAAAAAATTATTTGTAGGATACCCTAAAATAATTTAAATGAAAGTTTCATTTAATCAAAGTTTATTGGAATATTTGCCAAAACTGAGGAAAGGCACTCCCACCTGTGTCTCTCCCATCCTTGCCTTTCTGACTGCCCTCCACCCTACATTTCAGGGCCGTAAGCAGACTCAGAACAGTGCAGCTCTGGGACTACTTGAAATGCTTCTGGAAGCTGCAGCCTCCCCAGTCCAATCCCTCTTGCCTTCGGCCACCCTCCACTCCGAGACCTCTACTGCCCTGCACTCGGCCACCCCAGCTGACTGTCGCCATCATCTTCTCACTTCCAGTGATGACGAGATGTATCTGGCCTGACTATTGGAATATATGGGGCTGCTTTAGTGCTATGAGAAAGAGAATGAATGGGCTTTTTTCAGCTTTCTCCCCCATTTTTACAGAGCAAAGCCATACAGCCCAGAGCCACACCAGGCAAGCTTCATTAGCAGCAGTAGCAATAAGGTGAAAGTCAGCTGGGGCAAGGCAAGGTACTAGTGGGGGCCAAAAGGTCACATATTAAGGAGATCGGTGAGAGAGATGCAGTATCTCTGGGGTCATAGGTGAGAATGGATTGCCAAGTGCACGAATGTTGACCATGTGACTACAAAGGCACAACAATAGCCATAACTTCATAAATGCCTTCAGTGCCATCATAAATTCAAATGACTGTTAAACAAAAGGATTACCTGCAGTGACAAGTGATAATGTGAACGATGTGCGTTTGTGTTTATTTTCATAGTCATAATGTACACTGAAGATGGTATTTAATTTTGTTGTACGAGGTGCAATGGCAATAAAGTAAAGTAAACTAAACTAATCTTAGAATTCAAAGACACATTATCTTCTTAAGATTTAATTCTTTGCTTTTTCATTGAATGGATTTTGAGGTTTTGAAAAGTTGGACAGAATAATTATAAGTTTCAAGCTATTTTGAGCAGCCCGTTGTAAACCTGGGAAAAATAGGGTTATTGAGAATTGTTTAAATTATTACCGTACATTTTTTCTAGTATTATTGGATAGCAGTTAGCCCAGGTTGCATCCATCTCCTTAGTCTGCAAGGCTTGGAACAGATGTTCATTATAATATTTACATTATTGCCAGGACCAAATTAAAAGCTAAAAAATATTCTCAAACCTCTCACATGGCTGAACATATTTTCCCTATAAATCTTGTAAATTAGATTGTCCAAATATTGCATTATTCATTGTTCTTTAATATGCCTCCACTTCTCATATTTGCATATACATTTGTACATATGAGCAAATTATTTAGGCTTCAGGATGAAGCTAGTTGACTAAACTTTTAAAATACAGTTAGAAAATCTGATATTTTTAATCCCTTGAAAGTTGCCAAGATAGGAAAGTCTTGCTTTGAACATTGTACAAATGTTTTTTCTGTCCTCAGGCAAAAATGTATCTCACTTTGAACACTTTGAAGTGTTTCTTTCAAAATACAGAATAAGATTGAAATACTCAATATTGATTGTCACCCAATTTTCAGAATGATTCTTATACAGCTTTCTTTTCTCCTTTTAGGTGCTGTCAGCAACCACAAAAGTTCATCACAGAATAATTATATTTCATGGGAAGACACCATTTTCAATACCTCCATACATGCTGCAGTTCGACATGGAAAATGGAAACTACTCACAGGCAATCCTGGTAAATTTCTAGCGGTATTTGGAAAACGTTAGTTGAGCACTGGTTACTTGACAATTTTGAAAGTAATTGATGCTTCAGAGCAGGACTTTCAAAGTGGAGATCCTTTGAAATCGGGTTTTGCTCTTGCTGGATTCTCTGTCTTTCCTAAGCTGATTTTAAAAAAAGATTATTTCACTTAATAAATTTAAAGGGGAAGTTGATTAAAACAAAGTATCCGTTCCTTAGCACGACCTTTATAAAAATGCATCTAGGCCCTGGATAGGCCTCACGACCAGTGTTGCACCTAACCTTTCTTTCAGAAGGTGTGATCACTTGCCTTGACAACAAGAAAAAGCTAGATGGAACATTTTCTTCTGCCAATGGACAGAACTTTCTTCTATCCATTAAAACCGCAGGAGATTAAGATTGTAAGCATGTTTGCTCAGTGGTAGCTACCACTTCTTTCTTTTTCAAGCACGAAGCTTGGACTGGAATTACCAAATATACTTGCAAGAAAGTCTCTTATTTATGCCATGTTGTTCTGAAACTTTTTGTTTTCTTTTAATTCATCTTTCATGCTTTCTTTTACTCAGAAATAACAACCAACAAAACAACCCCAACAGTTTGCATGCATAGTTGTATTAGTGCAGGGCTGTCCTTCAGTCTGTATTTTCAAAGAGTATCTGATTACACAGCAGCTATGCTTGGTGGGGTCATAATTACTGAATAAAAATATAGGAGGAATAAAAACTAATGTGAGTTTTTACAAGGGTGCCTTTTTTAAAAAAGAAAAAAAGAAAGAAAAATGGAAGGACACATTTTTAGTCACAAAAAAGGTAAATCAGCTTCTTCTTTCCTCATCAGTTCCTTTTTTTAAATATTTTTTTTATTTTTATCACAACAACAAAAACAAATAAAACCTTTTTTCTGTTCATCAGCGTGTCAGCTGCGTACACATTTCTTTGTGTACATAATACCATTATCATACATACTTATATATGTTTATAATCCTAATCAGTATTTTATATCATATATATCACTTATTGTATTAGCCTTAACATATTTATTGATTTTCAATAATATATTTCACATTCATTTTCTTACTCTGCCTAACTCATTCATTTATCATATATTTATAATATTTATCAGTAATAAATATTATACTGTACTTACATATTTCAATTCCTTACTCTTCTATATAGCCATTCATAAAACAAACTCCAAATTTTATAATAATCTTTTTCCTTTTGTTCTCTAATTGCCATTGTCAATCTACTCATTTCATCACATTCCATTATTTTCTTAATTATTTCCTGATCAGAATTTTCTCATTTTTCCTAATCAATTCCTATGTAGATGTATAGAGTGGAGGAAAACAAACCTGGAAGATGTAAGATTCAGGATTGGGCCCACTTTCCTTAAAGCAGTGTTTTGCAATCTTAGCAGCTTGATGAAGTAGAATAGGGGCTTCAAATCCACATATCTTAAAGCCGCCAAGATTGAGAAATATTTACTTAAAGCATTAATATATTACTCTTCAGTATAATATATTCCATGATGATTCACTATAAAGTATGATTAAATAGCTGTCCTCAATTCAAAATTTGCCAGAATTTCGAAACTAATCCAGATAGCCAAATAGAAGCTCTCTTGTTCCAATCTTTAAATGTATCTTCTTGTTTCCATCAAATCTTTAAAAAACTGATTTGCCTAAAAAGCTAGAGATTTGAAGAAAGAATCTCAAGTGGAGAAGACAAAAATAATGTAGAACAACATCAATGAAAAACCCATCGCTTTTGTTGAATGTTGATGCTTATAGCATCCTGAAAAGGAGAAAAGTTAAGCTAGTATGCAGTTTAATGGGGAGATTATACACTTGGTGGCACTTAAGTTCCTTTTTTTGTATCTTGAAAACATTGCTTATCTCTGTCTTGTGATTTGTTTTTTTCCTGTGCGCGCGCGCGCGCACACACACACACACACACACACACACACACACAGGGAATGAATGAGGCATGGTGAAATATAAACGAAAATATCTAAACAAGCCAAGCCAAGCTAATAAACTGCAGCCAAGTGGCTTTGCCTCGTGCACATTTTCATACATGTTATATCAGGAATCCTAATTTTTATTAATGTTTAATTTCTCTTCACAGTACCTGATACCTCTTGTTCATTTAACAAGAACTGACCCATTACCACCACAACAGAATCAAATATAGGCGGAAAATTCAATCCCATGCCAATGTAATTGAAGAACCTAGATCTGGAAACATGTTGGATTCCAATTATGAGGCAAATATTTTCCCAGCTAATCTTTGATCTTCTCTTTATAGGGTGCAGCCATTGGTTTCCACCACCATCTTTATTCAATGAGTCAAATACTTTGTCATTAGATCCATCCACAAAGAAGCTTTGGCTATTTGATGTTGTTCATGATGCTGAAGAAAGAAATGATTTGTCAGAACAATATCCTGACATTGTGAAAAAACTGCTGTTGCGACTCCGGCATTACTATAAGAACTCTGTCCCTGTGTTCTACCCAGAAGAGGATCCGCGCTGTGATCCATCTGCACAAGCTGCTTGGGGGCCTTGGTTGTAGGAACTTGCACAGCAGACATTATTATGTCATGCAGTAGAGTTGAAAAATGGCTTGCCATGCTCCATTTGTGTATATCAGATGTATGTGTTCTTGCATAATGATAACTGCAACCATTCCATAGACTCAGGGATACAAGTAAATAATTCTGGGATCCTTTTATTGTACCTTGACAGTTTCAATTTCAGACATTTGGATTTATTTCTTACTCAGTGACTCTGGGCAATTTTAATTTCACATTTGATTGGTCTTGAAGTTCTACCGAAATCATAAGTCTGTAATTTGGAAGTTAGTTTTTGTTCAAAGCAGAGGGTAAAGAGATGCTCCCTTTTCAAAATTGCTGGGCAGCAGCTGGGAAACATTATTTCATTTGGAAAGCTCTGAGTCATGAGTGGTGGTGAGATGGTAGGGGCTTCTAAATTCCTTCACATTTGAAGTTAGATCCTGGATTTCAATATTTGCCTGAAGCAGTCAGCATTACTGGGGGTGAGGGAGGATGCTGAAAGAATTGAGAAGAAAAAGTGAAGAAGCAGATTATTGCACTGTCTTGGCATTTCTTTGTTCACCTTTACCTTCCCAATTAGAAGAGCGTTCCAATTTTCTCATGAGTAGAACTTCTTATCCTAGAAATCCACAGAACCTCTTTAGGAACTGCTGCCAAACTGTAAGAAATTATTAAATACTATTTTAATTCCAATGATATATTTTTTTCTGATTCCATGTTTTAAACCTAGCCTTGTTAACTTTGTGGAATCTGACTTTCAGAGGCAAAGTGTGGCTCATAGATTGAAGAAAGGTCTACCTATAATTTATAAGGTATTTGCTTGTACAACCTTCATTTAAAGTCTGTCTCTAAATCCTACAGTTTGAACAGGGCAATCTTTACATATTTATTTAAACTTCAGACTTGGAACAAGACAGCAGGCTCTCATGGACCAATAACTGGTTAAAAAAACCCAGATGCAATTAGCAGTTATCACAACATAGGGAAATAACAATCTCTGCTGCTATAAGAGTTTTTTTCAAAAACCTTTACATAATTACCTAGAATTAGTAATGAAATGAAGACAAATTATTGATAACATCCAATAATTTTAGATGGTATAAAAATAATTACCAAGAAAATCTGTCCAAAATAAGTGGTTGATAATATGTTCAAAATATGAAGACAAAATGATATAGGAACTTTGCCTTTGCATATACATTGATATATTCTAAACTTGCAGTCATGGACTATTAAAGATTCCTAGAATTCTGCTAGCTAAAACAGATAATCCTCAACCTTCCATCACAATGGAACCAGAATTTCTGTTGTTAAGCAGGATTGTTTTAAGTGAGCTACATCTGATTTTATGACTTTTTTGGCATGGTTGTTAAATGAATCATGCTGTTATTAAATAAGTATTGGTTCTCCCATTGACTTAGTTTGCCAAAAGTCACCAGGCAAGGTCACAAATAGTGATCACATGATCTCACGATGCAAACATTGTAAAAACATGGCAGTTGCCAAGAACCTGAATTTTGATCATGTGACCAGGATGATGCTACTATGGTTGTAAGTGAGGACTTGTTGTAAATAACTTTTCAGTGCTGTTGTAGCTTCAAATAGGGGCTAAACAAATAGTTTTAAATCAAGGACTTAATCTGTATATTAAACTGACCCAAAGTGCAGAAGGTTTATAAAAGATAAATTGAGAGCTAGGGTTCATTAGGATGGGATTCAGAATCACCAATCATGGTATCCTTCTAAGGGTTGTGACTTAGAGAGACTATTTTACAGTGGTTCCACTTCTTCCTAAGTGTGTTGGTGTGCATATGAGAATAGTGGGATTCTCATATGCACACTAATTCTACAGGATTCCCCACTTGGGGAGGTCCTTTGTCAGTTTGGAGTGAGATAGTAGAATGTTTCCAATACTCAGTTGTACTGTGCTACCCCAGATTGCACTAGAGCAAGGGTCTTCAAACTTGGGAAGTTTAAGATTTGTGAACTTCAACTTCCAGAAATCCTGAGCTAACGGGACTGGAGGAGGAATTCTGGGAGTTGAAATCCATAAGTCTTCAAGCTGTCAAGTTTGAAGACCCCCTGGACTAGAGATAGTGTCACAATCTTGTCTTGATGTTTGGAGTCTGTGAAGGGCTGAATTGATCTAATGGAGCTCAAATTAAATTCTTGCAAGATAGAGGTACTATTTATACTATTTATGATGATTGATTTTGATTTCATGTTTAACTGTCAGTTGTGCTCTTCTTAAAGCAGCAGATAGGTCCCCCTGAATTCACAACTGGCAGAGGAGATGGAAGGCATGAGTAAGGAGGACTTTTTTCCAGTTTTGATTAGTGCAGCTGTTGCAGGCTTTTTTGGATCAGGGGATCTTGACAACAATGATCCATGTCCTTATCGCTATATTGCAACACTCTATCCGTGTATGTATTTTTGAAGAAGCTTCAGCTGGACCATAATGCTCCCACCAGCTAATTAACAGATAACAGATAATCAGAGTTGGAAGGGACCTTGTAGGTCATCTAGTCCAACCCTCCGCCCAAGCGTGAGACCCTACACCATTTCTGACAAATGGCAGTCCAATCTCTCCTTGAAATTCTCAAGTGATTGTGCTCCCACAACTTCCATTATTCCACTGTTCCATTGGTTGATTGTTCTCACTGTCAGAAAGTTTCTCCTTATTTCCAGGTTAAATCTCTCCTTGTTCAGTTTCCATCCATTAGAAATAGATTTCCCAATGTTTACATATATGCTGCAGTCACTGCATTAACTTCTGGATCCATTTCAAAGTGTTGATGTTTATCTTCCAAGTCATTTATGGCTTGGCACCCAAATGCCTATTAGTAAAGTTGCCTATACTTTTCCCAGCTAAATTTACATACGCATACACAACATACACATTCTTCAAGGGAGGGCAGATTGAAAGGATTCTCTGTCAGATAAGTGAAATTGTTACTGTTGTTATTTTAATTGCTTATTTTTAAGATAAACAAAACTGAGTCTTAGGAAGTATGTAGTGGATGCAATTACTTATACAATTATCAAATAAAATCCCAAGTTTCTGAATGAAATGGGATAAGGGAAAATTCAGAACAGACAAATGGAATGATTTTTCAAACAAACACTTATAGAAATTACAACCAGTTAGAAAAGTGTAAATCCCCAGCATGGTCCAGTTTTCAAAAGATTAGTTGAATTTATGGAAGTTAAAGCTTTGCAGGGAAACATACGATGACTGCAGGTAAGATTCTGAATATCAGTTACTGAGCAAATTAATTGGAAAAACTGTTGCTCTGTCTGACTTGAATCAGGCTATCAGATTTGAACTACAAAAATCTGGATAACAGTAGGTAGCGGGTTCCAGGGATACTGGAAATTCAGATCCAGCATCCAATAATTGAGGGCCAAGGCGCTTCCTGTCATTAGGCTGTGAAGGAAGCTATTTCAGGCAATTGATTTTGGATGTCAAAAAAAGGCAAGTTTTTAGTACTATAAAGTTGTTTTTACAATTGGTGAGATGCACCTATGAGATTTCATGGCATATGAGACAAAACAACTTAGCTTATCTTAAGTGCATACACTATACATCTGAAATTAGGGAAGCAAGAATGCCTTGTTAAAGGCTTCCTGTTTTTGTTAGGCTAGTCACGCTGGGAATAAAAAACAGATCTAAATTTGGCTTTGAGCTGTCTGATCAATTAGACCTCTTATTACAGTAAGCAATTTTACCTAGGGATGTGTAAACCTACTCCAAGAAATAAAATATTCTGGAGAATTCTGGAATGTTCCATTACTCCTATAGACCACCCCTATTTCTTGCCATTTTAGCATGTTTCAGAAGAGAAATTTAATCTTTGAGCGTTCTCTGGAATGTAATTATTAGTGCCCAGCAACATATTTTTTAAAATCATTTTCAAATAGTACTTGACAATGTAACTTTTTAAAATCACTTCTTCTGAGGCTTCAGATAAGACATCCAGTGCCATTCATAATCCCACCCCAAGAGAATAATTACCTCAGCATTAAAATTGCATATTGTCAAAAAGTAGTATTACTATTAACCAATACATTTCCTAGCTGAAGTTTTTGACTTACTGTGTAAACCCTGTAAGCTTTTCTGATTCAATGCCTTGCCAATAATGTAAACTAAATGGAAACATTAGCAATAAAATATCTTGAAAAGAACTTAAACCAATATTTCTAAATCTTACATTTTTACTGATATAATTTCTTTAGAAATATGAATATATTTTAGCAGGAAATTAAGGCAAAAGGCATATTGTAATCAGGCAATTATTTTTTTTACCACTTCTTTTGTGCCAAATCTTAGAAATCAAAATTATATCAAAGCTATCTACCATAATACATTCTCTGAAAGCAACAAGACAGAATATATTTATACATATAACATATCATTTTTGCATTATTTTCATGCTCCAGTGATTTGAAAGATCATTTAGCATTTAATACTGTTTTGATGAAACTCTTTCTTCAACTCCTATCTCTTAGATATTAAACCTTAGATTTTATTATGTTATAAAATTGTTTGTTAAATTACTTTATTTGGGTCATTTACAGTATCTAACGAGGTTGTAAAGTGTAACTGTCCCGTGATTTCATCACTTAGCCATGGCAATCCTGGCAGTCCCAATCGCCATTGTAACCCCAAGATGTGCAGGTCATTAAACAAGGACTGGCACGACTCCCAGATAAGTGGGGGGATATCGTGGGGTGGGGGAGCCCTGGAAATGTGTGTGAGGTGCTGCAGGCAACTTACAGGACTGACTTGTGACCTTTCCTGCTGGCTTCCCCATTGCCTTTGAAGTTTGGAATTGTAATATTGGCTAAGTATGACTGGACACACAAGGAATTTGCCTACGGTGTATAAGCTCTCAGTCTACATACAAACAACAAATGATAAATCATAAGATACCAATAGGAGAAGGTAGTAGGAAAGATGAGAAAGTTAATAACAATACAGCCCTACTACATGGGTAAATTTCTTTAGGTATAAGATAGTGATGTGGCAATTAGGTGTTTAACAATGATAGCATGGGGGAAAAAACTATATGCCTAGTTGTTTTGGCCTGCAATGCCTTATAGCAACATCATGAGGGGAGAAGTTGAAATGCTGCCAAGAAAGGCAACAAATGGCAACCACAACTACACGACTCCCTGGGACATAACCACAATGCTGCAATGGCTGGAACTTCAGGGACTGGTTGCGTGCCCATTTTTTTCAGTGCCATTGTAGCTTTGAACAGTCACATGAGAAAACTGTATTTCATCAGTAGAAAGTAGCATAAAAGAGTCAAGGTGAGTTATGCTTATATCTGTCTGTTCAGTTTAATTGGCAAACATAATCTTTAAACAAGATTAAACAATACCTGGTTTTTTTAAAGTAAACCTTTCTTGTCATCATGCTGAATGTCAGAGCTCATTGCTAAAATGGAATACAGGAAACAAAGTAACATGTACTAAAATCAAAAATATGCATTCAAGCCCCATCAGAGAAATTCAGCATGGCACAGAGCACTGTAATATAAGTCATAACTTTATTTTAAAAAAGCCTTCAGATATTTTAAGAATTAAAGGCCCTTTGTAAAAATCAACCCCGTATTTTTGTCATTGCTTGAGATGCCAACATGTGCCCACAGTGAACCCATGTGGCTTTGCAAGGTTTGCTCGTTGTGGTTTCTAAAGTGTATGTTCTTTCCATCTAAATCTAGTGTTTCTTCTTGACTGTACTTATTCTAACTATAGCTATGCAGACAAAACACACCATGTTTTATACCACAGATCCAAACAGAAGAAAGGATAAGTAGCAGAATGGAGTTTCTTTTTTTAAAAAAAATGCAGATGTGTAGTGTTTTGTTTTATTTCTTCTAGTAGACATTTTCTTTTCTTTAGTTCTTGCATGCATTACATTGATGCAGGAAATAATGCGGTATGATAAACACTTGATGTATCTGTTTATTTTAAAGATTTAGGTTTGAACACTCGGAACAGATGCACTTTTATTCAATACATTTTATTGTTACCTTTATATTTTTGCTTTAGGAATTGCCAAGATAATGATCATAAGGTGTGTGTGTGTGTGTGTGGGTGTGTGTGATGGCTTCTGGCAAGTCCCTGCTGTTTTCTTGGCAAGATAACAGAAATGGTTTGCTATGCCTGTTTTCTGGGGCTGGGAGAAACTGACTGGTCCAAGAATACCAAGCTGGCTTTGTGCCTAAAATGGGACTAGAACTCATGGTTTCTAGCCTGACACTTTAACCACTATACCAAACTGGCTTTCATAAGCATAGTATTCCTTCTTTAATTTTATTCTTATAGCAGCCACATCAGGGAACTCAGGCAAAAGTGGTCAGGATTTCATGACCCAATAGGAATTTGCACCTGATTCTCTCTTGCCCTAGTGCAACATTAGCCTAACGCTATATATGATTGTCCAAATATATCTGGCTTCAACTCCCAATGGTTATTGAATCAAACAAAAAGTTAAGAGTTGTAATATAATCCCTGGGAATCTATTCAGCATGAAGGATTTTTCTCTATTAGCCCATGAAAACATATTGGCCAGAGATAAATTACAGAATGTAATTCATGGTTAAATACAAACTTACTCAACTAGCAAGGGGAGAATCAGATTCAAAAGCAAAAGAGAAATGTGGTGTGGCTTCAGGATTTCCCTTTATTTGACATGTTGATTGCTTACCAGCTCATAAATGATATCCTTCTAGGCCAAAGGTCTTCAAACTTGGCAAGTTTAAGATTTGTGGGCTTCAACTCCCAGAATTCCTGAGCTCACATGACTGGAGGAGGAATTCTGGGAGTTGAAGTCCACAAGTCTTAAAGTTGCCAAGTTTGAAGACCCCTGTTCTAGACAAAAAAGTGTAATTAGTAAAATGGCCTAATTCACTCCATTCCATTACTGTTCCAACTAGGTTTCCAGTTAATCATTGAAACAGTTCAGTGCATAATCACTTGAAAATCAAGTCAACTTTACAGGTATAAATGTACTGCGTTTATGTACATCCACTACTGCATAAATGTAGATTTTAGTATTCAAATATTAAATATACTTTTCTACTCCACACATATTCAGGCACAACTAAAGAGGCACGCAATATCACGTAGACTAATGTAAACATTAGACCTCATCAATGTGCCAATTTTCTCAGTCAAGAAAACCATACACACACTTTATGATGCTACTGTCCCTGAAAGCTGTATGATTTTTCCTCCCCCTTTGATGACTTCAATTAATTGCAAAACTGTGTTACTGTAAATGCTGCATTGTTAAATGGAGCTTGGTGAAGATACATTCTTATGTGAAATGTGAACATTAGGCCAGGGAAAAATTATTGGCATTAACTAGGGGGTGGGTTAAATTTGGGTTGGTTGATAAAGTAACCTTCTGAAATGCATTAGTCAAATTGGCAAAAAGTGGATGGGGCGGGGAGGACTTAGAACCCTAAGCTTTACCTTTTCTTCACCACGGGCCCCCTTTAAATAGCTTTTGTGGTCCCTGACCATGGCCATGAACCCCCAAGACTTAACTCAAGATTTAAATCATAACATTTCTTCAAGTCTTCATGGACCAGGTGGGACAACCTCGTGGACCCCAGGGGTCTGCAGACCACAGATTGACAACCACTGCTCTGTGGGATTGTAAGATTTATTTTCTTTTCAAAACACCTCAAACTGCCATTTTTCTGATCCTCAAAAACTTCTAGCATATTCTACTTCTTCCATATGTACATGTGTGCATATTGTGCTTAACAGATAACAGATAATTAGAGTTGGAAGGGACCTTGTAGGTCATCTAGTCTAATCCCCCGCCCAAGCAGGAGACCCTACATCAGTGGTCCCCAACCTTTTTTGTGCCGCAGCCCGGTACTGGCATCACAAAATCATCCACGGCCCGGTACCGGCATCAGCACGCATGGCAAGGCGAGCTGAGCGACCAGCCAGCCAGCCGTCCTCCGCTTCTCCCCGCCACCTTCAACTCCTCCTTTGTACCTGTGTTGATGGGCTTCGCAATGGCTTCGGGACGATCGCTCGGCTCGCCTTGCCTTGGGTGCTGAAAGAATCCTCATGCCTTAGTTTTATTCGAAGCCGCCCCCCCTCGATGAAACTAAGGCACGACGATTCTTTCAGCACCCAAATGCCACTTTCTACCCGGAAAAGCTCACCGGAAGCACTTTTTCATCAAAACAAGATGGCGGCGCAGAGCAAACCGGCGGCCCAATAGGAAATGTTCCACGGACGGGACCGGTCCACAGCCCGGTGGTTGGGGACCCCTGCCCTACACCATTTCTGACAGATGGGAGTCCAATCTCTTATTGAAAGTGTCAAGTGATGGCACTCCCACAACTTCCAAGGGCAAGCTGTTCCATTGGTTGATTGTTCTCACTGTCAGAAAGTTTCTCCTTATTTCCAGGTTCAGTTTCCATCCATTATTCCTTGTCTGGCCTACAGGCGCTTTAGAAAATAGCTTGACCCTTTCCTCTCTGTGGCAGCCCCTCAAATATTGGAAGACTGCTATCATGTCTCTCCTGGTCCTTTTCTTTACTAGACTAGCCAAGCCCTGTAACCGTTCTTTGTATGTTTTAGTCTCCAGTCCCCTAATCATCCTGGTTGCTCTTCTCTGTACTTTTTCTAGAGTCTCAACATCTTTTTTATAATGTGGTGAACAAAACTGGATGCAGTAACTAGGTGTGCTCATACTAAGGCTTTATACAGTGGTATTACTTACTTTGTAAACACTTGGCTATTGTGTTGTACTGTGTGGCATAGAGCTGGTGAGAAGTAATTTGAGTTTGGAATGACACCATCATAGTATCTCATACCTGGAAAGATTTCCACTGTGAGTTCTGTTCTCCTTATCACTTAAATGTAAGATATGTGCTACCCTTGAGCTAATGTTCTGGTTGTGTCCCACCTATGTAGATATGATTACCATTTTCTCTTTAGCTTTTGCTTACACTCTTCAAAAAACCAAAGTCTTTGCAGTCTCAATTCTTATCAACTGTATATGTAGAAATCCCTTTCTGATTCTGATACAGAAGACTTGCTAAATTGGAATTACTCCTTTTAAGTGTATTAAGAATGTAATTGAAGACAGTTATGGCATACTATTGGCAGAAAAGCACATTCCATATTTTTAAGAAACAATATATTGGAAAGGAAACACATTAACATTTGCTTTTGGGTAAAAACGGTTTTAACAATTCTTTTGAATACTGTGTGGTAGAAATAAAGATTTACATAGTCCAAAATTACAATTTCCAGAATGGTCATATATGCTAAATTAAGAACCAACATGAAAGCTTTTACTGTCTCAAAGAGAAACTTGGGATTTTATGAAATGACCTCAGTTACATCATTGGCCATCTGTTGCATAAAAATCTGTTGTTTGAAGGCCAGGAGTTGTTCCCAATTTTAGTGTGGAAACAGCTCAAAGCAGTTGTGTTGAAGTATCAATCTTTGGCATTTTACATGGCTCACAAAGTCAGAAAAAGATTCAGTTCTTCCTGTTGAAGCTTTCACATATTCAATTAAATCAGCTTGGCAAATTTAACAGATAACAGATAATCAGAGTTGGAAGGGACTTTATAGGTCATACAGTCCAACCTCCTGCCCAAGTGGGAGACATCATTTCTGACAAATGGCAGTCCAATCTCTTCTTGAAAGTCTCAAGTGATGACGCTCTCACAATTTCTGAGGGAAAGTTGTTCCATTGGTGGATTGTTTCCCCAGCTTCCACCCATATACACCATATTGATAAGCTCATGGTAAATTTAATCATAATTACCTGGTACGAATATATCTTTAGATCACAATACTATTTACTTCTATTTAAGTGGGGTGCAAATATCTCTATCATTTTGACATTGTTCCCAGTTTCTCCTTGCTCAGGATACTAGTGGCATCTACCTGAGAATCTATCAAGATGGTTATATCTTACTTTCTAACTGCCTGTCTCAATCCAGGTACACCTATAATTTTGCCTTGATTAGATAAGTGGTCTAGTACAGAGGTCACCAACCATTAGGACCTTAGGGACCACCAAACTCATAATTTTAAATCCTGCGGACCACTAATATGAATTTTGAGTGATGGTGGCTTGTTGACGGTGGTGGGAGGGAGAGAGAGGGAGATCCGATCTAACCTCGGAGGGCTGGCGGTAATCTGCTCTCTCTCTCTCTCTCTCTCTCTCTCACACACACACACACACACACAAACACACACACAGATACACATACACTGTCCCTCACACACCCCCACACCCTCCAGGCAGCCACATTCCTAACCTGCTTTTCAGCTCCATTCTCAGGGGGAGAGAGAGAGAGAGATAGTATCCTGCGATCCCAAATAAAGAACAACCACTTGGTAAGAAAACAGGCTGGGGGATTTTCCTGCAGACTTTTGGGGGGATTTTCCCAGGGTCTCTGCAGAAAAAGCAGAAGCAGCAGACCTGGGAAAATCCCCAAAAAAGTCTGCAGGAAAATTCCCCATCCCATTTTCCTACCAATTTATCATTCTTTATTTGGGATTGCAGGATACTGTCTCCAGCTCAGTTCTCAGGGTGAGAGAGAGAGAGAGAGAGAGACTTTTGGCTTCATGCAAGGAAAGCAGCAGAAGGAGCAGAAGTCTTTCTTTCTCTCCCCCAAACTCCGCCAGAATGACGCAGCCTCTTGGAGCAGGATGCCTTGCAGGGTCCCAAAGACTCATTTCTGGTGAAGTTTGGGGGAAAGACTTTTGTTGCTTTCCTTGTGTGCAGCCAAAAGCAGAAGAAGCAGAAAAAAGCAGCCCGGTGGCCAGACAAGGTGCATGGGGTAAGTGGGGCAAGTCCCCTCTCCGCCCTTTTCCCCCTCCTCTCATTACCTCATGTTGTTTGTAATGCAAGTGATGCAAGCCTTGTGTTCCTGCGGGCCATGTAGGTGGCGCAGCCTTGTGTTCCCACACAGCCTGGATTAATTGCTTTGGGGGTGACATTTCTCTGCGGACCAAAATTTTCTTGTGGATCACCAGTGGTCCCCAGCCCACTGGTTGGTGACCACTGGTCTAGTAATTCATCCATCTATCCAGTAATTTATTGCTTGATATCAAGTTTAAAAGGAGGCCTTTCTTTAATTTAGTATAATAGTGTTTGATATTTCTATCTTCTGAGATTTTTTTTTTTACTTCTCAGCCAAAAGATCTCCCAAACAAGAGTTAATCATGATTGACCCTGTTTTAACATCAAGTCAACCAGGTTTTGCTAGCTGTTTATGTATATGGAATGCTGCCAAGAATATTAATACAAACTGTTTGTACAACAAACCGTAACATAGATAATAGCAGGGCATGGGCATAATGAAATGTCTTATCTCCATCACTATAGTTTGCAGAAATATGCTGTTTTTAATATTGTGACTTTATGTTTTATTTATTGCCATTATTATTGCCAATCCTGGTTTTTATGTTTATCCTTTCTGTCTTGCTCTTTGTGGTGCCTCTCACCAACTAAGCCTCACTGCTATAACTCCCCATTCTCCATTCACAGCTAAGATTTCCTCGACTCTCCCTTGATCTGTTTCTTCTCTGATAGCTTTATGGTTATTAACTAGAATTCCAGTTTGCAGTTTTTATAGTATAAGCAGTCTTTCCAGAGTTGACAATTACCTGAGATTATAATAATTTATCCCATTCAAAATAAGGTACTTGTGCATTTAATTACAGTTGGTTAGTACACATATTAGTAGATGTCCCAAACAATGGAGATCTCTGTCAACAGTATCCACCAATGAGACAAACTGCAACATTTAATTGGAAAACAGTACTAAGCAACTACAAAAAAATTCCTTCAAAAGTTTTTGATCTCACCTTTTGACCTCTATCGTAATGCCTATTTTGAAATTTAGTCTGCAGTACATCATTCCCATACAAACCACATTACTTCTTCTTTTTTGCATTTTTCAAATGACAGGTTATTGTAATACTGATGCGCATGGAGTTAACCATGTTGCTCAATATGCTCATAGGTCAATATGTTTTCAAACTATTATTGTTATCGGACAATATGACATCCAATGTGATATCAAACGAAACTGATGATGAAACATTTCAGTTTAAGATTGGCTATCAAGAGAATAAAAACTTGAGATTTGTACAATTCTGTAATTGCATGCTATATTGACAACATCTCCACAACAAAAACCATGTTGAAGTCTAAACAATATTATGACTTACTCGGGCAGAACAATATCTGAGCAAAATGTAGTATCACTACAAGAGCACAATCCAAACTTCAATTCTAATGTATTATCCAAATATTATTAGTTATTATAATAGCTGTTATTCTTTCTCATGAATGACTCATTTCCTAGGAATAAGTCCAAATTGCCTTCTAACTTATTGGCTGTGTTACTAAATGTGTAAAAGGAAATGGTCTAGTATTATCTCTAGGAATTGTTTATTTTAGGAGTTATTCTTCTTTAGCCATCTTAAACACTATAGGGGATTTGCATTTTCTTTTAATAGTTGTAGAAAACCTATATCAGACATGCATGCACAAAAGAGCCATCCAATTTTGTTCTGGAATAGCACTTCAATAAAAGCATTACATACTCCTAGTTGACATTTCACTCAACCTGCAAGCGTGCAAAGAAGCTAGAGCCAAATAGCAAAAGTGAGGAAATAAGTTGCTTAGTTCCTCTTGCTTTGGCCTCTTCTCTCCACAGATGCGGTCCCCAATCTTTGTGGTTTGGTGGCCAAGTTGAGGAGGGGGGCCCCATGCGACCAGCAGACAGCACACATGTGCAAGTGCAGTTAGACTTGCGTGAACAGTAGGCTGGCGTGCATTCACATAACCAACGACTGCAAATTGAGCTCGTGTGAATGCTCATGTGCAGCAGCCCGCTGCTCACACACATATGCTGGCCCACGGCCCAGTTGCAAATACGCTGTGGCCTAGTAGTAGGCCACAGCCTGAGGGTTGGGGACCCCTGCTTTAAGATGTTTGGGATTTCCAGGGAGATAATGCATCTTGTTTGCTTTCTTATTTCAAGATTTTATTTGGGTTTAAGACACTTCACCCTTGGAATAAAATAACCATACAGCAAGGATATGGTTAAAAAAAGTCAAAGTGGCAGCTTTTAATAGTACAAACGCTGCCTGTTTTGTATGGATATTGCACCATTCTTAACACCTGCATATGGCCTCTTTATTTTTTTTCTTTTAGATTTGACTTCAATGCCAAACATTATGATAGAACCCTTTGGGGAAAAAAACCCAGTCTTTATGTTTGCAAAAATCAACATTTGCATAATTTTTGATAGGCATTTCCTGACTAATTATTTTCCATACAGGTCTCCTATAACGCCTAATTTTACTATTATTGATTTTCTTGTCTGAATGTGTGGTTTATAGGGTTACACAATTTTGAATCAGCTGTTTAAATTGATTTCATTTTGGAGATTATCCAAGTTTCCTCATAGTATATCATGTTAATAAATTTAGAAATGGAAAATGTTCTCAGTAAATCCACTTCCAAAGTAATATTTTACAAGTGATATGCAAGACTTTTGAAAGCATGCATAAGCATTATACAGATGCTCTGCCTCCTCCAAGAATTCTGAACTAGTTTCCAAACATTGTTTTTTCCATTCCAGTCCTTTCAATCAGCCAAATAATTTCGGATAAGTGTGAAATACGACATGTTGTCTCATTGTTTGGATATTGGAAGATTTTTACTGTTTGATACAGTGACAGTTATAGATTTATTTATGTATTAATTTCTCCAAATGCACATGCTAACACAATGGTATATTCTAAGTCTTTAGAGTTCTAAATTGTAAATCCTGCTTATATTTTTGTTCTGATTTATGTCTTGGTCACTTTCTTAATCTTGGAGACTAGAAAAGTATGACTTCAACTCCCAGAATTCCCAGCCAACCATGATCCATTCAACCATTCAACAAATTAATCAAATAGTGTTTGAAACTGCAAAAAATATTGTAGTTCTTGCCATATTAAATCATTCCTGGAACCACTGTTTTAGTGTTATCCAAAAGCTAATTTTGCTTACCATCCTGACCTTTGGATAAGTAATTCAGCCTAATTTCTTCTTTGTAAATGCTTTGTACAGTATTGGTTTATATTAGGTGAAGGCTATCAATAAATAATTTGTGTTGTCAGTAAATTTATACATTAGATGTAGGAACTGTACCTTTGCATCATCAAAAAAAGACATCAAATTAAATCAAGAAACCTATTTTGAAATCCTTAGCAAGTATATCTGAAGCTAATTAACACGTTATCAGGATTTATACTTCAGTAAACAGAAATAGAATTGGCTCATATGCTATTTTAATACTTTATTTGAGTGGGATTTAATGCATGCAGAGAAAAATCTGAAACACTTTCCCCTATCATTAGGTAGAGGGAAGCAATTAGGCAGTGAATATAAATAAACAATACACAATGTTGCAGGGGAGTTGTTGAACATGGAAACTATTCTGCATTCTCATTCCTTGCATAGTATAAGATACTACCCTAGCATCTTGGTTGATGTAAAATTTATTTTTATTTATTAAATTTATACACCAACTATCTTATTAGCCAAAGTGACTCTGGTAATTCAATTATCAATCCAGCCTCTTTAGTATGAAATGGGAAAAGATAATTTTTGAAAATTATTTTGGCAGGTACTATCTAAAAAGCAGTCCCATATTTTGGGTGGGCTGAGAAAATCAGAGAGGATGCCTCCACTGTCTCCCTCCACCACTCAATCTTCTACTGGGACCAAACCCCATTAATGTGTAAACCAGTATTTCTCAACCTTGGCAACTTGAGGTTATGTGGACTTCAGCTCCTGGAATTGTAGCAGGAGAATTCTGGGGAGTTGAAATCCACACAACTTAGTTGTTAAGGCTGAGAAACATTGATCTACAAGACAAAGTAACTGGCAGATAGACTTGTTGTTTGGTCACTCATTAGCCTTTTCGGGCTTAATGGGCAAATAAGGAAAGGAAGCTTTACTCAGATTTCTAGAATTGTTGTGAGGAAACAGAAGAGAACACTATGAATGACGAATTGAGTTATAAGAAATAAATGTGGAGCAGAAATCAAATCAAATATAGTTTATTAATTATACTGGGGAAATATTAACATCCATATTACTCCTTCAGTTGTAGCAACATTTCGGCAGAATCTCATCTGCCATCATCAGGGTTCCCTTGAGAGTTCCACAAGTAATTGCTTGATGGCAAAATGCTCATATCTGAAACATTTATAGTCCATGTATTGCAAACTAAAGTTATCTTTCAATGCAACAACTCCTCATGGCTGGACTGTATTTAGATAAGTTCTTTAAGACCTCTGTGTTTTCCCAGGATCCCAGAGTGGGTTGCAACCTTGGGGGTTATTGTGATTGATTAGATATCTCTGGTTATTTTTTGTGTATTTTCATTGTGTGGACTGTTTTAGATTTTTCATATTATATGCTGTCCAGAATTATAATGGAGCAGAGTTACTGATAAATTTAAATAAATATGTAAATTCATACATAAATTCAGTGTAATGTTTTCTCCTACGATGCTTTCCTGATTGTATTCTTTCTGTTAAGACAAATGATATTAGGATAGCTCACAAGAGGAGAGAGATGGAATCTCAAAGCTTTCTTATCTGTCCTGCAGAGTTACAAGTTTGCCTCACAGTCTAAAGCCAATATTCATAACAGCATGTGTGGATATATAAATTGATAGATTGTAAGTGGAAAATCACACAGAAAAAGCTTAGTTCTGGCTATAAACCTAAGTGCAGTTCCCTGAAAACTGTCCCTGAGGAAAGATGCACCGATTGGTTTATACTACTTGATATAATATTAGAGATACAAAGATATAACAATATTCTGTATTTGACCCACCATTTGTATCAACTAGATAAGACTTGTTTCAGATTTCATTTCTGGCTAGATCTAAATTTGACAGTTCCAAATAAAATCCTATTGTTGAAAATGTTGACTTGCGGCTGCAATATCATATCTACTTCTCATATGGCTTGAGGTGAATCTTAACCAATCTGTTTTGAGCAATAACCCTTTCCAATGGATACTTTATTTAGGCAGCATCAAGATATTGATGGTGGAGATAGAAATGTTTATTTGAAACCTGACTGTATTACAGATAATCCTCGACTTGCAAACATTTGTCTAGTTACATCAGCACTAAAAAAAGGGGACTTATGACCAGTTTTCACACCTACAATCGCTGCAACATCCCCATGATCAAAATTCAGGCACTTGGCAACAGGCATGTATCTGTCACACTTGCACTGTTCTGGGGTCATGCAATCAATCACCCTTTGTAACCTTCCCAGATGGCTTCTGACAAGCAAAGTCAATGGTTACTTAATGACTACCTGATTCACTTAACAACTGCAGTGATACACTTAACAACCGGGGGGGGGGGGGCAGGGAGCCATAAAATGGGGAAAAAACTAACTTAACAACTGCCATGCCTAGCAACAGAAATGTTGGGCTCGGTTATGGTCTTAAGTCAAAGATGGCCTGTACTGATATACAAACAAAAACATGTATGCCTTTGTTTCAGGTCGCTAAGAGTTACTAGGGTGATTAAGATAGCCTATACATTGACTAATTTTACAATGAGTTATATGAATGGTCAATAGAGTTATAGGGAAATGGAGGTGAGTGGGTTGAGAAGTTAACATTTAATAGCAGCATCAACATGAAACATTGAAGAGATCACTGTTGTAAAAAAATGAAATATTTTGATTTAGAATTAGTAGTTTTAGTACAAACTTACTAAAGTAGCTATATAATTTGATTATAGTCATATGTAGCAGTTTATTGGATTAAATTGTTGCCTATTTAACATATATACATGCATAGCATATGTAAGTGTGTCTGTGTGTGTGTGTGTGTGTATACATCAGAATTTCATTTTTTAATGCATGCCAGTGTGTTCACAGAAAAAAGTGACAAGAAAGGTTATCTTATCATTTCATTTGATTCTTACTCTATGTAGGAATACAGTACTTATGGCTGGTTCTTGCAGTTAAGGCCATTGCAGCATGTTCAAGGTAATGTGGTCAAAATTTGAGTGCAAATTTGTTGCCTTCCCAGCCAACTTCTGACTGTTCTGACCAAGCCTTCCTGAGACAGTAACAATCACATGCTGTTCCCAAACACCTTTTGTTTTATTTCAACGGCTGTGAATTATATGCATTCACAGCCCGTAATGAGTCCCAAACAGTTTATGAATAGTCCAAGACAAGTCTGCCAGTCTTTTGGGATAAGGCTGATAAGCACCCACCTTTATCTCCTTTGAAATGCTGCCAACAACTAAATTGCCAATTAGCTGTATAAGGCCAAACGGAGCACAAAGTCAGCACGGAGCTTCAGATTTTAAACCGATCAGAATGAACAAAGTTGCTTCCTGCAAAGGCTCATATCCCTCTGCTCCTCTTATGGGAGGGGCCAATCATCTCCAAGCCTTACTCCCGAGTCGCCCCTTTTGTCTTAACTGTTCTTGCCTTCTTGCAACTCTGCACAAGTACGCACTGGGAACAGGCTCCCCCTGTTCCTCTGCCTTGCTGATGTCAGATTCTAGAGGCTCTGGAGTCAGCACATAACTCTCAGATGGCCCTGGCTCCATCTCTGTGTTGGACACAGATCCCTTGTCCAAGCCCTCTGCAGACTCCAGGACTGGCCCATGTTCCTCCCCACTGTCCGACTCCGCTGCCAGCTCTGCAGGCCGCCGGTGGACCACAACACTGACAAGCAAAAGTTAATGGAGGAAGCTGGATTCACTTAACCACCACAGATTCACTTTAAAACTTAATAACCATGGCAAAAACAATAGGTAACATGGGGCGCAGCTCACTAAACCATATTTTGGTTGCAATTGTGGTCACAAGTTGAAGACTATCCATACATATTTTTGCATCACTTTTTCCCCTCCAGGCTTCCTACAAAGCAGAAGAGAGTCAATCAGATTTCCAATCTTATTACTTTGGAGCAGAACAGAGGGTGTTATTGGGGCAATTCCATCAACATTAGTTTTAAAACAATTAGTCCCATTTAATAATTTAAACAAGACAACCAAAAGACAAACAGAGGTAGATGCAAGCATTTCGTACTGACTCATCAGTACCTACATTACAATAATTACAGCTTTATGTCAATCTACGCTTCCCGTGGGCATAAGGCTTGCCAATGGTTGCTTTCCTGCATACGTTATTGGCTTAATTAGTGCTCTTGCTAGATGTTATATTTGAGGCTGACTTCAACTGTGTTATTGTAATGTAGGTACTGATGAGGCAGTACAAAATGCTTAAACCTACCTCTGTTCATCTTGTATTGTTTAAACTTTTTTCTTCACTGCAGCCTCCCGAAAGTAAAGCTTTTGATTGCTTATTTGTCAGCCTCCCCATAATTCTCTAGTTTCCCTCAGTACCTGCTGGTTGCTCCATCATATCAAGAGGCTCTTTCCCCATCTCTGGGACTCATTTTGAATGTGTTAGCCATGTTTCCTTATTTCAACTTAATTTGGGAGATGCTGAAATGGTAGGCGGGACAGACCTCTCCACCCTCCCCATTTGTCCTGTGGTTGTATATTACAGAAAAATATGCCAAAGGGGGAGAAGAGCAAACCCAAACGGAGAAAAATTAATTCCTTCGTCTATACTGATTAGTGCACAAACAAATCAGGACCATATGATTTGGCAGTGACATGGAATAGTTGCTCAGAGCCAAGATAGGACTTGATAATGGGACAACTCTTTTAGTACTATTGTTTTGACTGATCAAAGATAACACTATCTAGAGTGCATTGTTGGTATAAGAATCCAGGTCTGTTGAAATTAGGGTTAGGCAAGTGTTGCCATGGCCAGATCCACAGAGCAGGGATGTTGGAAGTTCAAGATGAATGACGCTCCTGGCTGCTGAAGTTTGAGAAGAATCAAATGAAGTCCAGACAAGGAGGAAATAAATCTCAACCATCCAACAAGAGAACAGTAACAGAACACCATCAAGCATAAGATCACGCTCTTGCACATTATGATTTGTAAATTTGTGCCGAGTTGTGCAGACCACAACACTGTGGCCTATTTAGCAAGCCATGACTTGTCTGGACTTAACTTGATTACTTCAGCAGCCAGGAGTGTGGAAATAAATCTCAACTACTCAACAAAAAGAACAGTAACAGAACAGCATCAAGCATGATCACGTTCTCACACATGATGATTTGTAAATTCGTGCCGAGTTGTGCAGACCACAACACTGTGGCCTCTTTAACGAGCCATGACGTAGTCCTGCCTGAGAAATCAAGATTTTTTACGGCAGTGCCATAAATGTCGGATTAAGAATTTTGCAAAAAAAAAAAAAAAAACAACCCACTGTGTCCGAATCGTGGATCTCTCGGGCCTAACTGAATCCCCCTGTATCTCAAGGGCTCCGTGCTATTGCAGCCATTAGCCAGTTCCCTGAGATTCTCCCAATACGATCCTTAGCAGCCTTCGTGGCAGGGAGGCACCTAGGCAAGTCCATTAACGTGCGCGCGCGTCCCACTCTCCCGCCCAGAAAGCGGCTAAGTAACCGCGGGATTGTCGGGAACTTCGTTATTGCAGCAGGAATTTCCCTTCGTGTCTCCCCCCGCCTTGAATTTCCCACCAGGCGGCCCTGGAGGTGACTCGCTCCTGGCTCTCTCCCTCTTGCGTGTTCTTAATCGTCGGCGGGATCCGGGTCCCGGGAGTTCCGCCACCGCTGCGGCACTTCTTGCCTCCAGCCCTCCTTCCTCTCCCGCGCTCTGCTCCAGGCATGAACCCTTCATTGTGTCTGCCGCGTTCACTCCTCCCCGCCTGGCGGGGCCTCCCTCAACCAACAGGCAGCGGCTGACCACGTTTTGTGTCCCTTGAGAGACTCTGCTTGGACTGCGCCGCGGGGACAGCCTGGTTTTCGGTCAGCCCACCGCTTTCGCCGGTCCAAGAACGGGAGCCTGGCGGCTGCTCCTACCACAACTCCTTCCCAAGGTTCACCCCCTCCCCACCTCGCTCCTAGGTAGGAAAGGAGAGCTTACTCTTAAGGGGTTCAGGCTGCACTCTTTCGCTGTCCCCTGGCAACCCTCAAATGGCTGCTATTCGGTGAGAAAGCTTCTTTCCCACCTTTCCTCAACCTGCTGCCCTCTGGGCTGGGAATATAATCCCCAGGCCCTCCAGCATTATTCTGAAAAATGGGATCCCAATGTACCTCGAGGAGCTCGGAGTTGCCCTCTCCACCTCCTTCATTCTTAAATTTAACCACGGTTTAAAGAAGTAAAGTACATTTCTAGATCCTCCCGACAGTTATAAACCAATCCCACACAGGCCCGCACTAAAGTTTGGTCGGCCAGCTGTATGGTATATTCACACGTACATCGCCTCCATTCGTGGAAAAGAACCCCTTCGCCCCCGGAATTGGGCGCAGCCGGGAAGAGCTCTTGCGGGGCTCTTTCCCCTCTGCGGACGCCTTAACGGCCCTTTTGTTAACCTCAAGAAAGTTAACCATTCCCGCTCGCTGCCTTCCAGGCCAACTGGGGCCGCCGCCCCTCCTCGCTAAGGCTTTCCTCTGTGTCTGGGCGCGCCCCAGTTCCCCTCAGGGCAGCCCTCTCTCCCCAGCGGGAAAACACCGGAGCGCCCGGCTGCTTCGGCACTTGCCCGAACGGCCAGCGCTGCCCAGCAGAGCCCTCCTTTTACTCGGATCCACCTCCGGCCTCTTCCGCGTCCTGCCCACCCCCTCCCTCGCCTTTCGGTGGGGAGATCCTTCTCCGGGTCGGCTCTTCCGTGGGGCGCCCGCCCCTTTCGCTTTCCGAGCCCTCCCTTCATCTCGTCCCGCCGCCGACCCTTGAAGCTTGGTGGGCCGCGGAGGGAAGGCGGGGGACGTCAGTGCCGAGTGGGCTGGTCCAGGGCAAGGCAGGGCAGAGCGAGACAGCCTCGCTTTACACGGCTCCTTCCCTCCCGCGGGAAGCAGCAGCCGCCCTTCTGGACTGGCCGCGCCGAGGCCTGGCGGAGAGGAGGCTTGGGACCGAGGTGACCCGAAGGGCTCCGCGGAGGCGCGCTCAGGGACGCTTTCTTCCCGGCTTTGGGAATTGACTGGCTGAGAGGGAAGGCTGCGAGCAGCGGCCGTGGACGGCGGGTAAGGCGGGAAGGGGGAGCCGCAGATAGGTAGCCGTTTCCATTCATTGTATCGAGGGGAATTGGGGAGCGAGGAGGGACGGAGAATGCGGGCGGCTTTTGCGAAGTCTACTTTCTTCCGGGTAATTCAAATTCGAATAGGGGACGAGGAGTGGTGAGATCGATTCTGCTTCGCTTGGGTGACTTGCAAATGAGTAGCGCGCCTGGTAACCGAAGAGCATGCAGGTTGCTCCCGCAGGAAGAGGCACAGGCACAGGCACGCACACACGCCTTTTAGAGAAAGTGAGTTTGCCCATTGGTTTCAACGGGATTAGTTTCTAAGGAAACCCCGCGTAGGATTGCAGTCCGAGAAGTTCTGTTTTAAGACGGACCCAAATTCCAGCCTTCCGGCTATTTAGGTGACCGGGTGGGAAGAAGAGGAAAAAGGCAACGAAATTATGTAGCCTTCTCCAGCTGGTTACGTATGGGAGCAGTTGGAGAAAAAAGCTGGGATCCTGCTGAGGGATTTGGCAGTTGGTGATCACAGGGGTTCTGCCTAACCGACAGGGAATACACACCATAAACCACACGGAGTCTCTGCAACCCAAACCAATTTTCCTCTTTAGCATTTTCCGCCTCTGCGGAACAATCCTCTGAGCCCCAAACTTAGCAGCTGTAGCCGATCTGGCTTTCTAAGGTGCTGGAACTGCGCCGTCTTGTACCGACCCGGTTCTTCTCCCAGGCGGCGCGTTTGCTCTTGCAGAAGCCGTTTCCTCCCATCTGGCTGAACCCAAAGTGAGCAGGCTGATAAATCTGCCAGTCCTTTGATTGCTCGGCCTCCTGCTGTGGTTTTCCAGCACGGAAAGGAAGCGGGGCTGCTTGCATTGTTCGTGCACGGGACCCCTTACTGGTTGGGTGACTGGCTGGGAAGGAGGCGTTTGTTTGTCTTGGTGTTTTTGCACATGCATTCTTTGGGAGTAAAGCACTTTCAGAAGCCTGGTATCCTCTCCTATTCCTTCGCGCCTCTTTGTGTGTCAGGGCACTGTAACATTCTTGTTCCTTTTGCACGCATAAATTATAAAGGGGGAAGGGGAATTACCAGACGCTTTGCATCCAAACCTTCCCAACTCCTTTTGTTTTTCCTTTTGGACTGGCTGCAATGCCCTGAAGGGGAAAACCGCAGGTCCAGGGGTTGTTCCATTGATTTGGCAGGAAAGAGGCTCTCCAGACGCCTCCATGTAAACTTCGGGGCTTTCTTCCTTCTTATCCGTTCCCCTCCTCCACCTTCTGTTTTCTATTTGGTGGTGTATTTTTTCCTGGTTTTGAGAAAGTAGAAGACCTACTTTGACAACAGGATAATAAACAGTATAATTATTACAGGAAAAGCGTTGGCTTATAGAATAGGTTTGGGGATGCTGTATTGCACATGAGGCCAAATAAGGAATTGTAGAACATGAGAAAGAGTTTTATAACCAACCGCAGTGTTTTATTTTACACTGTTTGCTTATACAGTAGTTTGATTTGATGCAGATCTTACTCATGTCTTTACAACTTATTCAAGGACACTGAAGCGTCTTTGGATTGACAACTGGACTTTAGAAAGCATGGAGTACCTGATATGCACTTAATTTGATCATTAACCCCCCTTTTTTTCTATTACTTGTTAACTTTTATTACTTCAAGCAGTATAACTATTCAAACCAACTTCTACTTCCTGACCTTGTCACAACTGTATTTTGCTTGCTGATGGACGAGAGACAGCCTATTTTAGAGCCTTTCTTCTACATTGTGCTACTGTTGTTTTCTAGACTTTTAATATATATTAAGTTGCCAGCTGTGTCAGGAAGGGAAATGGAGAAAGATAGCACAATTAACAGTTGTTGTTCAGTACAAATTTAGAAAGTGCATTTATGACCCCTAGAAAAAATGTATTTCCAAGTTTGGAAAATTGGACTGCTGCCAAGTAAAACAGTGGCATTAAGTGCTATCTGACACATTGGAAAAATGCTTTGTTTGTATTTTTATATCAATTTTCTGAATTGTTTATTACGTTTTTCTGAATGGTGGAATGTATTGCGCATTGCATACAATGGGCATGAAATGTATATCTTAAGACTCAAAATGTATATTTGCAAAAATTATTTGCCAAATTCATATAAAATATATTAAATGGAGAAGCATTATATACTCTTTCTCTCTGTGTCCCATCCTCCCATCTCAACCAAATTGATCACTACACTGGTCAAAATGTTAAAATTATACAAGTTATGGCTCCAAAATAGGCCCTTTAGACTTCCTTCTACATTCAGTGAAAAACACTTCTATTCCTGTAGCATGTACAAACAAATGCATTGTACAATCAAGTTAAATGATATGAGCATTCCAGAATTGCACTAGGTCAGTCTTCTGGATGACCATGAAGATCTGTTTTTCCCATAAGCTTTGGGCTAGGGTGAGGGTTAAGCATGACGGATAGTCTGATGGCTGGGATGGGAGACTATTTTTGTCTTTGTTTTTATGGCAAGTTGCGCCTAGTCATTATATGAGAGACCGCCATCAAAGTTTTGTACATAAATAAATACATAGCACATTGACTTATGGTCACATTTGGGATGGACACTTTCATCGTTAAGTAGTATGGTTACTACATGAATTGTGCCTGATTTTACGAACATTTTTTTCGTTTAGTTTACTGTCATTGCACCTCGTACAACGAAATCAAACACCATCTTCAGTACACATCATGACCATGACCATGACAATAAACACAAACACACATCCTTCACCCTCCACACATTGAACTGAAACTCCCGTACCAACACTGCACTATACAGCAGAATTCAAAAGAGCTACTGCCCTGGGATAGAAGCTGTTTTTCAGCCTGTTTGTCCTTGTTTTTATTATCCTGTACCGTAATAGTTCAAAAAAAAGGGTTCCCAGGATGAGATGGGAGAATGATTTGAACTTCCTTAAGGCAGTGGGAGCTATAAAGGTTTTCCAAAGAGGGGAGAGGGCAACCAATGATCTTCTGGGCAATGACGTTAACCCTCTGGAGTGCTGTCCTATCTGCCACTGTGTAATTGGCAAACCGTACAGAGGTGCAGTAAGTTAAAATGCTCTCTATGGTGCAGTGGTAGAAGATCAGCAGTTTTCCATTCAGTTATTTTCTGAGAAGTCTCAGGTAGTATAATCTCTGCTGGGCCCTTTTGACCAGTGATACAATGTGAGCACCCCAGGTCAGGTCCTCTTTTATGGTATTTATTTTATTTTGCCATCATTATTAAACAAATCACATGGTTGTTAAGGAAATATGGCTTCTCCTATTGACTTTGCTTGACAGAACCCCCTGGGAAATAGTTATCACATTCCCCCCAGGATGTTGCAATGTCATAATTACATACACGTGGCACTGTGAGGTTTGTAAGCATGAGGATCAGTCATAAATCACTCTTTGATATTGTTATAGGAGTCACTATACAGATGCTTTGAGTGATCATTAAGTAAATGCTTGTAAGTTAAGAGTTTCCTGTGTGTCAGGAGTGCTAAGTCACTTTTGTTTCAACAAACCTTCAGATTCATTTCCTTGGAAAGTGTAGTGGCATTTGTAGAATATGCCCCATTGCAACTGTCAAAAGAACCGTGCCTTGCCTGATTTTATTGACAACACTTTGATGGGTTTTGATCAAAAGTTTATTCAGATCTCTTTTCAGCTGCCCAGGTCTAAATCAAAAACTGTCATAATGCAAAACATGTGATCTTCCAGTTAGTATTACCTGTCTCTGCATGAGCTTTCCAGTAACTTTGAAATTTTCCTTTATGTTCTGCTGTGGTAACATTCCATTTTATGCAATGAGTAAAAACGTTCCAGGTTGTATTTCCTTAGGAAGGTCATGAAATAAAAGAATTACCTACTAGTCACGAACATATTATTGGTACCATAGTAACTAACTGAGGTTAACTAATCTCAGAATTGAAGTACACTCAGCCTGGTCAGCACATGGATGAGATATTGCTTTAAAATTTGAAGTTAGCTTATCAGAAAGAGATCCTGGAAGTGTAAAGACTTTCACCATAACATATGTAAACTCAGTGTTTGGAAGCTAGTCTAAAGAGACTATCAGCTAAAGCAGGCGTGTTCAAGCCATGGCTCAGAGGCTGCATATGGCCTTGAACAGCTAGTAATATGGCCCCACAAGATGGTAAACTTTTAACATTGTTATGTGATTTTATATTATTTTTATTATTATTTAGCACATGAGAATACGGCAGAAGAGAAGTAACCATATATATATATATATACACAGTCCATGTAATTATAACTAAAGCTTCTAGGGGGTTTGGCAGTGGCCTCATAACTGGATGTCCAATTCAGCTGTCTAGATTATCACCTCTGGCATTGCTTCATGCAGATCTTCTAGGTAACCAGCAAACATACATCTTGGGGAATCTTGCACAAAATGTTTAATAGTTTGCATATCAGCACCATAATCACAAGAAAAGAAAACTTTCCATCCCCACTGATAAAAGACAGAGGCACTTTTTCCAGTATCACACGTACTTCTGTTCAATTTCAACCAGGCAAAGTGAGGCAGGTCAAAAGCAGGTGGTTTTGTAGAGGATTTTATATTATACAATTGTATTATGTATTTTATATGTTGCCCAACAGAATTCCAGAATTCAGTGTGGTTGGACAAGCCGAGAGGTTTGTACATAAACTAAAGGTCCACATTTGTACTGATGTTCTCCACTAAAGACTTACGTCAAATTACTTACTTTTGAATTGTCCAAGTCAAAACTTGCTTCCTTTGAATTTCAAAATACAGATTTGAATCAAATCTTTGAATTTCAGTTGTATCTTAGATGTTTAAATACTTCATCTTTTCTTTATGAGAGTACTAGTATAAGCATTATAAAGCATAAAAATGCATAAAAACTGAAATGTAAACCTAATGTTGGCTTCAAATTACTTAGAAAAACATGGAAAATCCTAATTTCATCCACTGTAGCCATTGCCCCTCCAAGTGCAGTAACAAAAACCTCATCCTCAGCAACTCAAGAAAGGTGTCTAATTCTTTTGTATCTGTTTTAATAATAATGTAATAATAGCATTGACAATTGCAAAAAACAGCGTTACTTGGAATAGTTTACAACCTGTGAACAATACCTTGAACACCATCAAATGTCAACATCTGCCTATCCAACTAGATGGATAAAAATGCCAAATCCAGTCTAAATATATGGCTGACTTTGCAACAAGCCACAATTTTTCAAAAATAAGGCAATCAAGACGATAAAATGAAAAATAATAATTCAAATTGCAGATTGTGCAAAGAAACAAAAGAAACAGTATATCATATACTCAGCTCATGCAAGAAGATTGCACAAACATTATAAATAATGACATAACCAATCTGTTATTAGATTCTCTTTTCTTTTGCTTGGATTGTGAATTTACTGCTTTTTAAAAAGAAAAAATACATGAAAATATTGCTATGGTCTCTAAGCAAATATACCAAAGATGTCAATAATTTTGTTGCAGTAATTAAAATTAAAAAAACCCCATAAAAGTGTTTTGGGGATCTGGGGTCACAAGTCTCATTATTTAATTCATGCAAGATGTTTTAAGATTTGACAGCATAGTTATTTTTTTGTAATTATATGCCTATTCATTCAAATACTTCTTGGTTTCTTTATATTTGATGATAATTTTTAACTTTTGCCCTTGCGTTATGGCCTAGATCAGGCTTGTCCAACCCGCGGCCCATGGGCCGCATGCGGCCCAGGTCGCCTCGTAATGCGGCCCAGTGCCCACCCCAACCTTCGTGCCAGAGCCAGCGAGGAGGAGGAGGAGAGGCAGGCGCGAGGCGGGTCGAGGCGAACGCCAGGCCAAGCAGCAAGAGAAAAGGCGGGCGCCGTCAGAGCGCCACCTCCTGCTGTTGCCGCCACCGGCACCGCCGCTGCCTCTGCCCCCGCGGCCGCTGCTGCCCCTGCCGCTGCTGCTTCTGCCCCCGCCGGGGGCAGAAGCGGTGGTGGTGGCGGGGAAGAAGCGGCGGCGGCGGCGGGGGCAGAAGCAGCGGCGGGGGCAGAAGCGGCGGGGGCAGAAGCAGCAGCGGTGGCGGGGGATGAAGCGGCGGCGGGGGCAGCGGGGGCAGAAGCAGCAGCGGTGGCGGGGGAAGGCTTCTGCCCCTGCTGCTGCTGCTTCTGCCTTCCAGTCCTGCCTCATCCAGCCGGGCCATTTGCAGGAGGAGAGGTAGGCGTGAGGCGGGCGAGCTTTCTCCCCCCCCCCAAAAAAATTTGGCCGGAAAATAAACTGTGATAAAAAAAACTGTGATAAAAAAACCGTGATAAAAAATAAATAATTTTTAATAAATAATAAAAACATCTCACTAACTTCATTTCCAAATAAATTTAATATGTTAACTTTTCTATGGTTTTGGGGGATGATCAGGTATCGTTACTGTTATTTTATTTTATGTGCGGCCCAAACCAAATTTTCATCTTCTAATGTGGCCCAGGGAAGGTGAAAGGTTGGACACCCCTGGCCTAGATCTTCATATATAAAAACGACAGTTGTAGTCCTAAAAGCCTGAAATAATTATAACTCATTTTATCTTATTTGATATCTCTTGACATAATTATATCTTGACATAATTATAGTTCAGTTAGTTCTATCTTGGTTCTCAACTACAATTTTATTGTGACATCTTACAGGAAAAAAATTATGAACAGGCATAACATAATCACAGTTGTTTGTCAGCAGAGTTGTCTAACTTAGGTACATAGATATTTAAAAAAATATATCCAACTATTACTTACCAATGTGCCCATTTATAAATCAGTGAAAATGATTTCATTGAATCTTTAAAAGACAGGTATGGATGACTCATTGCTAATCAGTCAAGACAGTTTGCTTGATACTTTAATATGGATGTGTGAAATTTACTTTTAAGCATTTTCTATTTATGGGAAGCGAGTGCTAAAGTACTTGTTTTTATGATAACTCATGGATTTGAATAGGAGCTGCATGTACAGTAAGTAGGAAATACACTGTGGAACACTTTATATAATTCTTTTTTTATTCTACATGTGAATCACCAAAAATACACCATACCCACAGTGGAGAATGGTGGTGACAGCCTTATGCTTTGGGGCTGCTTTTCTTCAGTTAAAACTGAGACTTTAGTAAAAGTGGAGGGAATTATTAACACTTACATATATCATGTCAATTTTGGCACAAAACCTTCAGGCCTCTCTAAAATAAAGAGGAACTTTGACCTTTCACCTTTCAACACCACAATGACCCCAAAGCATACCTCCAAATCAACAAAATAATGGCTTCACCAGAAGAAGATCAAAGTTTTAGATTGGCTCAGCTACAGTCTGGACTTGAATACAATTAAAAATCTGTGGGGTGATTTGAACAGGGTTGTGTGCAGGAATCTGACAGATTTGGAGAGTTTGCAAGGAAAAGTCGGTAAAGATTCTCAAGGGAAGAAGTGCTATGCCTACCCAAAAAGACTGAATGCTGTCATAAAATGAAAAGGTGCTTCAACAAAGTACTAGTTTTAAGTTGCATATGTATGCAACCATGTAAGTTTTTTATGTTTGTTTTCCCCTTAGAATAGGGGTGTCAAATGTCATCACAGCGGCATCACGTGGTGTATCAGGACTTTTTTCCCCTTCACTAAACTGGACATGGGTGTGGCCAGCACATGACGCATCCGGCCCGCAGGGGCTGGGAGTTTGACAGCCTTGCCCTAGATTATTTCAGTGCTTTTCAATTGAAATGAACGGTGTGTATCTTACATTAAAGGTGGAAACAATTCTGAAATGATTTATATTGGTCTGATTTTTTTTACATGTCAAAAACCTGGCATTTTAACAGGGGTGTTAGACTTTTTATATCCACTGTATATTTTTAATATTCGTGTTATTGCCTTTATTTTTTACTGCTTTCCTCTTATTTAATCTTGCCCCATTTTAACCCTAGGGCTGGTAATGTCTGGCAAGCTGCAATCCTCTATTCTTTGAAAACCTACAATGACTTAATGTAGTTGGAATTGGTTTGTCTTGGCCAGCCTATACATTTAAATCTGGACAGTCCTGGTCAACCAACTTGATAAAGAGCTGTCTACAAATATGTTTTGTGTCATATCTAATATTAATAGAATAAAAAGAATATATAGTTGAACCCAAGAGGAAAAATAGAGTTGAGAAATCATAGAAACCAGAACTAGAAAACATGTATTTTGTTACCTGGAACCTCTTTCCACAATTGGAGCATAAAGCAAGACTAGAGTGCAAAGGGGGAGGTCTGGAATAAAGCTGCAATAAAGTGGGTGCAGTTACATAGGCAGTTGGCCAACTTGACTTTGAAAGCATTTTTAGGAACTCTTAACAATTATTGCTTAGAGAAGAATCATGACATCTGGATATACTTTCAAAGCTTTGATCTGTATGGTTGGCTATTTTAAAATGTTGTGTGCTACAATTTCCATGCAAAGTTCTGTGCCTCTTGAAATGCTTTCTAAGACTAAAAGCGGCCTGAAGCACTTTTGAGAGTAAAACGAATGAGATGAGACTGGACTATGATCAGTAAATATATTAACTGTGTATATTAGTCATACTTTGATATAAATATTAATAATGTTAATGTTTAAATATTAATAATATTAATAATAATGAACATTAAGACCTCTGATAGATAAACAGGTGATAGATATACACAAACATTAAATGTTACGGGACTTATTTCTGAATAAACAAGAACAGAGTTGTGATATTAGTGTATAATATTTCTAAATGTTATGAGTCTAGGCTTACAAATATATTCATTCTTACTTGGAACTGGATTTAATATATACTGGAAAAAAATCAATCAGGATGTGAATCTTCTGAATACCCAACGGCATGCAAATCAGGTTTTTTTCAGTAATTGTATAATACCTGAAAAGCAACACAGAATTTTGTGCTGGTGTTTGAATTCTGTTCTGCAGTACTGCAATACAAATTAACTGTGGAAAAACAAAGACTTTACTGAGTGAGATACCATCCTTCCTTAGCCTGTTGCTTTTACCCAGAAGTTAGTCCAAGACATCTGGAAGGCACCATAATAGCAGAAGATTGTTACAGAATATTTTATTTGGAAGAGTGCCTGAATATTTAATAGGGGTTTTTTTTTTTCATTTTAAGGCAAAATGTGTTAACTCTATGTGGCTTGAAGCAATCTGATAAAACACAAATTACCCAGAATAAAAATTGTAGTTCTTGTGCCTCCTTTATAAAGAACTTGTGATCTATATACAGATATTCAAATTTACTAAACAAAAATAAAGGAAAAGAGCAAACAGAAAATACAGTCAGATCAGAATGCCTATTACTGTATCTCTAAGTCTTTAAACAAACCAACTTGTATATTCTAATTTGGATGTTTTAGGATGGTAAAAAAGAAAATAGTAATTTTCAGCAGGCATCAACAAATTGGAACTTAAGTTACAGAGAAAATGAACTGAAGGCTGAAAAACATCTTCCTGATTTACTCTTCCATTGTGGAGAGAGTGATAGATTTGGGATACAGAAGAGTGAGGGAGAGCAAAGACTTTAGTTTTGCGAACTTTTTTAAAAAAACCACTGCAATTTAACAAGAGAAATACAGAGAAAACCAACTACAAAAGCAAATTTAAAGAAAGTATATGCCCTAAAATAGTAAACCTTACAGGCAGGGGGGTTTGCAAGGGTTCAGGAGAGCCCCTAGCTAAGATTCTGTGAAGTTCAGAGAACCCCCAAATCTCATTCCTGGCTAGTGCCGTTCACCCTGCCCATCCCAGGAGTCCCCATGTGGCCAGTTTTGGATGCAAGTAAGTGCAGGGTGCGCATGGAGGCTCGGGGAGGGCAAAAAACTGGCCTCCTGGAAGTTCGGGAAGGCCAGAAATGGGCCCGTTTCTGGCTTCCAGAGAGCCTCCAGAGTCCAGGGAGGCTGTTTTCACCCTCCGGAGGTTTGAGGAAAGCCCAGGGAGGGCAAAAACGCCCCGCCCTTCCCTGGTGCAGGAGCCGACTAGACCACACCCACCATGGCCATGCCCACCCAGCATCCGGGAAGAGAACTCTTTGCTAAAATTTTTGAAGCCCACCCCTGCTTACAGGGAGCAAAGGGATAAGAAAGGGATAGCATATGAACCTAAGAAGGGTAGTTCTGAAGGGCTCAGATGCTTATATACCACTACAAAGTATGGAGAACAATTGGTGTCCTAGTACTGGAAATACATAATATGTTCAGAAAAAAAAATACATTAATAAAGAAGGCTATGTGTGTTGCCTTATATGTAAAAAATAACCATAACTCCATAGAAATAGGCGGTTGCAAATGTGAAAACCTTGCCAGAAACATCTAAGTGATATTAAGGAAAAAGAAACAATAATTAAGCAGAAGATATAAGTAAAATCTTCACAAATCAGAAGTCTTCTATAATTCTTGATACTGTGATAAATTTCAAATGTTAGATCTACAGTGGTATATGGATCCTTAACAGCAGTTACTATTTTAACATGTTGATAATCTTTTGGCTATCAGACAAAATAGAGCTGAAGTAGTACATGCTTAGATCATAATGTTGCAACTTCTGAATTTTATCATTAGAAGAAAATCAATTAAAACTATGCCTTACTAACATTCTCTGGGGTGCCCAGAATACATGACACAACATGCTCAGTTGTATTAATCTCATTTTAAGATCAGAAAAAAATCGTTTGACTTTAAAAAACAACTGATTTTCAAGACCATAACAGATATGGTCATAAAGGTCAAGTAAATTATCAATTTCATCTACTTCCTTGAACTTTAAAAGATAAGATAATTGAGAAATATGCAAAAAATATTTAGATGCAACTACAAGAAAATACTGTCTGGAAAGCAGCACAAAGTACAATAAAGTAATTGTATTAAAAAGTATCTTTGGTATAGTTGAAATAATAAAGTTTCGGGAAAGTTACAGGCAGCAGAAGTTATTGTGAATCACACATAATTTTTAATGTACTGAAAGATAATGACATGCAATAATATGTGTGCACTCCAGTACTCTGTGGTATGGAAAGTGAATCATAAGAACATTCAAACATCTTTGTACATTTCCAATGATAGCATACTCTATCATGTATCCAATATTTTTAATAATAAGTTATTTGGCACAAGTCCCATATATGATTTCCTGAAGATGGCAGTAGATCCCTTAAATTATATTTTTTTATTGCTTCAGCTGAAAGCATAATTTCAAATTAGAATATAATTAATGTATTGTTCCCTGAAATTCCTGTTGTGTCCTTAAACGATGACAATAACATAGTTAATTTGAACCCCATTCTTCTCCCTTCGTGTATTAGTGAAGATTAACCTGAAGATTTTCTGTTTATCCAATGTAAAAATAAGACTTGAAGATTTTATTTGATTTGATATAACTAACATTTTAATTTTGGTAAAGGATTCCAGAGTGATATGCAAAACTCTGGAAGGAGATGGTTCTACAGTGTGAGGGACCATCATATAAAAGCTCTGCCTTTGAACCCTAGCTCCTCTCCCTCATGTAACAGTTGCTGAGAAAACTAATGGGCGTACCTTTTAAACCAATAGAGTTAAAATAACTTGAAGAACTTGATGATTTTTATTTTATTTAATAACGGTCACTTTTAAAGTTTTACTACTGTATATTCAAGCTCAATTTGAAGATTTCACCTTTACCTGATACAGATAATATATAAGCTATTTTAAAATTGCACAGAAGAAATATGGAATAAATGCAATAACATGAATAATATTATTTCTGTAATGTAGAGAGGGTATTTTTGCCCTTAATAATTGCCTGCAAATATTCTCAGTAAATAAAAATGTCACTTTTAGAGGTTCAAAATATAGCTACTTTAAACAGTATGCGATCCAACTCGTGTTGATGGCTGGGAGCAATGAGAATACAGCATTAGCATGTGACCACATGTGTAGAAGAGCAGTGGAGAGCTTCCCTCAGTGCCTGAGGCTATTCTAGAAGCTATTCGGTTCTTTCTCTGGTGATCACAGATGAGATACTCAGGGTAGTGTGTTTCTTCAGCTGTAAACACTACCTTTGAAATAAATCGGTTGCTCCAACTGTTTCAAGAATGTCAAGTGCAGCTGATTCATAGATAATCTCCCTCCATCCTTCACCTTTTGCCCTGACTTGTGGGAGTCATCAGCATTGGAGATGAAACTGGAGATCCTTGTCATTTCTCTCAAACTTCCAGTCTTGCTCAAGTTAATGTCATGGTAACTAGGACTAGTTCATTATGAAACTTTGGAACAGCTTAATAGCTGCAGTGTGTGTTCCAGGAGAAAAGTACAAATTTTGCTACTTATCTTTTAAAGGTCTTCATAATGTAGGGCAGGGGTGTCAAATTCACGTTGTCACAGCGGCATCACATGACATATCCAGGCTTTTTCCCCTTCACTAAACCGGATAGGGGCGGGGCTATCACTTGATGCATTCGGCCCACGGCCCCACAAGTTTGACACTCCTGATGCAGGGCAACCTTTCCCATCTTAGCAAATAGATTGAAAAATTTAAGAGTATCATCTTTGCATTTTCAGGCCTTTTGAAATATCCTGTTTTTATCTACCTTTCCTGATAGACTTTTATTGATCAATATCTAGCCTCTGTTTGAAGGCTTCAGTGAAAGGGAACATTCTTCATATTCCACTTTCCTGGTTAACAACTCTTACTGTGAGGAAATTCTTCCTGTTAATCTGGATCAAATTTATTTCCCTGTGGTTTCAATGCACTGCTGCTCCCTGAGCCAGAAAAAACAACCCCACTACTTTCATATGACAGCCCATTAGTATCTGAAATTAAAAATAAAACCAATAAAAAGATACATATACTTCACAGACCTCCAAAATAGTATCTGATGAAGGGAAAGCAGAAACTGTAATTTATTTTGGAACAGTGGTCTTATTCTGTCCTGAGTGCATCTCTCATTCAGAATCTGAATATTGTCCTTTCCAATTTGCCATTTTCTTTATACATAGATATTCAAATGTTCTGCAGGATTTCTTTTCTATTTTGTCCTCCTGCAAGTACATGTGACTTTAGCTGTCTATCTGTATAAGCGTTTTGACATTGCTTCTTATCCCTCGTGACATTTTATAGACAGTCTACTTTAGCTATTTTAATTTATTATTAATTACCAACTTCCTCTTTCTTGTTTCTTCTGACAACTCACACCATCTTTGCCTGAAAAAAACTAAACAAAATGCCATTGGGACTTTCCTCAATAAGGTCCTATACACTTTAATATGATTTTCTTTGATGTACAGGTCATCTGTAAATCTTGAAACAGACTAACAGAAACTGGCTGTATCCATTCATCTTATTCCCAGTTCTGTTTAAAATCTAACAAATCTGAATTGGCTGGTAATGAGGCAGTTCCTGAGCTCCCTGAATCTACTTAGAATAAAACTATTACAGTTTTATGCGTATATGAAGTCAATATAGAGGGAGCACCTACAGCATTCAGATTATGCATCTATAAGCATGCAGGTAATTAATAGAAATTACAGTATCATGATTATTTTCTTTCACCTTTTACAGGCTTATCAAATGCCCTTGTCTATATACATTCCTAATGCTCCACTTTACATTGTGTTGAGAATGAACTATTGCTATATCCAGTGAAGCTGGATTATGCCTCCAGCTCTTCAGTTTTCTGATGTTCTGCTAAATTATGTGGAACATGTAATTAAGAAACAGGAGAAAGTGTTCATTGGAGACAATTGGAAGGGATGGCACTTAAAGACAGATGTTGATGAGTAATGATGAGATTTGGCTGCAAAATGCATGCATTAATACATTTTAAGTGTCAACAAAATTACAGTACAACGGCTTCTGTAGAATCTTTGCTTTAGTCACTTCTGGGGGCAAGTAATCTTCATAATTTCAGAAAGATAAGTCTTTTCCTGGCTGTTAACATTCTACTTAACATTTGCAATATATAAAGTAGTTAGATTTTGCTGTTCATTTAAAATAAATTTGGATGTCACACAAAAGACAATTGGAAGGGATGGCACTTAAAGACAGATGTTGATGAGTAATGATGAGATTTGGCTGCAAAATGCATGCATTAATACATTTTTATTATAATTTATTTATTAATAATTAATAATTTATTTTCCATTGTTCCAGAGTGCAGGACCAGAAACAGTAAATTCAGACAAGTGCTTCAGGCTAGACATCAGAAGTTATTTCCTGATTGTATGAACTGTCAGCCAGCAGAAGAGGCTGCAACATGATGCGGTGAATCCTATTTCACTACAGATCTTCTAAAATGATCATTTATTGGAGTGGGTCTTGTGGATCCTACCTTGAGTTTATAATATTGAAATATATTATCATCCAACTCATATGATTTTAGAAAGAATATATACATAAGAACAATAGAATTCCCAGATATTCCACTACATCCATCAATAAGCACCTTAGGAAAACAGAGGATATAAACTTCAAAGCAGAAATGAGTATGGGAAGGAATAAAAATCTGAACCGCGAGATGGGCAGCAAATAAATTTTATAAATAACATTTGAAATGCCTTGGTGAATCATTTATAAATTACAATAAACTTCAACATAAAATCAGTACAGCAGTGAAGAAGCTGGAGCTTGTGATTCTCCCCATCATTGCAGGTTTTAAGAAGCCGGATAGCCACCTCTCATAGGTGACCCAATTCTTTTCTATATGTTTTGTAGATTGTTAGACTATACAGTATTCTTTTTCGTTGCCTCACAGCTCCACAACTGTATCTATAGTGTTTCAGAGAATACTGTATAATAAAAGTATGTATTAAAATAGCATATGCATGAACATGAAGTAGAAGCATGATATCTAAAGGTCCTAAAAGAAGCACCTTTTGGGAGAGGTCTTTGTCTTTACAAGAGTGATGAAATGGGTGTCTGTGTATCCTCTCCAGAGATTCAGCTAGATGGACCATGTGGTCTAAATAACCATACGGAAGAAGTTGGTGCTATCTTGCTAATTCTTCTATATTCAAGCATTGTTCTCCTTAATAGGTACTTCACAACATCACCATTTAGTCTTTATGGAAGACCACCTAACATAAATATTTGAAAATAAGGTTTAAATTTCAAACTCCTACAGTCTGACTATTGACACAATTATTTGATCTCTGGACAGTAGAATCTACATTTTTAGACTTTCATATTTTAAATCACCACATAAACTTTTCCTCCCTTCATTAAATGTAGCTCAATGTGCTATTTTATTTCTGTATTGAATTGTTTAGTATCTTAAGTATCAATGTTGGCGTGGAGCTATTTCTTAGATCAGGAAGTTGATAGAATTCTCATTACAAAACTGGCAACGTGGAAAACAAGTACTGGTGATTCAAAAATATGTCTAACTTAAATACTGAAGTCTGCAAATGTTAATGATTAAACTCCAGGCTATGCATTTCCAGTAACTCTTCTTTTAAGCTGCTTAAATATTTTACCAATTAAAATGCTATGGAAAGATTTTATCTAGTCTTCTTGAGAAAAATGAGATGTTAGAATGCAGTAATTTTAGGGTTTGTCTGCAGCAAAGGGCTTTATTTCTATATTTAATATAAGAGGGTCTTTTCTGATTAGTATACTCAGAAGTATCAGATTTATTTAACTTCTGCTGAATTTTTGGTTTATGTGTTATTAGTTGGTATTTTAGAAGTGATCCATATGTAGTTGCTTTATCTTTTTTAATTCTTCATAGTAATTTTAATAGATAACATATATGGTTAATTTCAATTCATGGTTTCTGATCTAGGTTATAAGAGTACTGATTATTCACACAGTATTACATGCGTTCTGTGATACAGGAACCACAGTAAAAAAAAAGTAGGCCATAATTTGCAGATTTTGAAATTCTCACTTGATGTCTTGGAGAATATGGATATTACTGCTTGCAAATATCACAAGATTACAAGTGGGTGCACCAAAAACTTGTGGAACTTCGACATCTCATGCGATCCTAGCCATCTGATTTATAAAAATTGTAAAGTTTAATTGATGTTGAGGTCTAGCAAACCATATAGGTGTCATGATGCCCATGGACATGTTAAGATTTTTGTGGCAATTCTCAAAAGCTTAATAATGTATTGTGTAATTGAAGGCAATATTAGTCACCATTGTTTTAAACAGATGTATTTCTTTTTTACTTGTATGCTTCTCAGAGTGACTTATATTGTGAAGGTGGGTGATATATAAATTTGATCAATGAATACAATAAAAGCCATTTGAAATATGAATAAGCAACAACTGGTTGCTGGAGACATTCAGCCATTTGAAATTTTGAAAATGGAAACTATGTTAACAACTGCCTTGCAGTCATAATTCTTACATCTACCTGCCCCTCCCCTGTTTTTAAGAGGCTATATATATATATTTTTATAACATCTGGAAGTAAAGAAAAAAGCAGTCAATATATAAGTAGAATGCTCCTGAAGCTAGGAAATCTACGCTATGGAATTTGTGGCTTTTTTAATCTACTAAACATGGATTTTTTTCACGTCCCATTCTAAGAATCTTAGAAAAGCATATGTGGAAGTCAACAGGAAATCTTATGCATTCATTATGAAGAGAAGATATTTTACCTTCTAGTGACCTTTCCCCTCAGCAACCAGAAATCTTATTGTAAAATTAAAAAGACAGGAAATACAGTTTTTAAGATGGGAAAAACTTGGTTAAACAAGAGAGAAATTTCTCCCTAGTGGATTTCAAAATTTGGCATGGGTTCTCCATTGTTTCAAAGCCAAGGTTAGCAAATTTTCATAATGTTTCAACTCAACTTTTTAAAGCAAGAAATAAGCAGACAAAACCACATATACAGTATTAAAACACCAGAACAGGGGTCTCACAAGGCCTGTGGGCTGGATCCAGCCCGCAGGGTACTAAGATCTGGCATGTGGAGCCCCCCCTGGAAACAGTGAAGGACTGGCCCATGGTGCCTCTTCCAGTGAAATTGGAGCTCGGGAGGGCTTCCATGACCCTCCCAAGTTTCATTTTCAGCTGCAACAGCTTCCAGCAACCCTCTGTCACTGAAAATGGATCCCACCCACGGCCCTCTTGAGCTTCATTTTCTCCAATAAGCTGCTCTGAGCATCCAGTAGTGGAAGGCGCTTAGACTTTGCTCAGATAGGCTGGGCTTGATTGATTGGATGCTCCTCCACATACTCCTCCTTAGCATCCCCCAGTTTTAGCTCAGCCTTCATTGGGTAGGCAGCTTGGTGGTTCCTTGGCCGGACAAGGAGGAATTCAAAAGGTTTGAATTGCAATCTTAAATAGACATCTTTCCAGACCCCTTTAAAAAAGAATTACTTCTGATGGCACTTTGGCAATTACTGCCATCAGAGCACAGATCGGCTCCCCAGGGACTGCTCAGTCGCTGCTGCGGCAATCTGAGGCACTTATCATGAAGCCCCTGCTGCCACGCAGTTTAAAAGAATGCATGGTCAGTTTTCAAACTGCCCGAGGCTTTTCTTCCCCTCATAGAACACCTACAGGGGAAGGGCCACCTGTTCTCACATTCTTCCTTCCTCGCCTCAAATTTACCATCGCTATATCTGCTCATTGAAAGAGGTGACGGTTGCTGCTAATTATTGGCGCGCAAAATAACCAACAGCACCATTTTGTTTGCTAAAATCCCGCTGGGATCACTACATGTATATTGTCTGCTGAGAGGCCATATTCCTTTCAAGGCTCTCTCCGTGAGAGCTCAGGGGACATAATTATTCCGTTTCTGACCTCTTTCTGGTGTTTCTTGTCGGTAATTAAGTTGGCAGCCCTCATAGACCCTTTCTGGAAGTTAGCAGCACAACAGCGAGCACCAAGGCTTGTGTCTGCATGTGCAGGCAGCTGTTGAGGGCTATTGAGAACAAGGATCATTCATTATTAATTTATCTAGCCCTGAAAGGTGTTCTCTATTTCGACATTAACAATTTGGCCTCCAAATTTTCTCATTAGGTTATCTGACTGGAGACCAGCCAACAGTCCAAAACATCTCTATCTATCTATACACACACCACACACACATACACACAGCCTCGTAGGTCTATTGTCAAGGATCATAATGGCAAGCAAAAATAACACTAGGGTGCCATTTTCCAATGCTACATCACGAGCCCAAAATAAATCAAAGCATTCTAAGGGACCTAAGGCTGTAGAAAAGGATGCCAATAGATGCCAAAAGGCATTAGAAAAACATATTAACAACTGAATGAGGGAGGCTGAACGAAAGTCCCAGTCCTCTTCCCCAGCTAGGCCGGCTTCAGTCCCAGACGCCCTGCCACCACCCCTGGATCTTTCCATGCCATCCAGGAGGGCCTCAGCTGAACCGGTCTAACCCAGGCCTTCATCAACAGTACCTGACAGGTGGGCCCCAGAGGCAACTTTTACCCCTACAGCTGTGGGACTACGCCAAGATGACTTCCTCCCAGAGGATGTTCCTGAAAAGATGCTCCTAGATGGAGATGGGGATTAGACAGGGCATCGCCGCCTGGGTACAACAGACTGTGATGGCCAGGCAGCCTCTACCTTCTGACTGCGACTCACAATCTATCCAGTCACTATGCAGAACAGATCTTCATTATCATCAGGTATTTCCCCAAGGGGAGTGTTATATGATACCACATAAACATTCACACGAAGTACAGGATGAGGGAGAAAAAGAGGACCAGATGGAACAGGTTGGGGAAGGGTCAATACATGACAGCGACCAGATCCTGTCAGAGGCAGATTTCTGGAAAGAGGCATGTCAGATGATGAAGGCATCAAGCCAGACCAACTGACCTTTACCGGTCTGTTCTGCCGTCAACTATTCAAATCTCCATTAGTCAAGGCAAAAACTACTGCTCACCTTCATAATTCCCCCCTCCCCGTCCACCAATCAGTAGTACAAGGGGAATCAGAAGATTTGATTTTCTCCCAACCAATAACTGAAGAGGATGTTATACCTGTTCTGCAGATGTTCTCAGACCTCATCCAGAAGCAATGGGCCTCTACAGCAGTGTCCCACAACCAAGGATATGATAGAAAATTTTCAATTTGACTTCAGCATTCTCGAATTCTCTTAATACTCCAGGAGTAGATGAGGAGTAGATGAACCAGTGGTGGCCTTAACATCCTCTGTGATTCCAACCGAAGCAGAGGAGGCACTCAAGTCAGAAGAAAAAAGGACCTAGTTAGCTCTCTGTAAGGCGCATCAATATGATGCGTGGGCCATAAGAGCGGCAATGGCCGCATCTTTTTTCACTAGATCTTCTCTCAGATGGTTCCATCATTTGAGGGAAAACATTCCAAATTCTAACATTAGGGCACACCAAGACATCGCCAAACTAATAGTGGCCGCAGAATTCTCTGCGGACACTACTTTCAATTCTGTCAAATTCTCTGCTCGAGCCATAGCTTCGCAAGTTACAGCACGCCGATTGCTATGGCTCAGACTTTGGCAAGCTGATATTAAACACAAATGGAAGCTTGCCTCTTCCTCAATCTCAGGAGACAAATTATTTGGCGCTGCTCTGGACCCGCTTCTGATAGAAACAAGAAGCAAGAAAAAGATCCCTCTCTTTTTCGGAGACAAGAAAACAGACCTTCCCAGCCTTTTTGGAGGGGTTCCTTTCATCCCTTCTATCAGGGACAATACTCTCCAAGATTCAAGAGAGCTTCCAGATTTAAGAACAACCAACAGCCAGATAGATCTGACTTTGGAGAGAGGAACAGGAGGGGAGGGCAAGGTAAAATACCTTTCCGTAGGGCAGGATATAGAGTTTTCTGATGCACAAAATAGGCTCAAGGACTGTGCTCCTACTGGCGGAAGGCTAAATTTTTTTGCAGACCAATGGGACTCCTCTACCTTGATTCCTGGGTTAGAGATACCATCAGATTCAGCCTGGCTCTGGAATTTCAGTCCACTGCCCCGAACTTTTTCATGCCATGCCCTCTTTCCAGGAATCCTGTTAAAAGGAACCTGATGGAAACAGCGATTAACCATTTATTAGAGATCCAGGCCATCCAACCTGTGGCACCGGATCAGCAAGGGCAAAGTTTCTATTCACTACTGTTTCTAGTCCCAAAGAGTTTGGGGGAATGGAGGGCAATTTTAGATTTAAAACGATTCAGTCATTCCCTAGTTTATTGGAGGTTTAAGATGAGTACATTGCAATCTATTCTACTCAGCATAAGGAAGGGTGACTTTTTAACCTTCATTGACTTAACAGGCCTATCTGCACATTCCAATTAGACCCTCACACTGCAAATTTGTTAGAGTTTGTTATAACAACCAACATTTTGAATATGTCGCCCTGCCCTTTGGGTTGTCATCTGCGCCAAAGACATTTACAAAGGTTCTGGCAGCTCTGGCCGTCCATCTCAGGAGTACTCCTGTTAGACTGCAGTATTACTTAGATGACATTTTGCTATTAACATGATCACACAGACAAGCTGAAATAGACACTCATATCACTTTACAAACCCTCCAACAACATGGGTTTTCCCTTTCAAAACCCCTTGACCAGCAGCGAAGAAAGAAAATGAACAAGCCCCAATACTCATGGTAGCCTGGGTAACACAGGGTGGAGGAAAGTGGAAATTTATCATTTTATTTTTGATCAGAAGCAAAGGGGCTTTCTGTTAGCAAACAAAGGAGATGGGAGGGGCACTAAGCAGGGCTGGCATTCTGTTTTTTATACAGGAAATTCAAAACAGCAATACAATGATTGTTTACAAATTTATTATCAATACAGCATGTGTATATAGTAAGTGATGTTGTTCAGCGTGGAAATCATATGTATATGACATGCGGTTCTTACCATGCTCTTAGTATGACTCATACCATCTAGACCCCTGCTTGTCCATCAACCCAAGCTACAATAGGGTTCTAGGTGCTGCCTAACCACATCTTGTGCATTTAGCTATGGTTTCTCTGGTAGGGTCTGGTTTCAATGGTCTTTATCAAGTGTGCAGATCTTGTTCTGATCTAGCTAAGCTGCTGGCAGCTTCCTGTTCTGAGTTTCTTTGCAGACAAGAAGAAAGCAGCCTGAAAAGAATTGAAAAGAATATGTTCCTTTTTTTAAATGAAGTGTTTTCAAGGATGGAGTCTCAGGCCCTCAGCTCCCTCCTTTTTGACACTTTAAACACTTCGATAAGTGTCAAACTTCAATAATAAATAACTTGAAAGACTTCATTTGGGGGGTATTATTTTGCTTTTTAACACATATCTCTGAACAGACATGCAGTTGCTTCTGTAGTCTGACTTTTCACTCCTTTTGTGCTTTATTTTGGCTCCAAATGGGGCACATCTCTTCAAGCTGTGGCACTACAGGAGCTCATCAGAGGTTGGTAGTGGGTGCAACAACAGACTGCAAGTGCCATACTTACGAAGAATAAACTAGCTATGATTAGCATTTTCAACTATTCAGGATCGGACAACCAAGAGGTAAGACTGTCTCATTAGCTATGGAAGGATATGGAAGAGAAAGATGTCTTTTCCTGGTGCTGAGCTGGGGCTGCTCATGTGGTCTGTTAATGAGTTTGAGGCTTGCTTATTTTCTGGAAATTCCAATTATTCTTAGATGGTTAGGCTGAGCTTGGGTTGGTTATAGCAGGAGAAACAGGCACCACAATTTCAGGTTGAGATAAATCTGAGTTCCAATTAACTCTGTCATTTGTGAAGGCCCACCACGTGGAAGACTTCTAGGAAAAAAAGTCTCTGTTTCACAAACAATTGTCTATGGGTGTGATTATGGAGAAGACTTCATAGATGGGATGAGTTACTGTACTATACTTCGACTCATGACCACAAAAGATTTTTTTTCCCTAGAGGTTGTCATTTAAAAAGAGTCTTGTTTTTCAAACGGTTCTGCCTTTCAGGTGTCCAACTAAACTTTCTCTAGAGGGGGAACTCAAACAAACAGATCAAACAGATAATCAGAGTTGGAAGGGACCTTGTAGGTCATCTAGTCCAACCCCCACCCAAGCAGGAGACCCTACACCATTTCTGACAAATGGCAGTCTAATCTCTTCTTGAAGGTCTCAAGTGATGGCGCTCCCTCAACTTCTGAGGCCAAGCTGTTCCATTGGTTTGATTGTTCTCATTGTCAGAAAGTTTCTCCTTATTTCCAGGTGAAATCTCTCCTTGTTCAGTTTCCATCCATTATTCCTTGCCTGGCCTACAGGAGCTTTAGAAAATAGCTTTACCCCTTCCTCCCTGTGGCAGCCCCTTAAATATTGGAAGACTGCTATCATGTCTCCCCTGGTCCTTCTCTTTACTAGACTAGCCAAGCCCAGTTCCTGCAATCGTTCGTTGTATGTTTTAGCCTCCAGTCCCCTAATCATTCTGGTTTGCTCTTCTCTGTATTTTTTCTAGAGTCTCAACAACTTTTTTATAATGTGGTGAACAAAACTCTAGGTGTGGTCTTACTAACTCTTTTTACATGTGTATGATACACTCAGGATTTGACTCTAGGGAACCTAAGAGATCCAGGATTTTAGCAAAACTCAGTCTTCAGTTCTGTATGGATGGTCCAACCCTACTGACTGGTGTTGTTGGGCATATCTAGAAAGAGAAAGTAAAGCAGTAGACAACTGCAACAGATATTGCTCCTTCTAGTTGAGGACAACAATCATTTGCGCTATAGGGTATGGCTTCTGATACAAGATTTCAAAGGGACTCATTCCCTTTGCATGTGAAGTCACTCCAAGCAAGAGGTTGGGAATGAGTTCCGTCTCTGTGGTTTGAACATAATACTACTTTTTTCTCCTCTTTTTCTTTGCAACAACATCCTTGTGTGATGGCTTGTTCTGACAAAGACTAAGTGGCCTCAACTCACCCAGTTAACTTTCATGCCTGAAAGCTAATAGTGTCCTGGTTTCTAGCCTAGGCCTTTAACCAGTACACTAAGAGGGTGGTATTAGCTCCATATGCATAAATGACAGATGCAACTGTTCTGTCTAAGTGATCAGTAGGAAATATGCTTCTTTTGCTGAGCTTCTCCCATTAGATTTCATGATGAAAAAAATAACTCTAATAACTAAAAACCTGGTATACTTGTTGACAGTAAATTAAACTGTTGTAACTTACAATAGGTCTTTTGAGAAATAATGTTTATTTGCAAGATTTGGCTGTGGATATCTTATTATAACTTTTAAATCTCTGTGGGCACCATGGGCGGCCAGTCTTGTTAACTCTTTTTTGAGATGTATGTTTTACTTCCTTATCATGATAACATTAAAGTACATATTTAAAATAAACAGCTATCTAAAACCAAGGCATGAAAACTATTTCTCACATTTTCAAGCTGAACCAAAATCTATGAATGAGTATTTGCAAAGTTTGTTCAAGTAATATTTTAAGGAGAATATTATATGACCAGGATAGGCGTTGTTTGACAAATTGGTATTGCAGCTTGACCTCCCAAATTTCCAACAAGCCACATAGGATTGGAACCCCCACTCCTGACTGCATTCAAATAACATTAACCATGATTTGTTGTGATATACCCAGGCTACCATGAGTATTGGGGCTTGTTCCTTTTCTTTCTTCACTGCTGGTCAAGGGGTTTTGAAAGCTACACTGTTGTTAAATCACAGCTACACTTTTGTTAATGTTTCATGACTTTAAACTAAATCTAGTCAGTTTCAAAATAAAGGCAGGTTCAGAAGCTGACTTTTTAAAACTGATACCATGTATTTATTTATTAAATTTATATGCCACCTTCCTGCAATAAGATCACTCTGGGAGGCTTATGGATGATAAAAAAAGATAACTAGAAATAAGTTAAAAATTGTAAACTATGCAAATTAAAAAATTTAAACTATGCAAAAAAAAAAAGAAAAAAAGAAAGAAAAAAGTAAAGAAACCAAGACATGGATGGGGCAGGGATGAGGTCTTCTTACCCTATCAAACACCTCTAGTGTTTGATAGGACCCCTTTGAGGCCCCAATCCATCCAGCAAAACCAAGTTTTAATACCTTTCTCGGAAGTCTGAAAGCATAGATGCAGTTCTCACCTCCAGGGATAGAGTGTCCCACGGGCTCGGAGAAAAGACTCTTCTCCTTGATCTTGCCCATGAGAATTCCTTAGCAGATGGGTCCATTGCAGGCCTCTTCTGCTGGTGTGAATGGGGTGGATCTAGTCTCATCAGCTATCTTAGATCTTTGCCATAGAGGGGTTTAAAGGTAATAACCAACATCTTGAATTGGACTGGGAGCAAGCTGGTAACCAAAGCACTTGTGGAGCAGCAGTGTGTGTTTGTTCATTCAATTCATTTGTTCAATTTTTATAGATACCCATCTCATCTAGCGACTTGGTGGCTTACAATTGTATATGTCCCATCCTAGGGACTTCCAGAGCTATGTGCACCACTGCATTCTTCACTAGCTGTAGCTTCTGAATACACCATGTAGAGCGTCTTGGAGTAATCCAACTGAGGGATGGGTGAGGGATTAGGGCATGGATGGCTATGCTCAGGGCCTTATGGGCCAGGTAATGGCACAACAGCATGTTCATTAGTAGCAGTTGAAGGCCTGGGCCTCAGAGGGCCCACCAGAGGGTTTGGGCATGAGTTCGAGAGATGGAACATGCTATCAGTATTAAGTATCAGGCATGAATTCTCCTGCCCTTTAGCTCCCATCTCATCCTCATCATTTAAATTTGTTGTCCCATCCCAAAGCCTGAGAAGGGATCCCCTGCCTCCCACCCTGCCTCCACCCAACCTGGGCTGGTGGCTCTTCTCCTATTCTCTCCATCCCCATTCATCAATTATCAAGGGGAAGTGAGGGTGGGTGGGTAGGACTCCAGAGGCACTTAAGTGCTGGCTTTCAGCACCAGCCAGAGCTCTCTCACTCTCTGTACCCCTCATTCATACAAAGTATCCCCTCCAGTAAGTGGTCTCTTCCACTGACTGACTGGGGGATAATTTCATGCACCCTCTGCCCCGTCTCTTACTTGGGAGAGAAGGGTACCAAGTATTCTGTACAGACTCATGAGTGCCCTTTACAGTCTCACTTGGGGCCTCTCCCCTATCACTTCAGTGGACAGATGGAGCTTTTTTGCCACCCTAAGTTACCCCTCAGCCATTCCCTATCAGTTCCTATAGAGCAGAGGTCTCCAAACTCAGCAACTTTAAGACTTGTGGACTCCAGCTCCCAGAATTCTCCAGCTAGCATAGCTCTCCAATGTTCGTCCTCTCTTATCAGGAGAGCTACATAATGTGCACCTCAATTTCAGATAACCGTATGCACTATTCTATTATATAAAGCAAAGCCTTAGCTAAGCTAAGAAAAAAATGCCTTGTGAAAAAAGCACTTTTGGGAGTCCCTTGGGGAGTGTTAGGCTTGGTCTCTTCCCTGTTGGTTTCCTGTGGATCCCATATCTGCCCTTGGTCCTGTCTGCCAGCACTGTCTAGCCCAGTGGCATATTACTCTAACCTAAGGGGTGTTTAATAGTGGCTTGCTGGACAAGTCATAGTAGCCAGGTTCACACAGCACACTAAAACTACAGTAAGAAAACCATATTATAATTGGGATATGTAAATCTAACCTAACTATAATTCTTGATAATTGTGATTTCCATTGTGGATTTATGACAATTATATTGTTGGTTAAATAAAAATAAAATAAAATAGTCATTCTACCATCCTTGTGCAAGGGGAACACTGGTTCAAAATAGCTACTTTAAATAGAAACGGTTACTTCCTATTTATTTTGCAATAACAATCTTTTGTAAGGGACTTAAGTCAAAACAATGCCCTTGTAGAACATTAATCTGTTTTAAATGATCCTGGCGAACAATTAATTGCAGTCAAGCCGTAGAACATGAGCTTTCCAGGAGGTAGCTTTGTAGTCTGTGGTAGCAATTAAAAAAACATCCAATCTAGAAAAAAAGACCACTGTTTGCATGACACAATAAGCTGGTAAATATAGCTTATGTTCAATTAAACCAGCCTCATTCTCCCCGATTGAAACAGTTGTTTCTGCTTTGTTTGAAGCTTACCGAATTCTTTGTAGGATATTTTGCACTGCAATTAACTCAAGAATATCTCCATGACAGTTACGCTTCTGTGACGCTATTTGAGCACACTGTTACTCTCTTGCTATCATTATTTTCATTCTGTTGTTATGCAAACCATGTTTGGTTTTTGTGTTTTCTTGTGCATACAGTTTTTTCCACCTATTAGGCTTACCTATATTCATAGCAGCCTGCACTTTTTAAAAAACATTTGCTGTTAATTAAAAAAGGGGGCTCTGGAAGGGTTTTTTAGCTCAGCTTTTTTTCTTAGTTCAGTTTTTACCTTAGCTAATGTTTTGCTTTATATAATAGAAGATTAGTGTATCAAATTGGGATGCACATTATGTAGCTCTCCTGATATGTGACATCATCACTCACCATTTGCCCTATTTATATTTTTAAGCATCCTTATACTGTCTCAATTGCAGGTGATTCTAAAGGTTCTAATAGGTTTATACTTTGAGAATATGCATACTAAAATAATGATCTAGCACAGTACTGTGGTAATTTTTCTATAAATCATCATAATGCAATATAGTAATTATATATCAGAATTCATTCATTCATTCATTCATTCATTCATTCATTCATTCATTTTGTTTTGTGTAGCTTCAAGTCAGTGTAATCTCCTAGTAACTGATTGGCAGTTTCTTGGCAAGATTTTTCCTCCCTCCCTTCCTTCCTGGAATCTGAAATATCCATTTGGTCTCATGCTAGCCATCCCTGATCCAGATGGAGAGAAAAGCTGGAAGTTAGAATCCATATTCTACTTTTCCTCCTCCAGTAAAAAGAAGTGGACTTGATCAAACTCATACCCAAGAGTGCTTATAAATGCAGCAGCTCTGTTGGGATACACAGAACATAGATATGGGCTATATATAACAGTCATTTGTGTGTATGTTTTTAAGTGGCTGAATATAAAACTAGCACATTCTAAAAACATTTGTTTTAATTAGCAAGTACAGCACTCTAATCATTCAGTTGCTTTATTAGTAGTTTATAAACTACCTGTATTTTGAAAAGCTGATGAAATGTGGAGTAGTTTGTTGCAAAAAAGAAAGAGCGGCAAATAGAACAAAGTGCCTTATGAATGACAGAACATTTGATTCATTTATTGTTCCTTGAATTGGCTTGACAACCAGATACAGAACTCTGTTGTTATCTGAATAATATGCTTTGTATTCTGCTAAGCCTTTCTTATTAAGGCTTTATATTGGAAACAATGGTTTGTTTGTAATATGATGACAGGAAAAGATGAAGCACAGCTGAAGATCCTTACTCAGAGTTCTGTCAAAGAGCAAAACGTAGCATAATAGACAACAGAACTCTTCATGTTGTATGCCTAACATTTAAATGATCTCAGTGTGTCACTAGAGTTTCTTAAACAGTCTGCATGTGCAGAGTCCATATGCCTGGTGCCACATTACATGGGTGGGTGAGCATTTTAAAATATTTGGGAGGCCCAGGCCAGGGTGTTAATTTGTTAATTTTCTTCTTGCACCCACTTGGTTAATTTTTTTCTTCCATTAATATTAATAATACAGTAAACAAGTTAATGACAAAAAAGCCCAAAATATGAAACAATTTTAGGGATAAAATTAGAACTGATTTCCTACTTGAATAAAAAAAAACAATCAGTTAATAGACATATATTATCTTAATTTTCAGTTAGAAAAAGGAAGTAAGGAATTTAATTCTCTTTTTTTTTTTTACTTAGACTGCTGTGCATACCAGATAGACAGAACTATGAATTAGTCATCTATTGAAGACTTAAAAGGCAGGTCTGAAAAGGGGCGTTGGTTCTTACCTGATACGCTTCTTTTCGTAGAGCTGTTGAGAGTGTCCAGGTTGGGAGGAGCTCCAGTCTCGGCTCTCACAGGCTGAGCTTGAGATTGAGGCACGCCTCTCACCATCACGTGGTCCTCCGGGCGCGCCCCAGTTTTGCGAAGACGAGAAGGAAGGTCCTGTTCTCATCTTACTCAGGAAAAAATATTAGTTTGCTCGGTCGAACAGCAGGGTTTCCCACCAGACGGCCTACGGGTGGGGCTGGACACTCTCAACAGCTCTACGAAAAGAAGCGTATCAGGTAAGAACCAACGCCCTTTTCCATAGAGCTGTCTCGAGTGTCCAGGTTGGGACATACCAAAGCTTGGCTAGTCCTGCGGGCGGGCTCCCGTCTGGAATGGGACCTCTCCTGGAACCCTGATGACCCGCTGGAGGGCACGCCCAACAGGAGAACCCCTCGGAGGTTGGAATGCCTCAACGAGAGGGCCTGATGAAGGAGACGGGGCTGTCTAAAGGTAGCCCTGCCGGGATGCCACGGATGCTTACTGAGACCGTGGGGCAAGGAGACTAGGTAGAGCGGCCAAAACCTTGTTAGGGACCCGGTGCGAGGAGCCCGGGCAGAGGCGAGGATGGAAGTTCCCCTGAGAAGACCTAGCCAGAGTGAGGGGAGGCGCCCTCAATAACCGGAGGGTCACCGTTGCGGGGTGGCGATGGGACGCCCTAGGGTGTTATGGGATAGACCCTGTTGGGAACCCCCCTGAGAGAACTCCAGGTCAGAGTGATGGAGGGGAGACGTAAGGAGTTCCCAAACTGTGACCTGTGCTAGTGGGGACCAAGTTTGGTTCCGCCCAGAGCGAGGCGGTCGGCCCTGCTCAAGAGCCAACTGACCGAGGACCGCCCCAGAGGGAACTAAGGGTAGTAGTGAGGACCAGGGCAAGGGGTCCGTGTATCTGGATTATGAGGCTGTGGGCGGGGCCCAGAGAAGGAACCCCAGCTAACATGGGGTGGGGATAAATGTGTTGCCAGCCAGATGCCCTGGGGCAAGGTGAGGAGGACAAGGGTGCTCCAGACTATGAGCCTGCGTCCGGGAGTCGTATGGTCTACCGGGAGTCTTGGTATGGAGAGGTAAGGCAGATATGAGGATTAGGCTTCCCCAACGGTTTGGGCAAGGCTGAAGAGAAAGAGATTTTGCAGGAGTTAAGTGTCAGAGTGGAGCCAGACTAGGCGAGAAGCCTGAAGAGGAGGCTTTCTCGCTCTCCTTCTCCTCGTTTTTATACTTGTTTCTTTCTTTCTTTCTTTCTTTTTTTTGGGGGAGGGGCAGCCACCTGGGGCGACTGCATTATCGGGAACAGACGGAACGAACCTCTCCCGGATCCCGGGAGGGCTTCCTGGACGAGGTGCCTCCGGACCTGTCTGGTTCCGATCGGTCAGGAGGCCTGTAGGGAGATGATTGGTAGTACCTGGGGAAGGAGGAAGAGCGGGAAGAACCTTGGCGAGAAGAGGGAGAGGAACCTCTGAAATCAGACCTCCTAGCAAGAGAAGGGAGATATTTGCGCTTGTTGCGGGTCTCGGCCAGGAATGGGTCGAGAACCGGTCCAAATAGCTTCCCCCAGAGATGGGGGCTGATGCTAGCTTAGCCTTGTTTTTTACGTCCGCCTGCCAGTGGCGGAGCCAGAGAAGGCGACGGGCAGTAACCTGGGACGAGATGGCCCTGGTGGAGAATTTTGCAGCCTGGAAGGTGGCGTCTGCAGAGAACTCGGCTGCGGCCAGGATCTTGGCAATATCCTGGTGCGCTCTGAGATTAGCTGCGGGGACGTGCTGCTTGAGCTGCTGGAGCCACTTGATGGAGGTTCTGGTGAAAAAAGACGCGGCCGTGGAGGCCCTGACCGCCCAGGCATCAGAGAGATGAGCGCGGCGCAGGGCCAGTTCAGCTCGTTTGTCCTCGGGCTGGAGAGCTTCGAGGGATTCGCTGGGAGTTGAGCGGGAGGCCAGACCTACTACGGGCTCGTCCACAGGGGGGGATCGAGCAAGGTAGAGAACTGCGGTTCAAGATTGAAAAACCGCTTGTCCTGGGCGTTGGGAGGAGGAGGAGGCCCCGAGGAGGCTAGCTGCCTTGGGACCATGTCAGAGGATATGGGTGGGACAGGAATCACTTCGGTTTCCACCACAGGCTGGGAGAAAATGGAGTCGGGAGGAACCCCGATGCCGCTGGGTTGGGTGGGGGGAGGGTTCAGGCCCGAGGTATTCCTGGCCTTGAACAGGAGGGACCTAAATAGATGTGGTTTAAACAGCCCCAGAAACGCGGGCTGGCCTGGAGAGAGGCCCTCGTCCTCCGACATGTCCCCTTCTGGGGGGCCTGCTCCCGAGAGGAGTTCACTGTCTACGACAGACCCCAATTCGAGATCCTCCTCGTCCCCAAAGAGGGTAGGGTCCCCGAGTTCCTGGGCCTCCATCTCCTCCATCTCCAAGGGCAGGGTCAAGTCCCCGTGGAGAGCTACCTGACCATGCGAAGTTGCTGATCCTCGAGCCTCGGGGCCTCAGGCCTAGGGGCCAGACCGGTCAGCTGCTGAAACTGTTGTGCTATCCGTGCCGGATGGCCAGCTCCATCGCTCGTTTGAGATTTTCGGGGATTTCCACCGTGGGGGGTGGGTGAGGCTCCTCCGGGCGCAGACCTGCAGCAGCGGGGGGGAAGGTGGCCTCAGGGGCCTGTCCAGGCTGCGATGAAGAGGCAGAAGCAGGGGAGGAGGGAGGATGGGTGGAGGTAGAGGGAGTGGGATTGGAAGGGTCCAGAGGCACAGAGCTTGACTCCTTAGAGCATCTGTCAATCTCCTTTTCAAGGGCCCTGTGTCGCCTAAGGGCATCCCTTTGAGAGGCTTTGGATGTTTCCTGTGCTTGTTTGCGCAGGTGGTGAGACTTAGCCTTGGCCTTCAGTGAAGTGCCACGAGATGCATTGTCGTCTGCCATCTGGAGAGGAGAAAGGAGGGAAAGTTCTTGATTAACGTGAGGTGATTAACAAGGCTGGACACAGCCTAAGCAGGGGCCGGGAAACCCAGTACTCGTTTCGCACCCCCCTAGGTCAAGGGCAACAGAGGTGCTTTGCACGTTGTTGAGAAGTAGGGCCTAGCCCAGAAGCCATTTGCCAAAGATGGACGCCAAAAAACCGCCCCTGCCAGGCGGACCGGGGAAGGGGGATGGCGGAGCTGCTACCTCCCTTGCTGGGGAGAGACTGTGTAGCCAGTAGACTCCTATATCTAGAGGAGTACCAAGGCAGGATTGCAAGGTACCAGCAGGGATTTGGACATTCCAAGGATCTGCCCAGGAATCAAACACAATGCGGCCTGCAGGTAGGCCTCGAGCAGTGGCAGGCGTCCCTGGGGCTACCAACCAAAAATTTTAAAGTAAAGTGCCATCACGGGTCCTCGGACAGTTGCACGTTTGGATGCGGCCTACGTAGAGGCCGGGTATCCTAGCGCACGTTTCGCACCCCCCTTTTGATCAAAAAAATTTTTTTGTATTTAAAATAGGAGGCTGTTGCACAGCAGGGCCTAGCCCAGAAGCCAATTAGCCAAAAGTTGAACGCCAGGCAGCTACCCCTGCCGGACGGACCGGGGAAGGGGGATGGCAGAGCTGCTAACTCGCCTGCTGGGGGAAGGGCTACAGAGCCAACTAACCCTGGTTAGCCTGATAGAAACTAAGTGCAAACAGGCAAGGATATAGGCAGTCCGGAGTCTGCCTATAAAACCTTAAGAAAAACCCTGTTATAGGCCTCTGAAAAATGGCGCCCGGCCATGCGGCCACACACAAGATGGCGGCGACTCCTGCCACTCCCAAGATGGCTGACGCCACAGGGAGCCCAAAATGGAGGGCGCAATGACGAGGCAATCCCCAGCGGCGGCTATCACCCAGGAGAAGTTAAAAAGGCCCGGAGGCCACAAAGAAGTACCTGGGAGAGGCAGGGAAGCATCTCCCTGGGTTAGAGGGCGTTCGTGGGGGGGAAACGGCCAAAGAACAAAAACAGGCAGGAAAGAAACGATGCAGCTTCGCACGGAGCGAAAAGGCAGCAATCGGAGGGGGGGGCAGCGCTCGAAGCGCTGGATTCTCCCTTAAAAGGATAGTGAAACAATTCCCCTTAGAAGAAAAAGGCTCCCTAGGGAGCTCAAACCTCAGTTTCCTGCGCTGTCTGAGAGTCCAAGTTGATCAAAAAAAAAGAAAACTCGAGGTGCTAGAACGACCAGGAGCAAAAGGAAAACCAGCCTGACTGCCACGAGGCTGAGCAAAAAACTGGGGCGCGCCCGGAGGACCACGTGATGGTGAGAGGCGTGCCTCAATCTCAAGCTCAGCCTGTGAGAGCCGAGACTGGAGCTCCTCCCAACCTGGACACTCGAGACAGCTCTATGGAAAAATGGATAGCTCAACTCTGAAACTGCTTATATCTATGGTAAAACAGGAGTGTTTCATTTAATATAAAAGTCCTTTTTATAAAGAGGATAGTAAAGAACCAAGAGAAACAAAGCTGTGTGTACTTCAAAAGAAAATTCTGCTCCTGAATTACAAAGGTGCTGCTACTTTAAGAGTTACTTGAAGCTTAGTGAGAGATGCATCGAAGGAGAAACAACTATTTTCAAGTTCATGAGGAAACTTGAAAAACGTTCAGCTACTTATGCGAACAGTGAAAAAGGGGCCACAATCAGCCGTTTTTTGAACAATTTTCAAAGCACATATCTATATATAAAAGCGAAATACCATTCACGCATCATCACAAAATCTCCAAAACTATAAAGCCTACAAACTAGAAATTTGGCACGTATGTTCTTCTTGGCTTCTAGGTGCTCACTAAGAAAGGATTTTTCAAAATGACCATCAGAGTATTAGTATTTTGTATATTATTATTAACATGCTCTGATGCTAAGATGTTCTATTCCCCCTCCCCACCTGAAAAAAAATCTGTTCCAAATGCAAAACACAAGCAGAGGACAGGAGTTTCAGTTTCATAGCAGCGACCAACTTTGGTACAGAATAGTTGAGCTAAGCCACGCCCAGGCTCCTTGCTCACATAGCAAATACTTTCACTTCCCAAACAGCCCTCAACTCTCTCACAAACTAACGGGATGCTAGCCAGATGAATACTGATGGATGCTGATAGGCAGAGGCAGAATTTCTCCCCCACCCCTTATTTTCCTCTCCCAAAACTAAGCCGACCACATAGTTTCATAGCGAAGTATGCATATTGAGCAAGTATAACATATGAGCATCCTTATATATACAACTTGCTCGGCCTTTAGATGCCCATTCATTGCAGCTCTCTATGTGGATACAGATAAACTGAAAAACAACAACAAAGCAATGATAAAAGCAATACATGTGAACCACTTGGAGTAAAACAATAATGCACCACTCAGTAGAATAAAACACATTTTAAAGCATTAAAGGAATTCTTAAAATCCCAGGGAAAATTGAAGAAAAGGTCTTCCTATGTCCCCAGAAGGACCAGAACATCTGGGGAAGGCTGCCTGCTCTATACATTAGTTACAATAGTCCTCACTTACCAGTGGTAATTAGGACCACGAGCTCTGTTACTAAGTGACACATATCAATTTATGATTGCAGTTCCAGCAATTACTGTTGTTAGGCAAATTCCCTGCAATTAGAACATCAAAACATTGCAAGTCTGAAGGTACAACTTCCCACCTCAATTTTTAACCACTTGATCAATTAGAACAGATCCTTCCCAAGTTTATTTGATTTTATTTGACAAATATGTTTTATTTAAGTTTGACATTTAAGCCACTGAGGCTCCAGCCTGTCTTGTGTAGTTGCTTCCTAAGCATTTCTTCCCCTCATTCCTCAAGGTCATTCCATGACAATAAGTGGTTGTTAAACAATAAACTGTGTAACTATATTATAAGAGCCCTTGGATGATTAGCTTAAACTCTGGGAAGACGTATATGGACAGGTCCCTACTTCAGGCCTCAAGCAGGCTAAGATTTTAAATCTTATGTTGTATGTTGATTTTGTCACAGCAAATAATGTTTCAGTTTTCAAACAACCATCAACTTTCTCACACACTGACGGGCCGCTGGCCAGATGAATACCAATGGATGCTAGTAAGCAAAGGCAGAATTTTCTTTTCCTTCTTTTCCTCCCAAAGAATTTATGAAGTTATGTATTCATAATTATGTTTATACTTATACCTGTTATCTTATAATCACTTGACAAAATAAAATAAATAAATAAAAATAAGCCTGACCACATAGTTTCATAACCAAGCATGTGCTAGTTGATTATATAGCAAGTAATGTTTTTCACCATTTATTTATAAATAGCTGCATGTCACTGTATTATAAGGATTACATTGTCATTAAATGATTGGGAAGAAGAGATGTTTTGAATATGGAAAAGTTCTTTGTCTGAAGTCAAGTTGTAATAGCACATACATAAGCAGTGTAAGTACAAAACCAGCACTGGCATAAATATTGTAATTCTCATTACAAATTTCTTATGGTTATGGAGCACTCATTCATATTGATTTTAAAAGGAATAGTAAAACTGAAATGAAACATTGACTGAAATGAATTGGGTTGCGAAGAATATACATGTGGGGGATGTTCATAGGCTTAGACCCTTCAGATATCTTGGCTTTTATAAGTATAGCCAACAGAATAGGAATTTGGAGAGTTGGTTCCCTGTATCTGGAGAAAGGGGAAAGTCACACGGTTGGGATGGCTGCATTAGTAATCCTCGTAGATCATCTCTGTAAATCAGGTTCTCTATTTGAAGAATTTGTAACTGTTTTTAAACTTTGCTCATTTTACAGTTTATGCCCAGTTGAGCTTAGCAAGGCATTCAGTGAATATTATATGATAAATTTAGTGGAAGACACATTTAGCGCAGTGGTGGGATTCAAATTTTTTTTACTAGCGGTTCTGTGGGCATGGCTTGGTGGGCGTGGCAGAGGAAGGATACTGTAAAATCTCCAGTCAGAGATTGCCAATTCTCCGAACTACTAAAAATTTCCACTACCGGTTCTCCCAAAGTAGTCAGAACTTGCTGAATAGCACTTCTGATTTAGCAGAAGACCCATTCCTTTCATTCAGAGCAATTTAAAAAAACACTATAATAATTGACTCAAGCTTTTTTTTTCTTTTGTTTTGTGCCTTTGAATCAGTTTTTGACTCCTGGAAACTTTTTGTACTAATCCCTGCAGTTTTCTTAGCAATTTTTTTTAGAAGTGGTATTTGCCTTTGTCCTTCTTCCTAGGACTGAGAGAAAATGACTAGACCAAGCTCATCCAGCTTTGTATCCAAGGCGGGACTAGGACTCACAGACTCCTGGTTTCTAGTCTGATAGTTTAATCATTATACCAAACTGGCTCTCTGACCAAAGATTGCTGTAACTAATAAATAGATTGTTATATGATGCTTACAGACTAATAAGACCATTATAGGAATCTTGCCTTGCTTTGTGAATTGAGCTTAAAATATTCATAAAATATTCAGTATTTCTCATGTAATATCCAACAGAAATAAAGAGAACAAGATATTAGATATTAGATTAACAGAATTGGAAGGGACCTTGTACATCCATCTAGTCCAACCCCTCCGCCCAAGCAGGAGACCCTACACCATTTCTGACAAATAGCAGTCCAGTCTCTTCTTGAAAATCTCAAGTGATGAAGCTCCCACAACTTCCGAAAGCAAGCTGGGAATGGTAATGATGAATAAATCCATAATGAATCTTATCCTTATAGATTGTTGCTCTTTAGAGTCATGTGACAGATGGAATTTGAAGTCAAAACATCTGAAAAGTACCTGGTAGAAAAATAGCCTTGAGGAAATCCCATATAAGCAAAGTACAATACCTACAGTTCCCATAACATCTCATGAAATAGGTTAATCTGAGAAAAGTGATGGCCCAATCTTGCTTCCATGACTGAGGATAGATTAGGACCTGGATTTCCCTATTCCTAGTTCAATACCATACTCACTGTACCATCCCAATTGCCTGTTTCCTGGTTGTCATCTTACCTATTGATGCTATCCACTTATATCTTCCATTTCTCCAGCTGCCCAAGGCCTACTTTCCATTCCTCATTTTCTGAATAAGCAGACTAGACTGGCTTTGCTCTTTTTAGGCAAGGAAGCAGACAATATAATTATCCGTGAGTGATGCCAGTTAAGGGCATATAAAAATTGTGAAAAATTGAAATATTGCACATCATTTTCACTTTTCGTAATGTCTTTTCTGGGAATGAGACGAGTCCTTTGTTGTTTTTATGGGGGGAAAAGGTTCATTTTATATGTACTGACAATGTCTGATTTTTTAAAAAGTTGGTTGAAGAGGAAATCTGAATGCAAAGGATACCAGGATGAAGGAGGGTATGACATAAAAATTTAAGACATATTCATAATTTCTACTTTTGCCTATCGCATAAACCCAGCCCAAATAATATACAATTTTTTAAAAAAGCTATTTAAAATAAACATGCCAAGTCTTTAGAAAAGATTCCCTATTTGGACAGGTTGATAAAAATTTTAGGTAATGCTAGTTTATTCTTAAAAATGTTTTATATGTGTAAAGATAGAGATGCAAAACCAAAAGCATTTAAACAATTGTGGCTTTTTTGTGTACTCAGAATATATTTTTTTCAGTAGTTAAACCCTGAAAATCATTTGTAGCTTCAACCATCTTTTGTATAGACTTTTTTTGTGTACGTGCCTGAAGCCAAAGTCTCTGGGGTCTAATTATTTAATATAGAAGCCAGGATGTATTAAAACCCTATTACTCACTGTGCTTTCAGTCTGGCACATGGTCAGCACACATAGATATGACTCATTGATTTTCTGTGTATGTGAATGTAATTATGTAGAAGATCACAGTTTAAAATATTATTGCTTTTAGCTGAATAATTTATATGCAGTGCCCTCATACTGTTTTCTTTCTTAATAATTCTAGTTAAGGACAATGCGAATTTAGCAGGAAAATAACTTGGACCTACTTAGAATATACCAAAATAGCTATAACAAAAAAAAGTTTATCAGAAATCCATTTTTAAAATTACAGCAGAAAAGAAACATAAATCTAATTAACTTTGTGCTGAACTTGGAAAATTGTGGAATCTTTTGTTGCTCAATGCAATAATGTTCTTACACAATTCAGATTTGTCACTGAATGTAAAAACTATTTATATGATGTTAAATATTTAAGCTAAAGAAATGTATTCACAGCATGTTTATATATCATATATTCTCCCTGGGGTATTTTGTGCTGTAGTTAATGAGGTCAATTTATCTAATAAAATGCTTAGTAGTATAAACTAAAGATATAAAAAGCATTTTTCAATTCGTATATTGAACTGCACTGAACATGAACTCTTTAAATCAGAAATTGAAATTGCTTCAGTATTTTTTATTAACAAAATGCTGTGATACTACTTCAGATACATTTTTTTCAAGAAAGTTACATTTTTTTCAAAAAAGTTTTCAAGAAAGTGTGTTGGATACTTGTTGATTTAGAAAAACTGATGCTAATGTATTTGTGGATAAACATATACAACTAGTCTTTGTTTAGAACTAGCAACAATTGGAACTAGCAACTTGGTTGTGAAACTATGTTCTTACTGTCAGCTTTCCTTTCCTTTTACAGACCTGCAAAGGTTATAAATGCCAGGGTCAGTCATAAAGTTACTTTTCTGTCACTGTCATAACTGCGAATGGTTGCTAACTGAAGCAATTGTTAAACAGGGAATAGCTGTAAAAAGGCGGGATGTTAGCTATATATTAGTTGTGGGTGTGATTAGATGCATGTGAGATAGTGCCATTTTGTTATTTCAGGTAATTTACAACAAACTTAGATCGGTGTTGTAGTACAATGTGAAATACATAGATAATGAAAGTTATGAAAGAACGAGATACTTCCTTGACAGGATAAATAGGGTAAATAATTGGAAGTATAAAAATAGCTATGGCAAAAATTTTGAGCAAGTAAATGAATTTGTCAGTTTTTACAAAAAATAGAAAAGGCAGAAGAGGTATCTAGTGAATAGCACTGGAATTAGCTTCAGTTATGTTTCCTTTCATTTTTCTTATCTTAGTCAAGGGTGGGATTCTACTGGTTCTGTCCAGCTCTGTAGAACCGGTAGCTCTGAAGAGTAGCAGACATAGAACCGGTTCTATGTCTGTTGCTGTTTTGGCCCGCCCACCCGCCTGAGCTCTTACCTGACCTTTATTTCCTGCTTTTTCAACCTCTGCTGCTGTACAAGGCACAGCTGCGGTTGAAAAAGCAGAAAAAAAGTGCTTTTTCAAAAGCTGCTTCCCTGCACGCAGCGCTGCTCAACTGTCCAGGCAGCAAGCTGACGAAGATTTACACACACGCACAGTGTGCAGGGAAGCACATTGTAAATCACCAAACCGGTAGTTAACCCTATTGTATCCCACCCCTGATCTTAGTCCTTTTTCTGTCTTGCCATTTCTTATTCCTTTTATTCTGCACAGAGTTACTTTTTCTGAAAGGGAATAAATGACAGGTACGTTTATGGGTATGTTTTGGAAACGGAAGTAAGATTCTATTATACAAGTAGTCCTTGTTTAGCAACCCTAATTGCAAGCAGAATTTCTGTTACTAAGCAAAACAGGTCATTAGGCAAAACACATGCCATCCTCAGGCTGGTGCACTGGCACGAAGCTGAAAGCACCAGCCTGAGGATGGCAAGTGGAACCTTGCCGAAACATCACCAAGATACTCTTAATCTTAATCTTACACGGGAAAAGATCCGAACACACCTAGACCTACATACCTGTACCCGTGAAAATCTACGAATATATATATATATATATGTTTTCTTAAGTTTTCAGCGGTACTTACATATGGCATTCAGCTTTGTTCGGTATTTCCCCGTCATTAGTTGTGCTTTTAAAGTTGTAGCGCGTTTGGCAGAATCTCATCTGCTATCATCAGGCTTCTGTTCTGTTCTGTTCTACAGAAGCCTGATGATAGCAGATGAGATTCTGCCGAAACGTCGCTACAACTTTAAAAGCACAACTACAATGACGTGGGAAAATACCCGAACAAAGCTGAATGCCATACCGTGAAAACTTAAGAAAAAAATATCTATATCTATATATCTATATCTATATACAAATTTCTGTTTGTTTTCATATTTACTTGGTTGTAAATATTACTGCAGTTTTTCTAGTTTGCATCCTAGTGTGAATTGTCATTGGCCTTTGATTACTTTTGATTAAATAAACACTTTTATGCATATATGTTATTCAAATCTCTGACTTTTCTCTATGCAGACTTGATAAATGATTCAACTTCTTCAGATCTTAAAGGCTTAAACTATGCAATAAGTTTTGCCTTTTACTCTAGGTCTAAGTAATATATTTCCCAGTAGTTGTAAAATGAATGTACATTTCTCAATAGTAGGAGAAGAAAGCTATTATCTGACAAACAGTGTCTCATAGTTGAGAAATTACTCCATCTTTGCTGCCAATAAGCTTAATTCCCAATTGACAAGTTACCATTTTTGTTTATGTTGTTAACATATTTTAAATAAAGAAACTTGTGGCATTATAAATGTACAGGAATATGTATTAGTATTGCTGATTTGCTGAAAGACAAAAGTTATTAATTAACAGGAATATAACATATTCAATAACATATTCTCTATTGATCGTTCAGGAAAGACTATCTACTACTGAAATTTCATTGAAAAATAGAAGGCAAAATATTCCTGGTAAAAGATGATGTTTTGTCTGTTTCTTGTTAACATGTGAGATTTCAGAACCGATGGCACAGTATTGTAATGGTCTTACTGGCTTAAATGAAACATCTGTTTATAATAGTGAGAATTGATACCACTTGCAAGAAGTTACAATGCCAGGCTTTTTCAATTGTTACAAAACATATTAGACTTTTACGGAATAGGCTCCCCTTAGAGGACTGCAAGCTGAGTTTCAAAATATCTGCATTTGAAAGGCTGACTGATGGACTTCCGGTTTGAGCTTCTTCAGCGACAGACTGAAACCTCGTCTCTGTGAGGCTTTGATCCGTGCTCACCGCTGGAGCGCCCCGAGCCGGCTGGTTTCAGGGCTAAGCCACCCCGTAGAGGTGGTGAAGAGGGGGGAGACTGCCATTAGTGTTGAGGAGAGCCGCATCTCTCCTCCCCAGCTGGCCATTACTCCCTTTCCCGAAGGCGGTTGCAGCGGTAGTCAGAAATGGCCACCACAAAGAAGAACTCGACCGGAAAAGAATGTGCAGGAGGAAGATAAGAAGAGAAAGTTTTGGTTGACAGGGTCAAACAGCAAAAGCAACAAATAAGGTACCCTGGAATTGAAACTGTTAAAAAAAAATAACATTGTTCCCTAAGAAGATTTTTAAGCTGCGAAGGAGACAGAAAAGGGAAAAGATTTGGTTTTCTCCTTTTCCTATACTGACAGCTAAGAGACTTAAGCAAGAAATTGGAAAAAAAACCACTTTGACATCAATAGACATTTAATGCTGAAAATAAAAAGTCAAAGGGATAATAAAGATTTCTGGATAATTAAAAGCTTTTGAAAACAGGAAAGGAGAGGAAAAAAGAATAAAAGGGTAGGATCTGGAAGGGAGGAGACTGCCTGGAATTAAAAAAAAACTTACAGCAAAATCTTAACAAGACTTCCAAAAGATACATTCTAACTGAAATATCGCAACAAAAACCCCAGGAAGAGAAAGTCAAAAAAGAAATAAGAAGATATAACTCGGGACTATCTGGATTACTTGATGATTTCTGGATTCTTGGTTATTGTTTTGAATGACTAAAATCAATCGGGTGGTTGTTTAAAACTGCTTAAAATGGCTTCACTTTTAGAAGAACTGAAAATGGAACTTAAAAAGTACAAAGAAGATGCACAAGAAGGGAGAGGTTCTTTTGGCTTTGTATTTCAATTTTTAAAAATGGAGATTTGGAATTATGAAATAAGAAATGCCTGCAGAACAAGAAGATTGTGACAAAGAAGAAGCCATCTTTAATGAACAAGTAATCTTAGATGGGGAGAAAAAAGGAAAGGGGGGGAAAGAGAATGGAAAGTTTAAGATTGGGAAAAACCACTCCCCCCCAAAAAAATAGAGTGAAAAATAAGTATAAAATCAGAAAGCAACAGAAGAGGGAAATGCAGAAGAGAGAATTAGAACTAGAGAGACAAGGGGGTAAAAAGGGGAGGGAGAAGATGAGAGGGAAGAAAGAAAGGAAAAGAAGTTATAAAGGACAGAAGCAAAATATAGAGAAACAGGGTCTATTTAGAGATAATGGGTGAAAACTTAATGGAAAAAGGGATTCTGCAAAGGTACATAAGATAGTATGGTTATATTAGAAGCAGAAATAATTTTAGAAAATATCAAACAATGTATGATTAAAATGTCTGATAAAATAGCTATCGTAATTCAGTGGAATGTTTGTCAATAAATAAATGTAACAAAAGGTATATTTAATGATTTATAAAACGTGAAGAGAAATAAGGGAAAAATTAAATATGGAGATTATATGTGTTTTTAAGGAAGTATGATATTTAATTTGAAAAGAAGTGTTAAAGATGTTAAGATTTTAATGATTATTAATGATAGAACTGAACTGGAATGGAATGAGGGTTTATAATTACATATATTTACAATCTTTCTTTTTTTTAAAGAATATAGTGTGTATTATAAGAATGTGCCAAGCAGAATTCGATTGGAAGTTATGTATTATGTATTATATTGAAGGTCATAAACTTAAGGTATATATTGAAATTTAAATAAGAGTTGAATGGATGTAATTAAAAGATATAAAGGTGTCATATTCCAATTAGTAACTACAGGAGAAAATTTGTTTAATGAGAAAAGATAATATGAAATTGAAACAGAACAGACAAAAGTATAAATATAATGATTAGAATTGAGATGAGATAATCAAAATAAAATTGAGAAAATTAAAAGAGGGAAATATATAGAAAATTTAAAATAGTATAAGATATGGAATAGAATTCAAAAAGGAGCATGAAATTGAGTTTTGTGTCTGTATAAAGAAGTTCAACCTGGGACCATGCAATTTTCAGAAAAGAGTTTTACTTGTATTTTGTGTGTGAAAACCCAAATAAAACTTTACTTTTTTTAAAAAAAGAAAGGCTGACTGATTGGCTCTTGGGTGTCCTGTGAGATTTTGCTAGTTTATTTTGCTAATTGGGGAAACAGACTTCCAACATTGATTTATTTTTAGTTACAATATTAAGCACAGATAATGATTTATTAATACAATGGCAAATTACCCACAAGTAGTTAAAGGTAATTAAGTGAACAAAACCAGACCCAAAGAGCCATATGTTGCTCAGCAAGGAGTTAATAAGACCAGTTTCATGCTCACTGAAAGATACTTGAGCAATTTAGTCTGAATTATAGAGAGAATAACTGTTGGACTTTCTTGTCTCTTCCACTTTCTCTATTTCCCTAACTTTCTCAATTTCTTTGATCCTCCAGCTCTCTTATCTTAAGACTTATCATTTAGCTGTCCAGAGCACTCAGATAACAGGATATGCCAGCTGCAACAGTAACTTCAAAAGGCAACTTAGGGAAAATGCTCATTCACTTACAGATGTCTCTGTATATCTCTGAGAATGCCTATGAAGAAAGCAAATACAGACTGCAGAAAGACATGTAGAAATAAGCTTTTAAATATATATATTCACATCTTCATGAATACTTTCAGAATTTATAGGATAAAATGAAAAAAATTAAACAGATTACAAAGATATAGAAATATACTTGACCATGTTCTTCCTTCATGATTTGATTTCTTCAACTTTAATTGATAGCCATCTGTAATTTAGTATTGTTTTTAATTTTAGGTAATTTTAAAGGCTGGGTGCCTACAGTGATATGCTTTCACACTTGCTCAGCTCACACTTCCTTTAAAAGTTTCTTTAATGTCTGTGAATCATTTTATGAAAATGTTGGATTGAGTTTCAGCTTTCTGGTCAGAGACGCATTAAATCTTCCCTAGTATTGGCAGTGAGGAAAGGGGGATCCTTTGTTTAGCCAGACAAATTCAAAAACTGTCAACTCCAGATGTTTTGAAGCCAGACAGAGCTTAATAAAGATTGGACAATGCCCTTGGGACTGTTGTGTGTATATACATTGAGTTCATTTAGGTGTGTTTTTTTTCCCTTCTTCACCAGCTGCAAGTAAAATGACAAAGAAACAATAGAATATATTATAAATATATAGGGCTGGTAGTGAAATATGTTTTTAAGCTCTTTTCACATGTGCTGTCCTTTCCATTCACTATTCTAATCTTAGGTCCAGCTGTTCTGAAGATATGTTTTCTTGAACATGAAGGACTGATCTTTTCAGCATAGATTTCAAAAATCTGAAAATAATTGAATAAAAAGAAAAGAAAATGTTTTCTCTTTTTTGCCTTCTCTGTTTTCCTGTTCTCAAAATCTGATTTTAAATATTGACATTTACAGTAGTCCTCAACTTATAACCATCCATTTAGCCACAGTTTTCAAACTTAACAGCATCACTGAAAAAAGTGACTTACAACTTGATCCTATACTTATAACCATAGCGGCATTCTCTTTGATCACACAATCAAAGTTCGGATGCTTGGCAACCAGCATGTATTTGTGACTCTTGCAGCATCCTGTGATCATGTGATCTCGCCAATTGCAACCTTCACAGCTAGATTCCAATAAGCAAAAATCAATAGAAAAAAGTGGATTCATTTAATGACTGCATGAATCACTTAACAACTACAGAGATTCGCTTAACTATGGCAAAAAAGATCTTAAAATTGAGTGCAACTTCCTTAACAACCGCCCTACCTAACAATGGAAATTTGATTCCAATTGTGTTCCTATGTTGAGGACTACCTGTATACCTTTTAAATCATTATTGATATAATACCATTTATAGTGTATGCTATTGATTGGCTGTACATTCTCAATTTTAAGTTTGTTATCCTATTCTCTTCTTTATATATTGCACAGAAATTACAGGAAGTGGTGGTGAAATCTTGTTTGCTATTCATGGAGGATATTTGTGTAGTACAAATAAGTACATGCATACAATGTGTTTTCTCGCTCTTTCTTTTACAAGCCAAAATCATAAACATTAAGCTTAATGTTGTAGAGTAATATAGGGAGACCTAGATTGAAATTCATTCTTTCCATGATCACTTACTGATTTTCAGGACAATCTAATTCACAGGGTTGGACTGGTGAAAAATTAGAGGAGTGTTATGTATACTGAGTCAAACTCCTGGAAGAAATGCAGAATATAATTCAAGCCAATATTTATTGGCTAAGCTCCACTTTGAATGATATAATGTGAAAATAATATCAGTTTTATTTAGCCATTTGTAGCAGTTGGGTCCTAAAGGAAATCAACCCTGACTGTTTTTTGGAAGGAACAAATACTGAAGTTGAAGGTTAAATACTTTGAGAAAGAGGACATTGGAAAAAACCCTGATATTGGGAAAGATTGAAGTTTCATCTTGGCTTTTTAGGATCAATAGGAAATTTTGGTATCTCAGTTGATTCAGCTATAAACAATAAATCTATTATTCAGTCCTGAACGTAAGAATGAATAAACATGTGCTTCATCCAAACAAGGAAGATTTGTTGTTATGGAACTCAGCAAGTCAGCTAGATGAGGAAATTCCCAGTCTATGTATTATGTCATACCTTCTTTGAAGGAATAGGCTTTTGGCCCAGAATAATTCTGAGCTCAGTTTTGCTCCTGGGGTCTCAAAATGCTTGTGGCTATGATTCAGACTATTTTTCTAACTTTGTCTGCAGGATCAAGACCTGGCTATTGTCATCCATCTGTTAGTAACTTGCCAGATGTATTAATGTATTTTTCCAGGTGGTCTGGCAATTGCAGTTTATGGATACTGATATGTATGGTATTGTGTGGGTATGAGAAAGCAGTGGGAGTGAATGCATACTTCAAGATATGAATAATATTTTTTCAAATCCAATTATCCCAAATTCATTTCTGAGCTTAGCTTTAGTGCTGAAATTTGTTAATGACCTAAGTCATACTCTGGTTGTTGTATATGTAATCTAATAACACCAAGAAGCAGATGTTTTTCAATTGGAATCCCAAACTATTAGAATGCATTACCCAGTAGTAGTTCATATATCTTTCTCCCTCTTTTTCAATGACTTACGAATTTATTTTTTTAGCTAGGATCCCATTATTTCTATGTGCTTCATAAATTGGATTTATTGTGTCTTGATGAGAGTTCAGAGCCACAATACTTAGCTGTTGGCTGCCTTTCTAGTTTTGATGTTGCCATAGTGCTCAGGGAAGATGCATAAAAGGAAATGGGAACAATTAAAGTCTCCTCCTCTCTCCAACTTTATTTCTGAAAAAAAATACATAAAGCATATGTTTTGCATCTAAAAGTTCCAGGTGCAATTTTTCTCCAGATAGAATTAAGACACTTCTTAAGAGTCATATTACTCAGGGTTATTTCTCAGAGGAAATGACCATCTTGTGATCTAAAGGCTGGATTTCTGTGATGGGATGACTTTTGGCTTGCTGAACAAATTAAGGATTCTGAAAGAGAGTTGAGAAAAATAACACATTTTGATGAGCAGAAGGAGAACTAAGTACTCTTCAAAGGAGAGGCTCTTAAAGACATGTGTTGATACAGTCCTGGAAAACAAACGGAAAGCAAAGAGTTTCACATAAGCCATGCCTACTCATGCAATAAATGTGTGTGTAGGCAGAAGAAAGTTCCCACCAAGTCATCAGCAAGGTCTAGATTCAAGAATCTTCTAAGTTTATAAGTGTAAATGGGTTCTGTCCTAATGTATAATATGTATACGCAAATTTATGGAGTCATATATTAATAGTGTCCAAGCAAAATACCATGAAGCAGTGAAATGAAAAGAGAAAGGTGTATTTTTCCTACTTTTACAAATAACATTGCAGTTAAGTAACAGGAAATATAAATTAATAAACTAAAAAAATAAGTGTCATTTGGCCGCTACAGAATAGGCAAAATACGGCTTTAAAGAGGACCTGAAGCCATTATAATACTGTTCTGGATCAATCTCTAATCCAATAGCACGAGAAACCATGCTTCAAAGTAGGTATGCACATATGAACGATTCTTAAGTTTGTAGACTGGAGTTCTTCCTGTTAACATACCAGCTGCAACCAGTTGGTTTTCCTTTGTTGAATGGCAAAGGTTTTGATTGGATACCACTGAGCTTAGCTATCAGATAATGCTATATATAACCTTTCTTAACTTTAGCAACTTTAAGATATGTGGACTTCAATATGCTGGCTGGGGAATTTTGGGAGTTGAAGTCCAGGTATTTTAAAGTTGCTGAGGTTGAGAAGGAGACTATTTATTTGATTCACAAAGTCTTAAAATAGTTGTATTGCCTTACTAATAGAATAAATTTCTGGGGGGAAAACCCATTGAAGAGAATGTTTTTAGTTGTGATTTAATTTCCAGGCTTTGGGTTATTCTTGCAGGCTATAATAGGATTTGAAGTGTAAAGCATTTGGACAGTACCAGCAGAAGCAGAGATAATCAGTACACACACCAATATGTTTAGAGGTATTTAGAGGACATTCAGAGTTTTGCTAAAAGTATTAAGAAGAAGACAGTTTATCAAGTCAACATGTTCTGCATTTCAGTAAAAATTACAGATAATATCCTATGTGGTATAAGGACATTAAGGAAAAACAGAAGAAAGAATATTGTCATAAGAAAAATCTTACCTTATTCAGGGGAGGTGTTTTGATACTTTTTATGTTATAATTTCTATTGTAATAAACATGCAATAAAATTATATTAGATTTTAAACCACGTTTTCTGAATAAAACTTTCAAATCAAAGCTGGAAGTGTAAATAATTAGATTCTATTTCATTCTGTGAAAGATAGGAAAAGTAAAGGTTGTAAAAGGGGATCATATGATCCCGGGATACTGCCACTGTCATAAATGTGAATCAGTTTTCAAGCAATCAAGCATCCACATGTAAATCACATGATCATAAGTATGTCATAAGGTAGTAGGTCATAAGTATGAAAAATGGTCATGAATTGCTTTTTCAGTGCCATTGCAACTTTGAATGGTCACTAAATGGACTGTTATAAGCTGAGGACTAGCTGTAGTTATTTTCTTGATTTGCTCTTGAATTTTCTTTTGTGTAAAGCAAGTTATAAACAGTTGGGGTTTTTTTATAGTGGTACAGTGGTCAGAGTGCAGTACTGCAAGCTATTTCTCCTGCAGCCAGCTGCCTGCAATTTGGCAGATCGAATCTCACCAGGCTCAAGGTTGACTCAGCCTTCCATCCTTCCTAGGTGGGTAAAATGAGGGCCCAAATTGTTGGGGGCAGTATGCTGACTCTCTAACCTACTTAGAGAGGGCTGTAAAGCACTATAAAGCACTATAAAAGTGGTATATAAGTCTTAAGTGCTGTTGTTATTTTATCCTTATGGACTTTTTAGATTTGCCTCCTTTCCAGGGTTGACCTTCATTTTTTCCGAGAAAATATAATCATTGTATGGATGTGATATATTTTCATGGATATTGTAAGCTGAGAGAGTGACTATTTGTTTATGAGATAAGCTTTTTCTGTAATTTTCCATAACAAGAGAAAGCAGAAGAAAAAAAATGTAAAAAAATAACATCTGTGGAGTAGCCTCTTAGTCATAAAGGCAGGATTGCCTTAACTAGACAAAATTGGAAAAGAAATCAGCTTGAGAGAATAAAATTTAACTTGGCAGAATGTTAGAGCCATAGCTTTTGAAAAAGAGTACTTATCTTTACCACCTTTCTAAAGCTGATGACAAAGAGCCTGTAAAACTAGAAAGATTCTGTTTATTTTGTAACAAATAGAACAGACTATTTTTTGTGAAAGTAATGGGTAGGCTCTTAAGAGTATTTAAATAATGAAGTCCCTACAGTGAATTGCAGGATGACAAAAAGAAAAAAGAAAGAAAGAAAAAGTTCTTTGTGGTATATTGTTAACTACTTATAACATTCCCACTAATCCTGCAGCTGGACTTCATCTAAAAAAATGCGTGCAATGTTAACTCCTTCTAAACCAACAAACTGATCTTATGTTTGTTTTGTTGGCATCAGAGAACACCAGTTTTGCAAGTTCTTCCCCTTTTCTGGAAAGCAATCAATAAATAAGAGCGTCAGTGCTGTTCAGAAGTGAATGAAAACCAAGGGAATTTAATTAAACCCAGAAATGTAAAAAATGTAAAACAAAAGTAGACTATTTGGTTAGTTCTAGACTTAATAAGGGGAATTGCTCCCTAATTCAGTTTTATTTTTCTTTGTATTCATAAATCTAGTTAATATTAAAGACTTAATAGTGGTGGCCGGCTATTAAGAAAAAACATTGGGGAGGATGTAGTAAATGCTAGGTGCTAGAGATAAAAATGTCTCAGGATGTTTGTACGCTATATATTTAAATCTTGACATTTAAAAAAGTGTAGAAACATTGCAAATGCAGTTTTATTGAAGCTTTCTGGGAGGTACATGGTGCAGTTTAAATCAGCCAGATTTTTGTGGTTAAACTTCAACCACCAAACTGTTTCGGTACCCTAAATCAGCTGGCCTGGAATTCTAGGGTTATGTCTTCTCCTGGACATCAATTTAGAGAAGACTGCCCAAGCAGGATAAGGTTTATAGCTAAGGAAGAGAACTGCTTTGTTAATATTGACTCTAATGCAATTTGGTCCAGTGCAATTATCCTGTGTAGTTCAAAAGATACAGCTAGCTGGGTTAATGTTTTCTGAGTTCATAATGTATTTGGGCAGAACGCCATGTAGATTTGCCAGCATTGAGAAGGACCTTTAGGAGACCTATGGTAATTTTATTTGCAAATGATAATATTGTTAATCACTCATTTAGGTCATCCTTGTGATGACTGGAAAACATCGAGGTACAAGTTGTCCTCAACTTTCGCCCCCAATTGAGCCCAAATTTTTTGTTGCTAAGTGAAACAATTGTGAAGTGAGTTTTGCCCCATTTTAGACCTTTCTTGCCACTGTTGTTAAGTGAATCACTGTAGTTAAATTAGAAATCTTCTTTTTTGTTTTCCCTAAAGAAAAAAGCCAATTCTTTCTCCATCCACTGTGTGAAGTCTTTTTCCTTTAAAATAGTATTATTTAACGTCCATCTAGATCTTCTTTTTTGTCCTTTCCATTTAATTGTCATTGGATTGTAATCTGCTCAAGTACTTGTTTCAATATTTATTTCTTGAATATTAGATATTAATTCTGTTGACATCCATATCCTATCTATTCTGGACCATGATAAGTGTCTATTTGAATAGAAGATGTATTTTTAGTTTTAGCATTTCTTTATCTCCATGTATCTTTTAAGTTTATTTCATCTACCATTTTAAAAAAAGATTTAGGGAGAGTCTTTCTGTTTTGCTTTATTGTTTTCTGTGCTGTATAGTCCAATTTATTGTCTACAATTCCATTAAAATCTCCCATCATAACTATATTAGCATAGTCCAGTTCAATTATTTTCATATGTAATTTTTTTGTAGAATTCTTCTTGTTTGTCATTCGGAGCATAAATTGCAATCAGGACTGTTTTCATATTATTGTCCATTATTTCCACCATTAGTATTCTTCCATCATCATCGGTATAGATCAATTTTGCTGGGGTGGTCTCTTTAATATATAAAACCACTCCTCTTTTCATTGGGTCAAGGAAGTAAATATTTTCCCTAATTTTGGCTGTACCAAAAATTGTTCATATTGTTTTTTAATATGTACTTCTTGTAGACAAATTATATCAAATTTTAATTTCTCTAATTTATGAAAGGTTTTCCTTCTTTTAACGGCTGAGTTAAGTCCATTTATATTAATTGTAATCATTTTTTTCTCTTCCGAAGTTATATTTTATAGTTAAGTTTAGCAGCTCTCATAGATCTTAGTTCACATTGTTCTTTGGCTTCCACCTTTCCACCTACTGCGCCTTCTTCTTTTTCAGTCGCCATTTGGCAGTCCTCTTGGAATTCAGTTAGTGAGATCTCTTTTTCTGCCTCTTCCTCTTTCCTTCCAAAAAATTCTGTATAAAATAATTCCGCTTTCTCAATTGAGTCGATTCTATGTCTCTGTTCTTGCCATGTGAACATTAAACCTTCTGGAATCAGCCATCTATAATTCACCTCTTTTTTAAGTAGCATTTTAGTCAGGAATCGGTATTCTCTTCTCATCTCTCTCACTCTTCTGGGTATTTGTTTCAAGACCACAATCTCCTTGTCTTTGTATTTCATTGTTTTCTCTTGCCACTTGCAATATTTGCATTTTAATGGCTTTCTTTGTAAATCTAATGTGAACTTCTCTTGGTAAGCTATTTCTCATCGCACATCTTGTGAAAACTTGATAAACCTCATCTATTCCATCCATCATCTTCTCTTGAGTTATTTCCAAAGCTTCAGCCAGTATTTCTATCATTATCTCAGCTAGGTTTTGTCCTTTTTCTTCCTCTACGTTTTAGAATCTAAGATAGAATTCTGATCTATCCATCTCCCATCTCAACATACCACTTTTATCTTGTTCAACCACCATTAATCTATTATCAATATCTCCAATCTTCTTGTCTGTTCGTTTATCTTCTTCAATTTTTTGGAATCTCATCATACTTCAACATCATTTGTTGGATGTTCTCCACTTTTTCATCGGTTTTCCTTGTTCTTTGTTCAATGTTCTCTGTTCTTTGTTCGATGTTCTCTATTCTCTTTTCAATATTCTCTGATCTTGCTTGAATATTTTGAATTCCTTGCATAATCATCTGCAGAGTCACTTTTGTTCTTTTTCTTGCTTTAACATTGTCTGTATTGAACGTTGTCCTCCAGATGGTGGAGAGGAAGAAGTAGAAGTTGAAGAATCAGGAGCTATAAATTTCCTACTCATTTTAAGCAATTCAAAATCTTCAGGTTCTTCTAAACCTTAATCCAATTATGGAGTAACCAATTATAGTTCAAAATAAAAATAGTAGAAAAAAGAAGGCCAATAATAATAATAAAAAAAGGGAGGACAAAATTTCTTCAGGTTCTTGTATACCTTAATCCAATCAATAGTTAGATAAAGAAAAAGACTTAAGAAAAAAAAAGGAAAAGGAAAAATTCTTCAGGTTCTTCAGCACCTTAATCCAACTGAAAGATCTCAAATAGAAAAAAGTGCATAAAAATAAACCAGAAAGGTAGATGAAAAAACAAATATTCCAGGAAAGGGAAAAAAAAGGCTTTTAAGGCTTTCCCTTTAAAATAAAAAGCAAACATAGAGATGGACTTCCAAAAGAAAAAAGAAAAACAAAGACAAGCTCCAACAAAGCCAAAAACTCCAAATAGTTATTACAAAAAAAAAAAGATAAAAAAATACAATAAAGCTGGTGAGGAGGGATAGCACAACTTAAGAAAAGTAAAAAGGGCACACTGCACTTTGTTTGATTATCCAAGGTTCTTATTATAACTCTCTTCTCCAAAAACTTATCACCTTCCCCCCCCCCTACGTTTCAACACCAGACTCCAGCTGTTGATAGAAACCCAGAAGAGCACCTGCAATAATACTCTCCCATGCTCTTCCCTCTATCTTATCAAGTAGCAATGTCCTTGAAAAAGAGTCTCAATTCTTTCTTTCTCAGCTTTGTCTGGTCACAGGGAAATAGAATATTTTCAAGCCTCTAGTTGGCAGTGTTACTATTTTTTTTTTTAAAAATGAAATAACTAAAGGGAGCCTCTAGCCTAAAATATTACAAAATCAAAAAGGAGAAGAAAAAAATAGATATAAATGAAAAAAACAGTCCAGTTTTAAAATACAAGATCATATATAGAAAATCCAGCAATGAGAGAAAAAACATTACTTTGACATTCCTGTTTAAAATCGCCGCTTAATCACTTCTGTCAAAACTTTTACAGATTCTTTTCCTTAGGGTGTCCTTTCAGATCTTTTAAAAAAAAAAAAGTTCTCACCAAACCGGCACACTCTCTCTTTCTGTTCTCTTCCGTTTCAGAGCTGTCCCAACTTCAGCAGCTTTAATGGCTGCCTCTTTGACACTGGCAAGAAGACCTTCTCCCGGATCTACCAGGGACTTTGTGGTATCCCTGGGATCAACAGGATGCGCTCTTCACTTTCACTGTCTCTTTGGGACGGTTTAGATTTGATAGGACCGTCCAGGAGCAAAGATATCAGCAGTGATCTCAGACCTCCCAAGATCTCAAGCCGTATCGTCGCGACGCCAGCTCCGCCCTAATACAGCTTTTCTTACATTATGCTAATATTTCTTCCCCAGAAACATCCTTTCTGAAGGGCAGTCCTCTTTTTCTCAAAAGGAAGGACTCTGATATATTGATCAGGTAAGTAAAATGGAGTGTTCTCTTCGTTAAATAAGCTTAAATTTAATTTTATTCTTTATTTTATTTTATTCAAAAGGCCTTTATGAGAGCCCCTCAGAATTTGGGAGCAACCATGGAAATTAAAGATAGTTTTTCATTAGAAGTTCACTTATAGTTAATATGATGGTTCTATATTGAAATCTGCAGTAATTATAAAATAATACCTTGCTGGATCAGACCAAGACCATCGTAGAAATGTTTTCCTCATTTCTTTGGGTTGTTTTCAAACAGAAAATGGAGGCATACTTCTCTCTTGCTATTGTTTGCCTTCAGTTGTAATTTGGAAGTAGGCTACCTAACCTGGAAGGAAACACTGAGTCTTCCAAACAACAGCAGTTAACAAATCTGTTCTCTATGCGTTTATCCCGTTCCTATTTAATTCATCCCAGTTAGTTGCCATCACCACATCTCCTAATAGTAGTAGTCCTTGACATACAACAATTAATTTAGTGAATGTTCAAAGTTACAGCAGCACTGAAAAAAGTGATTTATGACTGATTTTCATACTTAATTACTGTTGAAGCATCCCCATGGTTACATGATCAAAATTTGGATACTTGCCAAGTAGCATGTATCTATGACAGTTGCAGTGTCCTGGGGTCATGTGACCAATGGGAGATCTTTGACCAATGGGATCTTCAGTAATCCCTCTTGGAGGCTGTTTATCAGGTAGCCTAACCAGGGCTTGTGTGCAGGGAGTTGTGATCCAGGAACATAGATGCATAGATTTCATAGACATTTTTTATAAAAATAAAAAATGCCTGTAAATCAGTGCTTGTTTGAAAATGGGCCTGCAAAAGGAAAAAGAGAGGGCTTAATGGGACAGTAGGAATATTGGCATTTATCAGTTTGCCTTCTGCTAAATGGATCTGACACAACTATGGTCTGCACCAACTATGGTCCCTATTTTTCTAACAGCAGAACCTTACCTGTGTGGTTTTGATTCTGTGAGAGTGCTCATCTTATACTGTTAACCAGAAAAAAAAAAACCCTCTACTCTAGATTGTAGTCTATATCAAATATCTTGAATCACATCATGCAAATGTTAATATGAAGTAGGAATCCTTGAAGACATTTACATTCTTTACATCTGGGTGTTTTCATTTTTGTAAACCTGCTGCAAATAGAGGAGTTGTTACTCTGACTGGGTCTCTCCAAATTCTACTACCTAAACCAGGGATGTCAAACTGGCAGCCCGTGGGCCAGATGTGTCACATGGAGGCCATGCCTACCCCAGGTCCGCGAATGGGGAAAATGTTGTGACACGTCACATGACGGCAACATTATGTGGTGAGTTTGACATCTGTGGCCTAGACTTTACTTTTTTTTTTTTTTAGATTTTTATCCTGCCTATTTTTTCATATTCAACTCAAGGTGACAAACATACTACCCATACCCCTTCTTCCTGTTTTCCCCACAGCAACCAACCTGAGAGATGGGCAGTGCTGACAAGAGAGCGCAACTGGCCCAAAATCAATAACCAGATTTCATGCCTCAGGCTTCAACTCTCCCTTGGTCTCTAGTCCAACATCTTACCTATTGCACCACCTGCATTTCTGTTGACTGTATCATATGAGCTATTGATGATTAGTTCAAGGCCATCATTTCAGCCAGCTTCATTTAGGTCTCATTCTCATGGTTAAGAACTGGACTTCAAAGAGAGCCCTTGCTTCAGATACAGTCCATCTGTTTTACTAAATGCCCAGCTGTAGACATGCAACACCCCCCCTCCCTTGCCCCACTTTCCACATTGCTTTAGCAATAACAGGTATAATTGTAGCAGGTTTCTGAGAAGCAATCTGATTAGCAGATGTTAAAAGGGGATGTTTTCAGCAGGTTCTTGGTGTGAAGTGGTAATTTGAGAGATCTTGTGCATGGGCTTGCTGAGCTCTGATTGATGGACTGTCTGCCTTTAACTCTGCCTCTGCTTTGGGAATTACATCATTTCCATAGCCCCCAACTGTTTCCCTACTCCATTGAGGCCAGGTGGAAATATTTATATGGAGAGCAGCCAAGTACCATTTATACAGCTGGAAGGCTGCTTTTCCCATAACCAAGACAAAATACAACCCCTCCTTTTTCACAAGACACACACCAGCTGCATATCTATTCAGGCCCCTTATCATATGAAGGCATACAGCCTTGGCAATTAAAGAGAAGGGGATTTGGTGTGTTTTGCCTGCAATCTCTTTTGATAAGTCTTCATTCTTCCATTGCATAAACTACCCTATATTATTCCTATTCTACTTGAAAAGTAATAATTGGAATCTCTGGCAAATGGTGATTGATTTGATTTCATCTCCTTTGTTTATCAAAGTTATGTTCAGCAACATAGCAGGTCCTGTTATCTTCTGTATAACATGCTTTTAGGTACATTACCTCCTGTCCCCAGCAGATGCTAACACGTAACCAACCTTGTCTGGGCTCAGAAGTCCAGTTAATATTTCCTGGTAATTCCAGGACTATATTCTAGTGAGAATTTTTTTTAAAAAAGTTCCACAAGAAATCAGCAGCAAATATCTTCCATATTGCTACCAAAAAACTTAAGCAGATGAATCTGTGAATTGACTTGGAGTTGTAGGAATATTTACATTTTTAATTGTTATATCTCAAATAATTAATATGTGTATTAGCTAAATAGATCCTGCCAAAAAGCATCTTTTCATTCCTAAGAATGTTTCTGAAATAGGAACTGTATTGTACTGAAAAAAAGCTCTTCTCATTTATTCCAGGTTTTTTTAACCTATCTTTACTGCATTTTAACATATAAAACATTGCATGTTATTCACACAATCCTGAGTGTCTGTGAATATATTCTGCACTTAAATGAAAACAGGAACGCAAGACATTCTTTGTTTCTCAGTGCTAGTGCTGACAACATAGTCTGACTCATGTGTTTTGTCTACTGTCTCCAGCATGGGACTTATTTGAACTTCAGGCATTATGGCTGAAATAGCTGGCCTTAAGTTTGAACTTCCTCTTTTTCCATCTGTCACTTTTTTCTTAACAACTTCCCTAATTGGGTGATCTCAAAATTTAAAACTTGAAAGCTCTTTTTCATTTTGTTTGTTAGTCTTTTTTTTCTTTCTAGATAAATATTGGTATCATTTTCTGACAAGAATCACTACCTGAGCATTTAACCTGTTTAAAATTACCAGAAGTTTTTTCTATGCTTTCACTTTGTCCCGCAGAAGACGTAGATAAACTGAATAGTATTGTTTTATCTTTTTTAAAGAGAGTGATTAATCTCACAGGGCAGTGCTGTTCATATATTCAGTTCAAATATGTTCAAACAAATTTATAATGTGAATAGGTGTGAAGGAGTTATGAAAGGCCTGTAAAGCACCCCCAACAGTCATAAAAGGTTAGCCCCTCCCCCATGACACCACTGCATGTTCGGTGGTCACACAGTGTTCCACAGTCACATGACCACAATTCGCTATGGGCTTTTTTTTTTTTGCTAGTTTGTGGCATCCAGCACTGAATTCAGTTGCAGCACCCATTCAAATGAATCGGTTCACTTTATGATCATAGTGTTCACTTAACAACCTTCATAAAAAAAGCCATAAAATTACTTCTGGTTATGTGGCTGCCTCAATTTACAATCACAACTACTTAAGGCAAGTAATTCAGGTGTAAGTCAAGGACTACCTGCATCAAAAGCTCCTGTGGCATTAAGGAGGACAATCCCCAAACTTACTCTCTCCATAGTTCATCCACAAGTGGAACCAAGCAATTGCCATTCTTTGCCCTGGTCTGAAATCTGACTGCCAAGGGTCCACCTTTCTTCTCTTCCTTCTCCTCCTCCTCCCCCCGCTCCTCCTCCTCGTGGGAAAAAAATCCCATGCAGTTTACTTGTGCCAAGCATTCAGCTTAATTCTCAAGATGAAAAACTACGCTGCTGTACTTTTCTGTCCTGAGAACATTTTTCACACTCTTGCTTGCTTTGTTTTCCATACCTTCCATCTTTTACACTAATATAATGTCTTTTTTGAGAAAGTGCTGCCAGAACTAAAGTAATTTTTCAAATGCAGAAATGCCAGCAGTGGATACAAATGCACAAGGCAGTATGATGCTGGCCATTTTATTTTAAAATCCATCCCTTATTATTCTCAAAGCAGAATAGCTGCAGAATCCTGGGCAACCGTAAATCAACAGATGGCCTTTGGGAGATAGAGAAGGTATCAACATGCTCAGTAGATCCCAAAACACACAAAAAAATACAAAAAATTGAAGGTTACTGCTAAATATTTCTGTTGTGACCTTGAGAAACAAGAATGAGCAAGAAAAAATCAAAACTTACGTAAAGAGGAAATAATGTCACTTGCCAATTTTTGCATCTGTGTATGCAATTTATACATACGCACACATAGATTTCATATGATTATAATTTTTTGCCTCAGAATGAAAGACTGATACATTTATTGTGGCTAAACAGTTCAGTTGTCACTAATGCATACATTTGTACCCAATCTTTAGAATTGTTGTGGTGTAAGTAAGTTTTTCCAGTGGATCTATCAACTGCTCTATTCAGAACAAGGGTGCCTCCTGTTTTTTTCCCTGTGGAATCTTCTTCTTTTTCACTTCCAAAGAATTGGATTATTTTAAAAACAATTTGATTGTTCAGGACAATTCTTATTCTGAAAGTTTTATCCTTAATAATGTGATTTCTGCCTTTCTGCCTAAGGTAATTATAATTAAGAGTAAAATAATCTTTAAGATATGCTGTGATTTTTCACGAGAAAAGAAAGAAGGATTCACATTGTTCCCTTCTGAGGTTCATTTGTAAAGATTGATGTATCTATTTCTATCCTCTGACCAATTGATCAGGACCCAAAGCTGGCAGTGCAGTGAAGAAGGTGACAGTCTATTTACTCAGAACGAGATTAGATTAGATTAGAAACAAGAAACTGCCCTATTTTCTCTGGAAAAGAGACAAGCCTAAATATGTTTTTGAGCTACAAAGAACCTCTTGTTCTGGCCATGAAATTCAGTTTTCATCAAAGAACAACGTAGTATGAAGGAGCTGAAAGAAATCACCATTTTCTTCTTTGCTAAACCGTTAGACAATATTTTAAATTTAGTAGGTTGCATTTTATATTAGCCATATTAGTATGTTTTGAGAATATATGCAACTTACGTAAACTTATGAATTCTTACTAGTTTCTTATTTTTTTTGTGGCCAAATGTTTTACTCAGTTACATTTCTGAATTTATGAACCCCTCTTTTAATTTTTATACCCCAAGTGTTATGACTTCATGATCAAATACCTTGTTTAGGTAATATTTTAGACTTTTCTAGAATATTGAGGTCTATTCCTTGGAAGACTTTTTATTATTTGTGGTCAGCTCTTTCTTATTTTCAAGGGTTTTGTAGAATTGGTGCTGATTTGCTATCCGCTGGAATTGAATTATTTCAATTCTATTATTTCAAAACTATTATTGTGGTTGGTTATACACTCAGCCAGATGTTTAAACTGAATTTGGCATTTTTATCCACCATCGATTCCTTCCCAAGGACCTGAGTTGTTGTTCTTATCATCATCATTATCATCATCCTTCTCCAGGTCAGTAAATGATGTTAGTAATTTCATGTCCAGCATGACTATGGAAGCAGTTCAATAATATATGCCAGTAATGGCGAACCTTTTCCGTGTTGTGTACCAAAAGTGTGCGCGTGTGTGCGCACTCACATGCCTGCATCCATGATGCAATGCATGCATGACTCCCTCCACCCCTACCCATGTGACCCCCCTGTGTGTGTACCTCTACACATGCACATGCAACCCCTGCACACCACATGCCTCTGTGCATGCATGCGCATGTCTCCCCCACACATGCACGGCAGATACCTGACAATCGGCTGGTGGGAGGTGTGCATGCGCAGTGGGGCTCTTCCAGGTGACCTTGTGTGCTGGCAGAAACGGCTCTGCGTGCCACTTCCAGCACACATGCCATAGGTTCACCATCATGGAGATATACCTTTGAATAAAGACTAATTTATATTTTGGGGGAAAAGATCAATATAGTTTTACTCTATCTGCCTATCTAAATTTGAAACAGTATTGTACTTGGTATATCTTTTGATTGATAGGTCATTATAAAGTAATTTTAAGTATCACTAAAGCACTTTTGGTTTAATTCAACATTTTTGAAACATGAAAATCACAGTTTAATAATTATCCATGGGGAAGATTTGACGAACTGCATAATTTCAAACAATGGATTCTTTAAAAATACAGAACTGCAAAACGATAAATAGCTGCTGGCTACATTGCTAGTATATTAATGTTGGTTCCTCCAACTTCAACAAAGATTATTAATATAGACAGCTTGTAAATGGGGTGCTTGATCCATTTTAGAAGCTTCAAGGTTTTTGGACTGAAAGTGTATGAACGGAGATGTAATATACTTTTCAGACAAGTGATTTGAAATTGCAAATTTTAATTTACATTCAGCTGATAGAAATGTATTGCAGGGAATATATTGTACATACAGAAGTGTTAGTAAATGGTGGAGGCTTCAATGCTGATTTTGATTCTTCACTTCATTTAGTGTTTGATTTGTGTAGGATTAACCTGATTCAATTTTGATTAACTTTTGAAGATTTTGTTGTTCATCTTGTATTTAAACATCCTATTTATGGCTCACACATAAACATCTGCTGTTAATGAGGCAATATACATTAAATAATTCAGATTCATTTTGCAATATACTAAATATTTTGCTGAGGGGATCTGCTGCTAAGCCTGTAATTTGAGGCTTTCGAAGTAATTTCTCAAACCATTCCTTCTCTTGTGGCTAATGGGTGAGGCTTATATGTGCATGTGTGTGAGAGAAAAAGGTTTACTCCCCAGTCAGCCTGTTGGTATTTATATCCTAATTTCTTTTCCATGGTAAATTTAGGATATTTTTAAAAATAAAAATAAATATTTCTGTATTCATCCAAACTGAAAATTGTCCCTTGCTATAAGCGTCAGCATCAGTCTACTTAAAAATTAAATTTATTTATTTGTCTATTAGATTTATACCATGCCTTTTCTTCAGGAGTTCAAGACAATGTACCTATTATTCTTTCCTTTTATATTTCCCTACACCAGTTTCTGAGGAAAGTTGAATTTGATACATACATTGCTAGATTTCCTTTTTCTCTCTAGTATACCTTAGCTGGAAGGGATCTTGGAGATCCAATTCCCTGCTCAAGCAGGAGATCCTATACTAGTTTAGATAAGTAATTATCCAGTTTCTTCTTAAACACCTCCACTGATGGAACAACTACAACTTCTGAAGGCAAGCTGTTCCACTGATTAATTGTTCTGTCAGGACATTTCTTCTTAGTTTTACGTTGCTTCACTTCTTAATCAATTTCCATCCATGGCTTCTTGTTTTGCTTTCAAGTGCTTTGGAGAATAGGTTGACCCCCACTTCTTTGTGGCAGCCCCTTAGATGAAAAGTATGAGCATGATTACATTGGATGGGGAAGTGGTAATCTATTTTTACATTAATTATTCTGAAGTGCAGAGTAGTTGGTTACATTCTTTTGCTACATGTGTATGTATTGCAGAGCTTCCTTTCCCCAGCCTCCAAATTTATTGGAATTATAGCCTATATTTCCAGGTAGAGGTAGCTGTTGTTTATTTTCAAATATGAGAATCTAAACATTATAATTGATTGTATTTCCGACCTTTCCCAAGGCTTCAGAAGTGGGGGGAGGCTGTTATATGTTCTAGGATGGATTATATAGAGTTAAGATATACAGTATTTCATCTCCCTGAACATACAAAATTTTTACTTCTTAGTTGGCCATAAAGCCTTTACTTAATGACCAGTGCTTTTCAAGCAGACTAGTCGAAAGTATTGTCAAGGGGCTTATATTGCCTGAATTTTTTTTACTAATCAGAATCTTTTAAACTGAATCTTTTATCGGGATGTTACTTTCTGCAGAAAAACATTCCAAAAGTGCTTTCCTATCTACAGCATATAGCACCTTTATAGATATTTTAAAGTAATTATTCACATTTAATTATTTCTTATCCAAGCTAAACTGGTACAATATCAGATCTTGAAACACCTTTTTGATCCTTGTTTAATGGGGCAAAAATAAGGAGTCAAATCTGGTGGTGGGAGGAAGCTAAGGAAGGGAATGTTGAAATACTCCATATAGAAGATGACCAGGGTATTAGTGATCATAAGCAGGATTTCCCCAACCTAGAAATGGGCACAGTATGGATTTATGGTCATGGCTGCCACCTGCTGTTTCAGCCTAGAGAAAAAGAATACTCCTTAATGATGTACTATTCTGTCTGAATATAACACTATCACAGATAGAGAATCCACAGAATTAGGGAATCCTGAAACCCATAATCACTTTGTCTTGTTTGGTTGATCTTGAGCTGAAGCCTTTCTTCCCCATTCCAATCAACTATGGGAATTGAGATTGGGAGTTGCAGTGTTTTTCTTCCTTTCTCTATGATTGGTTCTAACTGATATTGATAGGAGGGGACAGATTGAATCCATATTTATGGTTTGTGGGCTACCACAGGACCCTATGTTCTTGTTCCCCTTGTTTAAAAAAATCTATATTAAACTGGATGAGTTCATTCATTGGCATGGGATTAGATATAGTATGCTGATGCTATCTTACTCCACATCTTAACCTGGTCAATCAATCAACTGTCAAATTGTGTTTGAGTGCCTTGAGGATATTGGAGTCTGGACAAGGAGGAACAGTTTGAAACTCAACCCTGTGTATAGTTGGGTATTCATGGTGCAATAGATTTTCTATTTTTGGTTCACAGCTGGTTTTCCTTCACTCATACCTGCTATTCAAAGACCAGGTGAACCTTTGCTCAAATTCATCTAGTGTGCTAATTGTGCCTTTTCCTGGATGGAGTCCCTTCTTGCACTCAAGTCACATGTGCAGACTACTGTAATATGAACCACATGGAACTATCCTGAAAGATCACATGCATAATTACTTATTGGCGTAGTAAGGTTCATCTATGTAACACTTCTGCCACACAGTTACCAATGAACTTCTAAAGCCATTCTTGGATGTGCAAGTGTTGAACACATAAAAAAAAGTTTGGCTGCATTGGCTATGGTCCATAAACCTTTAAATTGGAATAGTCCAATGGAATTGGCACACGAGTCCTAAATTATCTCATCTGATGGATGTGCCTGCAATGGTTGTAACATTAGCAAGGTGTTTGCATGACAATATTTTGTGACCTTGCCATGGGTTAACATTTGGTAGGAATCCAGCTGCAAGCCTTGCTAGTTGTATAGTTTTTAGGATTTGGATCAGAAAATACATTTCAGATTTGTGCACTTTAATTCAACTGGATTGCTAATTATAATGATTACCATGATTTTCATTTATTGAGTGAAGAAATACATTTATTTGCTTCTCTCTATTTATTTAGCACCATCATGCTTTTTCCTAGAGGTGTAGAGGAAACAAGGTATATGTGTGCAGGCAGGTATTTGTTAGAAACCAGATACCATGCCTTCCCTTTTTTTTTTTTTAATGTAGATGGATTTTATAATGAAAAGATGTTCCAAATCTCTCAAGATGGAAAAGATCTTATTTTTATTATTATTTTTGCAGCATTTGGAATATTTATTACAAACTGATAAAGTTGTACGCCTCCACCTACCCACCTTCTGCAGAATTCTTGCATGTTGGAAAGAGTATATAATAGGATTTCTCTTTTGACTGCAAGAGCCTTGCTTTTTGGCAGGCTGTTCGGAAATGCCTTCTATAAGGTCTTTGGAAAACCGCCTGGAAATTTCAGCGAATCCAGAATGCTATGATAAGACAGTTGATTCCATTATTACCACGGCTTCACTGTTCTATTTCCAAATCAAAGTTCAGGTTGCTGCCTTTAAAACCTTGAACATTTTGCAGTCAGGATTGCTGGTGTTCTGTTCTCCAGATTTGTGGTTTAGACAGAAACAGGCTTTCTCAAATGTGCTGGCCAACAGATGAATTATATTTAGCTGAGTGGGCCTTTATCTGGCTAATCTGTAGACTTTAGTTGTATGCTCCCGATTGGATGGGGAATCATTTTCTCTTTTGGCAAGCAGTAATCTTTCCCCGTAAATTTTTGTTAACTACCTGGTGAGCAAAAGTAATCATTGGATTAACAGTTATTGAAAGATTCAGTTTCTCTGAAAGGACATTCTCAGGAAATAGCTGGGCTGTGCCTAGGTGTTCATGGGTAAACTATAGCCTTGCCCTAATTCTCTTTTTGGACAGCAGAGGTTTCTTCCTGGCATATCCTTTATCTACTGATATTGTTGAAATGAAGATTAAATACCTCTGTATTGAAATAGAATAAAAAGTGGAACATTTCAACGGAGTGAGTTTAATTTTTCACATAATTCTATATCACATATCACATCCAAGTGTATGGATTACATGGTTGTAATGAGACAGCCTGCATTTACAGAGTGAAAATGCCATGGTTGTAATATTAGTCTTTACTGTGTTCCCCCATCCTCCTAATGTAACTTTTGTTTTAGGTTAGTAAACTGTTCCAGTTGGAATCCAGGGTGCAGGAGTGGGAGGAAAGGAGAAAAAACAGGCGATTATTAGTCAGTCTTAATTCATGAATGCCAGAAAGCTGAGAAAATAGCTTAGTAACAGAGAAGGTTTGTTTTCTTTCTAAGTCACTTTCTTATATCTGTGCACTAATTCTCAGATAAGGAAGCCTGGGTGCTGTGAAAAGATTAGTATTCATTCTTATCAATGAGAATTGCTTAAGAGGGTGAAAGCAAATTCTGTCTCTTAAGTTTTTGTTATGTCTTTTTTCCCTCTATAAATTGTTCTTCTCATAATAGGACTAATTTTTTGATAACACCAATAGCACTTAGACTTATATACCACATTATAGTGCTTTACAGCCCTCTCAAAGCAGTTTACAAAGTCAGCATATTGCCCCCAGTAGTTTGGGTCCTCATTTTACCCACCTCGGAAGGATGGAAGGCTGAGTCAACCTTGAGACTGGTGGGATTCGATCTGCTAAATTGCAGTAGGAGTAGCTTACAGTACTGTACTCTAACCACTGCGCCATCAAGGCTTAGCAGAAGCCTACAAACATAAATTAAGTGGAAAATTAAAAGCATATTTTAGAACTCCAATTTTCCCACTTCAATTTGACCATTTTTTTTTTCATACAGGGGTCTATATGTTTTGAATCCCAAGTCTGCTTTCATTGTGATGGTGGTCGCTGAGTTGGAATATATATTGAAAATAGTGCAACTCTTTTTCATGTGGTTTGTGCAAGATTTTAATGAACACAATACAACTTACTGTCACATAATCCAAAAAAGCTTGACATGCTTTTATTATTATTTGTATGATTGTTTGCCAGTAGCATTGCTACTTCTCACCTTCATCACGTTTCAGTACATTACTGCTTTTATACATTGGAAGCTCCCTTGGAGAGTTTGATTCTGAAGTGATCTATAAACTTTAAACAAATGTTGGATTATGTGGGTTTATTGCTTGTCTAAATAGCATCAGGCAGTGTCAGAAATTGAATTGCTCAGTGTCTGTTGTTCAAATCTATGAGTTTCCTCATAGTACTTTTTGTGGAATTTCTTATGTTTTTAAAAAGAAGGGCATATTATACTGTATATTCATATATGTTACATATATATTCCATTATCTCTTCCTCATAATACAATAAGTAGGATAATTATGAATAGCCACATAGATTTGCAGGTGATACCCATCTAGGGGAATTGAATCTTCAAGGAATAAATGTTATTTCCAAATGATTTTGATAGGCTTGAATATATTACACCAGATCCATCAGGATGACTTTCTACTGTGTCATAGTGTGACATGTCCTGCATATGAGCGGTGGGAGGGGAAAATCAAATGTATACCGTATTTCCCCATGTATAAGCCACCCCTTTTTTCCAAAATTTTCAAGCCCAAAAAGTAGGGGGGTGGCATATACAAAGCAGGTACACTTTTTATACGTGAAAAATGCATAAAATAATAAAGTAGGAATAAACTGGTTTTCCATCAGTATGCTATACTTTTTTGTAAAAATTGTACGTGATGATACGATTACGAGTGCGAGTACACGATAGAAATGCATACGCTAGGCATCGGCCTGAATGCTTCGTTCCTACTCTCGTTCTGATGCGTAGATTGCTAGCGTCGCCCGCACCGCTTTCGGCGTCATGACCGAAGTTGTAGATCTAGACGTCGAATTTTGTTTCTTTGTAAATTTTCTTTCTTCATAACTTGTTTCTCTAATAAAATATTTTTTTCAAAACTTCACAGTCCAAAAATTGGGGGGGTGGCTTATACAAAGGGGGTGCTTATACATGGGGAAATACGGTAGATAAGTGCAGTATCTAGAAGTACTAGTGAACTACATTATTAAGTTGAGCTGAATGAACTGAACATGAATAAGCAGTATCATGTAGCAATTGAAAGGGCCAATGCAATTGTGAGCTGCTTTAATAGTGCCCAGAGCAAAGGAGATAATATCATTATACAAGTAGTCCTCAACTTACAACACTTCATTTAGTGACCATTCAAAGTTACAACGGCACTGGAAAAAAGTGACTTATGACTGTTTTTCACAGTTATGACCTTTGCAGCCTCCCTATGATCATGTAATCAAAATTTAGATGCTTGGCAAGTGGTTTATACTTACGATTGTTGCTGTGTCCCATCCAAGGTCATGTGATCACCTTTTGAGCAAAGCAAAATGAATGGGGAAGCCAGATTCACTTAACAACCAGGTTACTAACTTAACACCTCCAGTGATTCACTTAACAACTGTGCAAGAAAGGTCATAAAATGGGGCAGAACTCAACAAATGCATCACTTAAACAACACAAATGTTGGGCTCATTTGGGGTCGTAAGCCGAGGACCACCTGTACTCTTCACTGATAAGATCACTTCCAGTGCTGATCCAGTACTAAGCACCATGCTTTTAAAAGAATGTAGAGAAGTCCAGGAGGAGTTCATTCTAGACTCTAGAAATCAAACCATTGAGGAATGATTAAAGGAACCAGACATGTTTAATTTAAAATAGAAGTCTGAGGAAGTTTAATAACATCTACAAATATTATATCAAAAAGAAGTGTAAAAGATAAGCATTAGTCCCAAGAAAATACATGTTTAAATTTAATATAAGTATTCATTCCCAAAGGCATAGAAGTGATACTTTTCTCTTATTTATTGTTTGTTTGTATGTTCTTTCATGATATTACCTTTTTTATGATTGTGTATTTTAATTCATTTGTACTATAGATCTCTTATTGGCTTCTTTATATCCTTAGTGAGAGGCTCTAAATTGTGGCAAGAAAAATAGGGATAAACATAATAAGTAAACCTTGCATTAGATGCCTAAATAGATAATGATGTAATCCAAATAAGCAAGACTCATCTTTTATCGCTCTGTAATAAATGGTTTTACAGTGAAATGGTTCAAGTTCAAATTAGCAATGAAAGAGATGCTGATTATTTTGAGCCGGGCATTCATTCTCTGTCCTTGAGAATGGAAGAGTTGACAAATGTGTGATACACCCTCCCCCAACATTCAGAAGAAGGGCTGTTTAAGGAGAAGAGGTGATATAGTCAGATAAATCAAAACAATTATATCAGAATAGCCAATTTAGGCAGTGCTGTTAAATTCTGAAGCAAATAGTAATGTAATAGTTCCCTGAATAAATTACTCAAAATTGAGTAAAAAGAGTTTATTTTATTTTATTTATTTATATCCCATCTCTATTATTTTTATGTATAACTCATGAACATCCAACACACCTTCCTCCTGTTTTCCCCACAACATCCCTGTGAGGTTAGTTGGGCTGAGAGAATGACTCTTTTTTTGCTAACAACACAAATTCATTGCCCAAATCACAACCGGGACATTTAAATAAGAACTTCCTGATAAGAGATAAAAAGGACTTTCCAATAAGCTGTTTTGGCTAATGAAGAAAAAAATATCAGAAGCAGTCGGGTAATTTTGGAAAGATAGAATCTACTGTCCATTGACTGATCTGCTGAATAACTTGAAAAATGATTAAGGGTATGAATTTTGTTATATTTGTAAAGCTCTACTTCAGGGCTATCAAACTCAAGGTCCGTGGGATCTTAGATCCGGCCCATGGGGCTGGCCTGGAAATAGCAAAGGACCAACCTGCGGTGCCTCTGCTAGCAAAAACAGGGTGCGGGGGTGCCACATGCCCTATTTTGGCCAGCAGGATGCCGCAGAAGGCTGTCCATTCCATCCCATCTCCTCCCCTGCCCCCCCACCAGCTGGCCCTCAGAGGACAATTACAATGCTGATCCGGCCCTCGAAAAAATCCATTTTGACACCCCTGCTCTACTTCATGTAATTTAGAATTTTTATATAGAGAAATAAGGTTTGCAGTTCAAATACTTATTATTCCCTACAATGAAACTGAGGGGAGGGGGAAAGACTCCTGATTCGCTTTGAATCAAACCTTCAGTATCAAACCTTCGCTTTGATTCTGACTTCTAATGATGGTTACACAATAGAAGTCCCATTGCTTATCTGGTCTGTGATATAGTTTGCATCCATGTAATATGAATGTGGACTTTCTTCTAAAAACTGAAATTAAATGCATATGTAGCAGTTTTGAATGCCATTTAAATTTGATGTGGAATAAAACTCTTATGGGCTTTCCTCCCCTAAACAAAACATAAACATCTGTAAAATTATGATTTCAGAAGAAAAAGTTAATGGTGGATTTTAATAATTACAATAGGGAATAGTGCTCACAGTCTCTGGTGGTGTTGTGTGATTTGGGTGGCTATGACTTAAATCTATAGAGAAACAAGTAAACTAGAGCTTTTTTAACTAATTCTTTCCAGACCTTGTTTGATTTGCAGAAGACTTTGGTTGTTTCACTATGTTATAAATTTATGAGTTAAGGGCCATATAATATCTATAAATCTCATTTAGCGCTTGACTTTTTCCTGGCTTAAATAAATCTCAGCAGAGATGAAAATTGCTCTTGTGTTTTTGTATGTTTGTGAGTAAGGACCTGTAAATAGAATAAATTAAATTGTGTTTTTAAATATAGATTTTTCTAAACAATTTTTAAAAGAGAAAGGAAATACAATACAGACTAATTCAATGAAAATCTTTTTTTTTAATGGAATTTTGATCAAACATATTGGATTAAAAAACTTGCTGTTTTACATAGATCTTTAAAGATATGCATAACAGGTATGTTATTGAAGATTATTATTAATATAGACATGATGCTGGGACCTAGGGAATTAGAGAATAAATTTAATACCAACAACTTGACCTCAGAGGGGTGGGGGAAGAGGGTGAGACCACCAGCTGGGTCGAGGGGAGTCGCATCTCCCCTCCCTAGCTAGGTATTACTCCCCTGGAAGACAAGGAGAAACGGCAGTTTAATGGCTGCCCTGAAGACGGAAAGCTGCCGGGACCTGAGCATGCGCTGGAGCAGTGAAGTGATGAGCGACGTGTAATCAGACAAAAGAACTTGATTTTTTCTTAATAACAGAAAGAAAGAAAGAAAGAAAGAGCCCGCGTTTAAGAGTATCATAGCGGAGGAAAATAAGAGGAAAATATAAGGTAAACAAAATTGGAGTATAAAAATCTACAACAAAATTAAAGACTAAATTTGGAATAATATATATAATTTGGCATTAATTAGGCATTGGACAAAATGCTGGACTTGCCTGGAATTGACTATTTTTAAGAAAGCTAATAGTGGAAATGATTAGAAATTAACTTTAATACAATTGAGAAAAGAAAAGAACTTTGAAAAGTGGAAAGTGATATAGCGCCATCTAATGGTTAAAGACTTTTCCTTTAGAATTTTATGGAAAATCATTGGTCTTATAATTGTTAAGAGATAAAAGACTAATAAAATAGCAAGAACCCTGGAAACTTAAAAAGGGGGGGGGGAGAGAAACTGTGCTAAGAGGATACACAAATGCAATTTCCTGGGACTGTTGGGTGCTGATTGTGATAAAGAGACAGAAGGATTAATAAGGGAAATAAAGACAAAAGGAGACTTTTGGCAAAGATCGCAACAAAAGGTTTTGAATTTTAATAACTCAACTGATTAACAAAAAAAATGGAAGAAATAAGCAAAGAGTTTGAGTCGGAATTGCAAATTGTGAGAGGAATGCTGAAAAAAGGAAGGGAATTACTGGACATACTGGCAAAAAAAGTAATAGCAATGCAGTCCGTACAAGAACAAAGAAATTTCACAGAGGAGGAGTTAAAGGAAGAGGAAAGTGACTCAGAATGGAGAACAAGAAATATTGCCAAAAGACATTAAAGGAACTAAAACTATGATGATAGACTTAATAAAGAAAAGAGAAAACGCTCCCAGGATTAAACAACAGAAGAAGAAACTTCAAAAAAGAGAACAGGAAATGGTGGGGGAGAAGATGGGTGACTGGCAGATGGAAATAAAAAGGAAAGATTGGAAAAAATTAGAAAAGGGAAAGCTAGCTAAAATCAAGAGAAATGACAAGGCTGAGAGATTTAGAGATAAGGGTTAGATATGATATAAAAGGGGGATGCCACATGGTAATGTATTTGGGTATTTTTTATTAGGAATTTAGAATGGGGAAATTTGAAACTCAAAATGTATTGGAAATTACCCTAAGAATATTTTATAACTATATATGAGAAAAGTGAAGATGAAGTAAGAGATGTTAAAGAAAAAATATGAAATGGTTATAGGAATAGTGTTGCAATAAATATAAGATATATTGTAGATTGAGGAATATACCATGTGGATCCTAAATACATTAATTTTATTTTAATTTTTTTTTGTGTTTATTATATGTTGGTCTTGAGTTAATTAATTAAGATAATGTATAAGGCAAAATAAAATAGGTGGTAAGCTGAAAATGGAAATAATAGGGGATAATGAATTGGAAATATATGTGAGGAAATGATTTTGATATTGAATTAATGAATTGAAATATGAAATGGAAATTTATTTAAAGATTAGTGGAGTGGATAATAATTTGATGTGATATTAAATAAGAAAGTTGGAAATGTAAGTATGACTATGTATAAATGTTGTAATCTGGAATCACGTTGCTCACGTGAAGAGATGTGTAAAATATAAAAATAAAAAACCTTTTTAATAAAACAAAAAAACAAAAAACAAAATGGAGCTTCTTCTTTAAATGTCTTAGCTATATCTTGTTTATTCTGTGATTACTCCCACTATTATTCGTTACTATTATTTTAAAATTTATTTAGTATATTCCATACTTAATTTTAGCCCTTGCATCTGAGAATAGAATTTTTGCTCTACTTACAAGTTTAGAAAGATGTATAGTAATTTTGAGGTCTTCTGATAAATGTATCTGAAATTACAAATTATACAAACAAATTAAAGAACTGTAATTTATTCTAAAGTAAAAATTACTCTTCTTTGTGTACAAAGGTGTTAAAAGGGACAAGGCAGTTCAGGAGACCAAAGCTGTTCTGTTGGTTTGATCCTGATGTGTCAAACAATTGAGTAATGTTGGAGGATAACTTTTTAATAAAATATTTGAAAGCGATAAGGTACCCATTCAACCTATATTCAGTTTGGAGCCCAAATTGCTGTATATCCATTAAATAATTAGGTAAATGTTTCCTCTCAGAAAGTTTGAATGTTAGAAAGCCAATGTGTGGTTTTTTTTCTTTGCATGTATGTCTCATAATAAAGCATCTTATCCTCTGGTGATTATTCTCCAGTGATCACTTAATGAAATGATAATAACATGGAAGTTTGGTTTTTTTTAGATGAGGTGTACTCCTGCTATTGAGTACTGTGAGAAGTATTTCTGTAATTCCATGTTCATTTCCTGGGCCTAACTGCAACTTAGTTTTTCATAGATTCTAGAGTTACTAATTCTTTTGTTATTTCATATTTCCTGCCGATTAAACTTTGAATGGTCAAATTATCAAATAAATTATAATTTTGTTTACTGTGCTATTTACCCTTTTAACAGCGTTTTTTCTAGTATTGGCAGAGTCATTTTAATTTTGGTTCAATAAATAAATAATTATCTTGCATATATGCCACAATAGCATAAAATTTAATATCGTAGTCGTTCATTGGGATTCTGGTGCCAATAGCAAAAGTTTGACAGTACGTGGTGCTGAATTAGCTGATACATTGAAGCAGGGGCGGACAACTTATGCCAACTTTATGACCTGTGGACATCAAGTCCCAGAATTCCCAAGACAGCATAGAAAGTAAAATGCCATGGTTGCCCACTCCTGCATTAAATTTACCCTTTGACAGTAAGGTTGCACCTGTCCTGGGTAGGATAGTCTGTCTTCATGGGTTGGATTTCTGTTGAAGTAGCACTGCCATCATGTGGTGGAGTGTTATGGGAATATCTTTCCTAGACAATACATTTATTCATGAGGAACTTTTCAAGATTTCGCCCTTTATGAGTTTCAGGTTTTCCACTTCTCCCTAAGAAAAGGAAAAACTTTTGCTGTTTTTCTTGTTCTGTGTGTCTTATTTATTTATGCTTTCTCTCTTCCAAAAAACTGACTTTGGTTTTAATGGTTTCTGGCTTTTTTCTTTTTCCTGATTCCTCTGAGAATCTGTTTGATAAATAATTCCCAGACAATGTTAATAAAACATTTAGAAGTTGGGAGTTTTAGATTTTAAAATTAATTGCTGAATCTTCAATAGTTAGACCATTCCCCTTGCTCTTTCATGTTTTGGTAAGACTTATTATCACAGAATGTTTCATCAGGCAGACTTATCTGTTGTATGGATTTATGTTTTCATTTTTTTAAAAGAAAGAAACCTGTGAGCGTTAAATGTTCAGTGTTCCCTCAGTTCAATCTTCCAAGGCTCAACAGGAACCTCTAAAATCAAAGACGTATAGGTGCAGTTGCTTCTTTATAAGTACCAAAACGTTATTTAGTAACAAATTTCTGCATCTTGTAGCATAAATGTTATTCAGTAAATTATTTAATATTATCAAGTAAAACAATGTTGTAGTTGACTTTCTATTTTATAGCCAATAAAATATAGTTTTCTTCAATGGCATTAACTCTGATTTTTATAGGCTAGAAACTTTAAAGTTACACATACTTTCTTCGCTTTGTCTATTTTACACATACTTTCTTCGCTTTGTCTACTTTGCTACAATTTGCCTTTTATTGTAGATTTTTTACTGGAAAAGACAAAACAGTTGTAAAATATTCATATTTATTACAAATTACTACTACATATATGTATTTGGACAAATGAAATTTGGTAAATGTCAACATTCAGAAACTGAATATCCTAGTTAAATTTTGTTTTCAGTGTATATTGTAATAATATAAACAATTATAATAGGTAAAAAGCTTAAGAGGTATTAATCTGTATTCCATTACCTTGGGGAAAGATGCATTTTGTAATAAGTATAACAAAAAATCGGTCATGTCAGGATACTACAGCATGGACCAAACACACTCCATGATTCTAACAGGCCTTCCCTCAGAAAACTAGCCAACCTTATTAAACTGTTTTAATTTTAGAAAACAATTAAAAGTATCACGGTTCCAATCACCTTCAGTCTTGCTGATCATAAACATCCATCACAGATATGTTTTAGTGGTGGGTTTACTCTTTTGTTGTTTATATTGTTCCCATCTGATTTTTAATTTTATGTTGTTAGCCTCCCAGAGTTCTTTGGGGCTGGCATGTATTATAAATACCAAGAAGGAAAGAAAAGAAGTACTTCTTTACATGTACAGTATTAAGGTTAAATATAGGCATTGAGCTTAAAGCCTCATACATTCCAGCTGGGAACAAAGTCCACTGATCACACAATAAAGAGCCAGGATGTTTTAAAACAGAAAGGATCTATCAGAATCAGCAGTATCAAAACAGCACACGGATTAGCCCTGGGAGCCTCTTAAGGTAATATTTAACTAATATGTTACCATAAGGCAAAGTAGGAAGATAAAGCTGATTGTCCCAGGATAAAAAGTCAATAGAATGTGGGTATTCATGTACTCATCCATCCAACTGGTCACTAACACATTAATTACTACAGAAACGTCTGTGTTCCCAGTTCATTAGACCCACAGAGTATAATCTTGCATATACGCACACACACAAACACACCTATATGGCACGTGGCTGATGAAGCAGGCAGTGAAATAGAAGTATTTATTCAAGTGCTGTTCTATAAATTGCAACAAGTTTAATTATTTATTTTGCTGCAAAATAGAGCTACCCATCCGGAAATGGCAAAGGTTTCCTTTCTAGTGCAAATGTGAATGTAAACTCAGATGGGTATAAATGATCCTTTAGATATACCAGTGCCATCATCTTCAGTGTTTTATGAGAGGAAAATAACACTTTGAATTAATCCTGAAAACAGGATGTGACACAGTAAAATTAACAGAAATTATGTGATCTGAGAACAGATTCAGAATACAAATAATTTTATATCAGTTGACTTTCCAAATCTTTTCAAAGGCAGCAGTGAAAAGTAAGGCACACAACTGTAATCTAATCAGAATGTAAACAGGCCATGCATAAGTGACTGTGACAAGATCTGTCTCTTTGAGGCATGGATGCAACTAGTTTCAAAAGCTAGTTTCTAAAGCTCAAAAGCATTCCTATCTACTGTCATTAGCTAGTTATCCAGGACTGAAGATAAGAGAAAAAGAACAAAACGAGTGAAAACATTCACAGGAGAGCAAATTCTTGGCCAGGAACTGAGGAACTGAGATAGTAATGAGTAAGACAAAGCCAGAACTGAGAGGAAAAAACAGTAAGAGCAAAGAGATAAAGGAGCAAAGTAATAAAAAAGGCAAAAAGGGTGTGTGAGAAAGAAAGCAGCACAACTGTAAGAAGCAGGAGGGGAAAAATAGAAAACAGTAGAGAAAGATTTCTGCTAAAACAAGCCTACATTGATTGCAGTGACTGTACAATATGTCTTGTTCATATATTTAGATGCTGCCAGTAATATCAATTACAACATGTGAATGAGGATTTATTTTATTTTCATTAATAACCTTTTTGCATAGCATATTAACCACAGCCCCTAACAAAGAGCTTAATCTAATAAAATTACTACTCAGTTAAATATAGTTTGATACTCTTTTTGTAGAACAGTAAAATTTGACTTGTTTTCTCATTTGGAGGTTAAAAGCCTATAGCGTAGATTGTTTTTAAGCTTCATATGTTTTTATCATCCTGTATTTTTATATTCTTGTTCTATCACTGTTATTTATGCATTTTATTTGAATATTGGAGAAGGATGGGACATACATTTAGTAAAGAATGATAGTAAATAATGTTTGAACAATTCATATTTCTATAGTCAGGTTTTTTTAGTTTTGAGTGTTGGGGAAGTATGATTGATTTGATTCAAAAACCTGTTTCCAGAGTAACTTGCAGGTGTGGGAGAATTTATAGATGATGAACATGTAGTTCAGGGCTGTCAAATTCATGGCCCACGGGCTAGATATCGTCACATGCTGGCCATGCCCATGCCCAGTTTAGCAAAGGGGGAAAATGTTGCAATACATCACATGACACCACTGTGATGCCGTGAGTTTGACACCCCTGACATAGATCTGTAATGCTTCCTTTCTTTAACTTTTTAGTAATCATAATTGGTTGTGATTTTCTATTGCATTGACAGAGAGGGAGGATGTATTCCAGATCAAAGATTGCATAGTGATTTCTTTTGGGGAGAATATCATATCCAAGATTTTCTACAATTGCCTGCCTAACTTCTTTCTTTGGCTCTTCTTGTTTCTGGCTTTAGATTTTCTCAGATTCAAATGAATTCTAAGATCTACATCTTGATTAGGATGAGAGATCTAGCTTCATCCGTGCATATAATCTGAGATGTTCGGGGTGACCTAATTTTGATAAAATTTCATTCCTGTTTTTCTTGTTTAATAGAAAAAATGTTGGAAGTAGGTTGAAGTGAGATGGGAAACTCTAAGCAATTGCATCTAATTTGCTAACACCAACCATTTATTTTCTTCTGTAGAATAGAGGCAGAGAGACATCTGTATAGGAGGAATGTGAGAGCTGAGAATTTTGTTAAGTGGGACTAAACTGACAGGATGCCCTTCCCTCACTCACATGCATTCTTTCTGTAAGTTCAAGAATGTATCTTTAATTGGTAATAATTTAAAATAATCTTCATCCAAATAATCTCTCCTTCTGCTATTTGTTCAAAGCATTCTTAGAATGTGGTAGATCTAACAATGAATAACATTTCAGGAAATGAACGCCAAGAGTCCAACAGCTCTTCCTCAATTGAGACATCATATGTTAACCTTGTGTTTGGTAAACAAAAGATATAAAAACGCCTCTGCATGATATCATTGCAGACTGTTCTGGACATAAGAAGAAAAGATCTTACTGTGTTTGCAGCTGCTTTCTTTTCTTCTTTTTAATGGTTTCATTTTAGCTCTCTGTGTGGCCCTTAACTTCAGCTGTTTATTTAAATTGAGCCAAAAGACACTTTTCTAGAAATGATTTATTAGTTGACAAAACAAGGGAGGCTGAAGTAGAAAGAACTTTAGGAGTCTGGTGATATTGCGCTTTCAGACTTGTGTTTTTGTTCAAAGGAAATAAGAAGCATATTCTTTGAAAAGCTTGAAAGGGAGGAAAGTCTGCTCTGACAATTGACTCCAGATTCTCTACATCCCAGATCATCTTCAGAAGCAGCAGCCTTGTCCTTATGATGATGTGTTCAGTTTCCGTAGGCCTTATGCGTCTTCAGTGGATCTGGAAAATGCCTGCTTAGGGTAGTCTGCTTTATTAGGTTCACCTATATGGTGCGATTTGCCACATAACAATTGGTGCTGTGATAGAATTATTCCTAACAATAACAATAGACTTATCAACAGCACTTATAGTAGACTTATATACCACCCCATAAAGTTTGCCTGCAGTACTGCATTCTAACCACTGACCAACCATGGATCCTTATTAATCCTAATGCCACCATAATACCTATCAGCCTTTATTTCTAAGCATGTTGTGAGAACATTATATCCCAGTGCACAAATATTATAGGAGTTGGGAGCTGTGGAGAAAGTAGCCTTTCAGGAGTGTGCAAAACACGTCAATTTTGAACTGTTTCAAATTTAAAAACCATCATCCTGAGCTTGAAGCAGTTGGTTTGCATTTGACACATGTACTTTGCATTCAAAACAGGGTGTTTTGATGATGTTGGAGGCTTTTTGAGCTTAATACTGAGAGTTTTAAACTCAAAATATAGCTTTTAAAAAAAAACTCAAAAGAGTTACAGAATGAATGTGTTAGTCTGTTTTGAATGCAAAACAACTGTTTTGAGCTTGAAATGGGACATTTACATTCCAAAATGTTTCAATTTTTCGAAACTTGCCCTTCTCATGGCCAGCCCATTTGCTTTATCCACTCTGAATTGAGAAATGCAAATCAGAATGAAATAAACAGTAAGAAACATAGTTTCATCTGTGTACGAAATATGAAAATAAAAAAAACTTTGTTCTTCAAGAATTTTGGGACCTAATATCCTTGAGCATGTCAAGATGCTTTTCAGTGTAAGGATTCAGATTACACAGTCCATGTTTTCTCTTACGAATGGTAGAAGTCATATAATGGAAACTGAAAGGAAGAAAAGCTCTACGGGAGGTGTTTGGGGATTGTCATGTGTGTGTCCATGTTGAGTCTGGTCTCTGGGTTACGTGAATTTTGTTGTATGTATACTGTGTATATATGTACAGTGACAATAAAGAATTCAATTCAGTTCAATTCAAAGAACGCTCAAAGTGCACCATCACAAAACTTAGGAGAGTGAGGGAGAAAAGAATTTTAATAAACAATCTGATCCTACAGTTCAAATGAATATAGGCAGTCTTCAACTTACAATGGCTCATTTAGTGGCTGTTGAAGTTACAACAACACTGAAACAAGTCACATGACTGCTTTTCACATTGCAACCATTGCAGCATCCCCACAGTTAAGTGATCAAAAATTCAGACAGTTGGAAACTAGCTCATATTTATGCTGGCTCATATTTATGACAGTTGCAGCATGCTGGGTCATGTGGTTACCTCTTGTGACCTTCTGACAAGTAAACAGGGAAGCCAGATTCACTTAACAACCATGTTACTAACTTAACAACTGCAGTGATTCACTTAAAAGCTATAGCAAGAAAAGTCATAAAATGGAGCAAAATTAACAACTGCCTCACTTAGCAACAGAAATTGTGGGCTCAATTGTGGCCGTACGTCAAGGGCTACCTGCACTGTAGGGAACATTTTTTAAAATGGGGGGAGCAGAATTGCCACCCAATTACATATAGGTAATTCTTTCCACAGCAATCGAAAACTTATTGTGTAACTCGTGATTAAGCCTTGGCTTTAATGACTTCATGCAAGTATTGCCATTTATTAACCATTTCTGATTCCATTCTTGTTGAGTATGTTTCACAGATTTTGTTGGAATTTAACATTGAATGTTAATGAAATTAATGATTGAAAGTGCATTATTTCCCCACCCTCAATTTTGTTTAGAAATAAATGCAACTTTATTTTCAGGGTGCTCCAGTACTGATATCAAATAATAAATTTAATCAACATGAGTATTTTAATTTAAAAAATAATAATAGGAAAAATGTTCAGAGCAGTCTATTTTTAAAAAGATGAAAAGCTACACTATAATATAAAGAGAAGGATGTAGAAAATAAGAGGTCCTGATGTGGTGAATGTAAAGCCCTACCAAGAATAGTGGACAAATTGAACACAGACACAATAATTAGCTATCATCACAGCATATGGCAAACAGATGAGTTATGCATGCTTTAGTTCTAAAACTGGGTTTATTGCTATTCAGCTACCATTTTCTACTCAATTATCAGTCAGATTTATTTTTGAAGAGATGCATTTATAAGAGGATTTACTAATACTTAAAGAACCCACTGAAATCCCATCATTAGATTCAATTGTAATATGCTTAATATTTATTAATACATAGATTTATTTGTAGTATGCTCATGTTTATTAATGCAAAAGTAGTTATTATTGGTATATTTTAATATTTTGCTGTTTATTCCAAGAGGAAATAAATGGTATGTCGACAAAAGTTACACTTGATCGCATTTCCAAATAATTTCCATCTGTATTTTTGAATTGATAACTATTGACAGGTAGATAAAGAAAAACATCATTTCTTTTGTGCACTGGGATATAATTTTTTCAGTGAAACAATTCTATGATTCAATTATTGTTTCATTTTGTCAATTCTTGAAAAATTGTACCTGTATTGATTAAACACACGATCATTTTGTCGTGACATCTGATAAAATCTGACTCCATTAGATGGACAGCCAGTGCCAACATGACTTTTTCAGTTAGCTGCTTGCAGGGAAAAAAGAGGTTGGAGGAACATTTTAAAATAATCATAGAGTTTGAAGGAATGTCCTAGAGCAGGGGTCGCCAATCTTTTGGATCTCAGGGACCACCAAACTCATCATTCTCTTGTAGATCCCACTGAAGCAAATAAAAGGTCTTTTGACACTTGTAAAACAAATTAGTCTGTGACACGGATGTCAAACTTGCAGTGTCACGTTACCGTCACATGATGCTTTTCCCATGGAGCTGGGGTGGGTGTGGCCTGCACAGAATGCATCCAGCCCGCAGGCTGCCAGTTTGACAGCCCTCGTCTATGAAAATTGCAGCACACCTAAGGGTTTAAATTTGTAAATTTCAAAGTATAAACTATCCAGGGTTTTTCAGTTTAATTATTTTATTTATTTTGCAGCGTTGGTATTTACTATTCATATCATGAGCAATGACTCATTCTTTTATTGCTTTTCCTTTCATCTTACAAGTGATCTCCACACCCTGTAAAATAAATTTGAACTTTGCTTCTGTCTGAAGATCTGTAAATATAACCAGCTGTACTGTATTGTGATTTCTATTTTAATTTGCTCTATTTCTTATACTTCTTTCCCGTTATCTTTTTAAAACTAATTTCAATAACCGTACAAGTGTTTTTGTTCTAACAAAATAATAACGGTCTGCTTTTGAACATGGTAATTATTTTGCTTCCTGCCTGTTAAATTCTTCACCTCCTTTCTGGCATGGGTGAAGTTAAAAGAGACAGTTACTGTATTTCCTTCCTTCCCAATTATTATAGAAATTTGACCTGCTGAGAGGATTTGCTGCTTTGGCAAGTTATAAGTTATCTCCCAGCTTTTATTATTTACAGAGGGTGTGTTTGCACCACACGTCTGTTGATCTGCCTGACAGCAGTGCTGCTTGTTTCCCCCTCTATGCCAGAAGTCAAGTTGTGAACTGTATTAATTCTTCACTGACTGTCTGAGAATAGCCAGAAGTTGTGGTCTTTTAAATCCAGAAAATTAAATAATGATCAACTTCCTAAAAATGCTTTACTTTTAAGCAAGGAATATTAAAACAATTTGTGTCCACACAAGAATGTCCTCTTTGGGTTCACCTGTGTGACGCTAGAAGAGACTTCTCCAATCTAATGTTTTCTGGATTTGATGTGAATGAAACTTTCAGAATTTCCAACTAGTAGGCCCATGTTTGGATAGTTTATGATGGCTTCAGAAATTCAGTGGATCCATATCTTAAACCTTGGCACATGGATTTTATATGGAGATTCTTCCACACAGTTTGTGATAAATGTTAAGCTACGCTGTAGCTTTATATGTATTCTTATATTTCCTTCAACCATTTCATAGATGTTTTCACCTGACCTATGGGAACTTCTCTGTTCCAGTGCTGCTTCACCAGCAAAGTTGTATCTTTTGCTTCTAGATTGTTCTCTGGCCTTCTCAAGGATGCCTACTTAATACATAAATGTTAATACATAAATGTTTAATAAAAAATTTGAAAGAGCAAAAAACTATGAGGTACTCCAAACTTATAAGTAAATTTATTTAAACATGGTCATCTTTCCTGAGCAATATTAATTTTTCCTAACAGATTTCCCATATTATAGGTATATTGTCTTATGTGTGTATACATGTGTTAATATTCTGAAGTTTCATTCATATTTAGTTTCGTGTAGAATAAAATGTAAATGGCTACTCTGAACCAGCCCCAAATAAGGTAAATTTCAGTGGTCTTTCTGTGTGAAGTGTCACTTTTAAAGATGAGATAGGTGCCAACCAGAGAAGTAGTTATGACCATACAGATCCATAGTTTATGAGTAGTTGATTCGTCATTTCCCTGAGGTTAGAGAAAGCCTTTTTAAATTACTCAGACTACTTAAATTTTATTTTAGTTTGCGGATTTCCTTTAGAGAAGAATCGTGAAAGTTGTTCATCTTACGTAATAGACTTGGTTAAAATTCATAATTGAGGCTGGCCTTTTTCTCCAAATCTACACTCACAAATGGTACTAAGTGTATTCTTTTTAGGTGGAAATTTGAATGGATGGATGTACTCTGAATATCTGTGAAACTTAAAAGCAGACCACTGCAAAGTTTTATAATCTGTAGCAATTCTGTAAGGCAGTGCTCATAGGAAATTAATAACCCTGCTGTGGGTAAAGATTGCAGAAGATTCCTGCCGACTGTATTTGACAAGCTGATATAAAAACTATTAGATGCTTGTTTAGATCTTACCTAAAAACAAAAATGGGTTTTCTCAGAAATGAAGGATTTATTTTAATTCTTCTAACAATCCCTCCTCCCATACCTTCTTTCTTTTCTTTCTTTTAGGTGTGGAGTGTCAAACCAGAGGCAGTCCTCGGGGTTGAAACGTCATATGCCAGTATGACTATTAGCACAGATGTACACACTTCAGACCTTGGCAGTCAAAGAAGAGGAAGAGAGAAAGAAGATGTTTAGAGTCAACAACGAAACTGCTTGCATGACTACCGCCTTCCAAGAGTGCCTTCAGTTTCTGAAGTAGAAGAATAAGTGAACAGAAAAAAGGATTACATATTATATTCCTTTTTCTTTTTAACCACTTGGGATTTTAGTCTTTGAATTGACGTGGCCACAAGCACTGGATAGCAATATGTGTCATGTCATTGTTACTTGTCGCTCAATGTTATGGACACTCTTGAGTATTGTTGTGGCGTTTGCAGAGCTCATAGCCTTCATGAGTGCGGATTGGCTGATTGGCAAGGCCCAGCCTGGAAGTTTTCAGGACACAGACAGCAGGAGGGCAGGATCAATGGATCCCTACCGTCCCACCTTGGGGATCTATGGACGTTGCACCAGAATTGAGCACCTCCAGTCTTCCATGCCTGATACATCTTGTGGCCCCTATGCAGATAACTTCAGTGAGATTGCCAGTGGGTTTTGGCAAGCTACTGCTATTTTTCTTGCTGTGGGGATCTTGATACTCTGTGCAGTTGCATTCGTTTCTGTTTTCACCATGTGTGTACAGAGTATTATGAAGAAAAGTATTTTTAATGTCTGTGGGCTGCTACAAGGAATTGCAGGTAGGTGTGACAAATAAAAAGGGAAGCTCTTACTATCTGTTGGTAAGTAACATACTTATTATATGTTTGTAATAAGTGGATTTGGAACACCCACATTTAGATTTTATTTTTGTAAATCCTTTTCTCATGTTCTTTAGCTAACTGGCTCAAAGAAATATTATGAGTGTTTCCAAATTAAAGATGGTTCAGCTAATGGCAACAGCTGCCCAGAATTGTCTTATCTTGAAAAGCAAGACTGGTGAATACGTAAATGGGAGGCCACCAGGAAATCCCAGGGCTCAGATTATTGCAAAATAGCAAATAACATTTCAGGAGAAGACAGTCACTTCTGTGTTTCTGCCAAGAAAACTATATGCATATGTTCATGAAGTCACCATAGGTCAAACTGAACTCATAAACCCTTAAATTTTATTCGAAGTCAGGTAGGAATGTTTATTCAGACTCATCAGTGGAAAAGGAAGGGGACATATTCCCTGATTGCGCAAGGTCCTGAAGAAGGGCACTATAAGAAGGGAATATTAATAGAAAAACAAGTTAGTTTTTATATATTGATGTTTTTCAGTTAAAATGCCTCAATTTTGAGGACACTCCCTCTTTTTCTCCGAGCAAGTCTGGGGTTCAAGATGACTAGGTGGCAACTTTAAGGAACTTCAGACTTATAGGCTGCTTCTTTTTCAGTATAGTTTCTTCCCTACTTTGTGATAAATTCATGCTTTTTTGGATCATCTAAATCAGCCAGCTGTGGTTTACATCTAGGAAGCCCTGATTACAGTATAATTACACCATGATTTTAGTTGGTTAAATGTAAATAATAAATATGATTTTGCCTAAATCCAGAAACAGATGGAATGAATCATTCAGGATTGGGGTGGGGATGGGGGAATGAGATGGAGGGGGATGAATTTTAGACTCTTAGAGTTCGAATAATGACAAACCATAGTTCTTGCACAGTCTCTAGACAGGGTAACCCTTGGGCCCTACTGGGTCTTGAGTCATTTGGAATTGGGCAGTGGAAGTGACGGGAGTGCGCTCATCCCAACTAGCGTGAACAGCAGGCATGTGCATGCACTCTTCATTTGCACAAGTGGTGAGTGTGTGCACATTGCTTGTGCAAATGGAGCTGCCTGCAGCTTGCAAGCAATTCACATAGAACCATGCCTTCTTCTCTCTCCTACTGGGCCACAAAGCAGAAAAGTTTGGGGAACTTTGCTCTAGGCGACAGTTTCCAAACTGACATGGATCAGAGACACTAATCTATTGCTATATAGTAGTTTTTAAAAGATTCATTAGTGGGAATCACCATAGGATCTGAAAGTACAGCACTCTGTAGATGGAAAGTAACTTTGGAATTTTTGAAATTTAGCTCCCTTGCAACTTACATCATGCCAGCAATCTTGCAGTGATTCTTTAGTCAGACCAACAGTAATGTAAATGGGTGACTGTTGAAAATCTAACTGATGATAATATAACAACAGGTTGCAATGTGTGCTAAGTTCTGCTGGTTGTGCATGTTTCAAATTGCTGCCAGTGTTAAAAAAAATTCTTCACATTTATATTGAAGGTTGATTCTTATATCTATGTGGAGATTGCTAATAAATTCTGTTTTTCTGCAATTTTTTTGTGAAATTGAGCTCCTTTGCAAACTATTGTTTGCTTTTGAGTTGCTTACACTATGTTACACTTCTTCCCTCTTGATTGTTATACATTTCTGTTGGCAATCAAAGCATGAGCTTTTTCAGGAATGCTGGATCAGTATAATAGTTCTAGATATGCTTACTCAAAAGTAGGTCTTACTGAATAAAACTATATTACTCCCAAGTACTGTAAACATGCAGAGTATTTCTGCCTAGGTTATCAATTGAAAAAGTCTGTAAATCATTGCAAAAAGTGATTTATTTATTCCTTGGAATTCATATGGGAAAGAAAATAATACATCAATTGTTAAACATCTTCAGCTGTGACTTAGGTGATACGTGAAGTGGGATTTATGAGACGATAAGATAGTTGTGTGCTTTTAAGTTGTAATCCATTATGCTTGTAGATTGGCATGCAAGTCACAGTGAGCCCACACATATCGTGGTTCAAGGACTTTTAAGTCTGTCTGCAAATAAATTTGTGATTAAAAATTCATTTTAAAATTCCTGCAAAGTTTTTCCTTGGTTGTTAAAGTGGAGAAGCTACAGTCTTCATTTGGTAAACAATTCTGTAACCAGATTGTTAAGAGGGGGGCGGGGGAAAGAGTTTCAAAGAACTCTGAAGTAATAGAACCATATCATTAAATCTGTAATTGCTGTCTCATAAGAAAAAGCCACTGGACTATTTGACTCTCTTTGGAGTGTACATAAGCTGTTTTTGTAGAAAGCTGTGAATCACTTGAAAGATCTGAGAACAAGGAAATCTGTTCCTAAAATACTAACAAGAAATTAATTTTAACAGGATTGATTGTAATAATAGCTTCCTTTCTTAAGCAGTATTGTTTGGAGCCTCCAGTTATTTAGTCATTTAATGGATTTACCATTTTAAATAGGTACTTAAGAAAATATTAAGAGAACCACTTTGGTGTAGTAGTGGCTAGAAACTGGAAGCCATCTGGGTAACTTTGAGTCACTGTCAGTTCTAGGAAGGAGGCAATGGCAAACTATTTCTGAAACCTTGCCAAAATAATCTCAGAGATCTGTCCACACAGTTGGAGTGAGGGAGGAAGAGAGGGAGGGAGGGAGGAGGGAAGGAAGGAAATATTGGAGCTTGGAATACAGCAGATTATAGTTTGAGGGCAAAACATTTGTAAATCAGTTACAGAACTATGTCCTAAGGACTTGCTTGTCTAATTCTAAGGTTTTAGAGCATGTGATCATCACGGAGTTAAGAAATTGGCAGATGTAGATGGCAGTTTTGAAACCTTAAGTAAATGAGGAAACGATAGTGGTATAATTGTCCCTTCAGACATGACTGATGCTCATGTGGTCAGGATTTTTTTCTCCTTAATATGTCAGGACTCTCATGCTGGCTTTGCACTATTCTTAAACTAGACTGAAATAGAATTGAAAAATTTACAGCTCAGTGTATTGAGGGAACCCAACCATTTTCTTTGTATTGTGTAAGCCAGGCCATCATATTAATTCATAATGTAGTTGATCTAGTTTACATAAAATAACACAACTGCTATCACCCCTAGCATAGGTTTAGGTTTTACCGCATTGTATGAAGTCAGCTATAGAGCTGTATACCTCTCTCCACGCCGTTACTCCATTCACCTGCAACCAGTTTATATCACAGTCTGTGGCTTTTGTCATCTATCTTTAGTGCTTCCCAATGAGATTTCAGCTGAGTACAAAAAGGCAATTTGGTTACTCTTGTGTAAAAGTAATCACCAATAAATCACACAAAGACTCACATGGTAATGGGAAATAGCTATGCTTGAATTATTAGAAAGAGGGGGAAATGGCTTTATGAAATCTCCACCTCTTTAATTTTAGCCAAGTTATGTTCTGTCATTTAAAAACAGTCACCAATAGGTAATTGCCAAAAAAATAACCAAAAGCTACTTCTGGAGAACATTTAGGATAAGAATTCCTCAAAAAGAGAATCTCCAAATGAGATCCTTAGTTTCTTCCCTAGTGTCCTATATATATATCCTGATATATCACACTTCCCTAGTTTCTACATTTTTCCTCTGAGCCCTCACATAATCACATGACCACGGAATGGTCATAAGTAGGAAAACTGGTTATAAGTCCCTTTTTTAGTGCCATTGTAACTTTGGATGATCACTAAATGAATGGTTAAGTCAAGGATTATCTGTACCAATAGCTGGCATTCACAAGGCCAGCCAACAACCGTACCATATCATGAGGTAGCATTGTTAGGGCTTTCAGAAACAATGGTAAGAACTTTCTCAGGCCCAGGAATGTCTTGTTTATTTATTCAAAATATTTCTCAAGTATTTCATTTAGTTGGATTTCAGAGCAATGTGCAAAGGTATAAAAATAAAGCAACCTAATAAGAATGCAGTGCAATAAACATGAACAGCCATTAGAACAAACAAGAACAAAGTGAAACTCTTAAACACCACAGGGAAGTAGAAGCATCCCTACTGTGCCACGTGTTTTGGCAGTGAATCCCAAAGTAACTCTGCTATCAATATCATATTTGCTTCTTTGGAGTGGGTGCTCTAAAGTTCCCAATCATGCAGTCATGAATTCTTCATTATAGGCAGGACTCTAGCCACATTCACAGGGGTGAATGCTAAGCCAAGAGTTGCTTGAACATTGTTTATTAAATAAGCCCTAACTGGTTGGTGTCACACAACTCTTTCCTTTGAACACCTGCCTTAGGCAGGGGTTGGACTAGAAGACCTCCAAGGTTCCTTCCAACTCTGTGATTCTCTGAACTTGCTAAGCTAAACAAAGCCATGCCTCCCCCTCCTTTTGACTTAATAGTTTTACTAATAACAATGGGACTTGCATATTCTTCATATCTTAGCCTTGCTTCTTTTTCTTCATATGTTGCTGTCAATATCTCCTTAAGGTAGCCTTACCTGGCTTTAGTGCTACCAGCAAGGTTACATTATTGGGCCCAACAACAGCCACATAACTCCTTAATCTCACAACACATGGATTGTCACAACCACAATTTTCATTGGGAAACTGAATCCCCTAAAGGAGAATCAGGAGAAAATCCCATCTCCATCAAAATTGGCAGGCATGCTACTGTATATAAACAGGGAACAAAACCAATATGTTGATGATATTATCTAGTTGGATAACAAAACGTTTGCAAGCAAACAACCAACCTCAGCACCAAGGACTCCATGGTTTATTTATTGTCTATGAGGTTTCCTTGGTAAAATCTAGGAGTGGTTTTCCATTGTTTTCTCCTATACACTAGGTCTTTGTTATCATTAAAATGATTATCCACTTTATATCCTCCAACATCATCATATAACAGTCTAGTTGTTTAATATACATGCTTTTTTGCTTTAGCTGGTCAGCTGGGATGACATGACAGGACTGTCAAACTCCCGGCCTGTGGGCCAGATGTGTCATATCAGGTGGCCACGCCCATGCCTTATTTAGCGAAGGGGAAAAAGTCCTGATATATCACATGATGATGACATGAATTTGATACCCCTACAATTCATGAGCTGGTGGGACTTCATACTCTGGGCATACATTCCTGTTATTTTTCATTCATCCCTCCCCCTTGCCACATTTAAACAAGGTTGATCATAAGTAGCTGTAGAATTTTAAGGCATCTTACGTTAATAGCCTTCTGGAATCCAGAGATTCTAGGCTGATCTACATGTGAATTTTCTAATTGGGTATACATACATTCATTAAAACCATATCCTAATACAGGGACTTATGTGACTATCTCTTCCAAGCTCAGTGGCCATCACAGGTTTTTCAGTGGTATGTGGGGTCAGTATTCTAAAAGTAGGCATGGATGGATGGGTGAAGTTAAGTTTAATGTAATTTTAATTGGACTAGAATGATAACAAATGCAGTTATTGTAAATACTCTGCAATGTATTTAATAATTGTCCTCTTCGGCAATGAGGCATACCATTTATCAGCCTTTGGAGATAACCTATAACATTTGGAAAGAGAATCAATTCTGTATCCCTCCATCCTGATGCTTTTACCCATGATATAAGTTGCCCTCCCATCCTTTTGTTTCATCAGCATAACATGGATTAGACTTGTGTTAGTATTTCCTTTATGGCTATGTTCTTGCTGTCTGAAATTTAATTGGTGGATTATGGCTTAGTTTATATTATGTAATTGAAGCATGCAAGTTGCGATGGACTGATTCTTGTGGCATTTTTGGAGAGAGTCCAAATGCTACCCAGGACAGTTTCATCCAAGAGATTTTCTGAAATAAAAACTTGCAGGAAAATTGGTCTGCTGTTTAAGCAGCCTGTTTGGAATGTGACTTTGTTTTTATAAGCAAGGCAGGGCTTAAACTGTCTTGTGGTACAATAGACACTAAGATAGCGGATACTCTCAAGATGAAACATTAGACATACAAAATGTCCTTTTGGTTTTCTTCAGTCATGGGGTCAGGCAGCTTGTCTTCCTTGGCCCAGTGCCCTATGGAGCAACGCCCTCCTGGATTTCGGTTGGCTCCTACCTTGCTGACCATTAAGGCTGCAGGTTTGCTATGCCTTGCAGGTCCTGGCCCAGAATGATACATGAGCCTGTTGCAACTATTCAAGTTGTGAGTCTGCCCCACCCCATCCTTCACAATATATTCTATTGTTTTAGAATTTTCCTTTGTATTTGATCTTTTAAGTTCTTGTTAACTGGTCTGAGGTTTCTGCTGAGTGGGAAGCCATAGAAATCAAGGAAGTAAGCAAGCAAAGAACAAAACACTCAGATTTAGCATATTCTAGCAAACCCAGGTTTCCAGTTGGCTGCCAGAGCAGACATGAGAAGAGAAATAATTTGGTGTATTAGCTTTATAATATAGTGACAATATCAGTATATGTACTGATATTCAAAAATGCTGACTGATTTTCGTATTAATAGTCACTGAGCTGTAGTAACTGGCAAATCTTTTACAGATACATTCTTTACATTGAAGCCAACATTGTCAGCAGGAAGAGCTTCACTTAGAGCCTCATGATGCATCTCAACAGATTTTACTTCAGTTGTAGCATTAACTGGAGCAAATGTCACCACCATGCTTGGTTTTAGAATGCCAGTTTCCACATGACCAACTGGAACGGCACCAATCCCACCAATTTTGTAGACATTCTGAAGTGGCAGGCATAGAGGTTTGTCAGTTGGACGAGTTGGTGGCAAGATAGAGTCCAGAGCTTCTAGCAGTGTAGTTCCACTAGCACCGCCATCTTTACGAGTCACCTTCCACCCTTTGAACCAGGGCATATTAGAGCTAGGCTCCAACATGTTATCTCCATTCCAGCCTGAAATTGGTACAAGTGCCACTGTATCTGGATTATAGCCGATTTTTTTTATGTACGTGCCAACTTCTTTGACAATTTCCTCAAATCTCTTCTGGCTGTAAGGTGGTTCAGTGGAATCCTGATATAGCACTTAAAAAAAAAAAGGAACAACAGGCCAGACAACTAGTCTTGTGATTTTTATGCTACTCCTGATTCACAGTGTGGGTTTTTGTGGGGAAGAAAGGCTACATTACTCTCAGCAATTCAGAGTGACTGCTGTAAAACAAATGAATTAGGAAATATTGTGGAAAGTCCCACAGCTGCCAGTCATCCTTGTGGCTTTCACTTTTAGATTCTTCCATTATTTTCTTCTGTAAGCGTATATTTACAGAGATCATCAAAGTTACTGAACATTTCCAAATAGGGCAGAGTTTGGAAGATGCCTAATTCAATAAGCCACATATAAATTTAATAACAACCTTGTTTCCTATGCACTTGGATTTTAAAGACATAGTATAAAAGCCATGTTGTTAAACTTTGGTTTAATGAATAAACCTCCATTGGGCTGTCTTGTTCAATGTAATAAAAACCATTGGTTTACACATCAGTGTGACTGAGTTTTCACAGTATGCAAAAACCATATATATAAGCCACTTCATAGATATTTTACTTAACCTCGGGAGAGAAAAACATACAGCTGAAAAGGCTTTATTCATAAGGTGGCATAATGTGAAGGAAAAAGTTATCATTCCGGCTTGGGGACAAGTTGAAGTACTTGTTAGGTTAAACATTTATTTCCAAAGACTTGATCAACTAATTTGTAGATCTTACTTCAAGTCTGACAGTAGCAAATTGTGAAAGACTCCTTTAAATTGATCTATAGATAATAGACACATGCAGTGTGGATGGCAACAGTATGGAAGTTGGTTGCCACTGCCTAACCTACCAGGCCTAAACTTTGTTTTGCTACTGGATACAGATGTTGCTAGACAAGCGATGCCACTTGTTTAGGCAGTTAGACAGAACCAATTAACTTTTCCTTGATTTCTAGTAACTAGTAACAAAGTCAATTTGGTAGTTTTCCCGTAGCGGTCAGTGTCTAAATTTCCAGTTTTTCAGAAAATTGTATACAGCTGTCGCAACCTCTAATATAGCATTCAGAAATAGTATATTATTATTTAATAATTAAACATGCAAAAAATATTTCTTGATTTGTGTCATAAACATTAAACCAGGTTTCTCTTATATGGTACCCTCCATATTAATTATATCAGAACTAAATTGGCATGCAGTCTTATGCAGAATGTAGGTTAACCAAAAATTGAACAAAGATTAATTGGATGCATTAGTAAGTTGGATTTGTTGTCATTTTGCCTTAAAATTGATGAAGATAGCCATCTGTTTTTAACCAATGAATTTTACTGAGTTATCAATCCTGTTGGTCTTGAGAGTTTGTCCTGCAAGCACGCAAGGGGCCATGGAATAGCATTTTTTAAATTTAATCATTAGTCTTACTGTATGCTTGCTTCTCTAAGAGGAACCCTTGATGAATTTAATGCAATGTAGGAGACATAGGAAATGCACTATAATTCTATTAATTCCACTAGGAAGGAAATACCATATTTTTTTGCTCCATAAGATGCACTTTTTTGTCCCCCCAAAGTGGGTGGAAATGTCTGTGCGTCTTATGGAGTGAATATTGCATCACAGACCCGGCTGTGTTGACAGAAGAAGGGGTTGGTGCGGCAACGACAGGCAGCAGCGAAGAACAGCCTGTCCCCACTGCTGCCTATCGGCAGTTAGATCAACCTCCCGGAATACCACCGATCAGCTGTTCAAGCATTGGGGATCACCACCGCCATTCTCATGGCAAATGGTCAAAGCGGTGAATGGTGGTAGTGATCCCTGCTTCCTGGAACAGCTGCTCAGCGGTACTCTGGGAGTGTGAACCAACCGCCGAAAGTCATCGGTGAGTGGCAGCAGCAGTGAGTGGCAGCAATAGATGGTGGCGAGAGGCAGCGGCAACAACAGGAATCCCGGGAAAAAAAATCCATTGTGGGGACAGCCTCACCTACAGGAAATTTCTTCTGTGGCTTCAAGAGCTTCAAGAACAAACAAGCGGAGGAACGGAGCCCTGACAAGCCATATGCTGGGGCTGGGAGGCAGAAGCAGATTTTTTGTTTTCTTGTTTTCCTCCTCAAAAGTTAGGTGCATCTTGTGGTTTGGAGTGTCTTATGGAGCAAAAAATACATTAACTAACACCAAGTCCAGAGCTTGTGGGATTTCCCCTCTATTCTGGGAGTGGTAATAATAAAATTTTGGATGTTGAAGATTCAGTGTCATTCCTAGCATATCCTTAAAACAATTATTGATAATCTCCCAACATTAAGCCTACATTAGCTATCCAGAGTGATTTTTAACACATTATACAGATATAACCTGTACATTTTTGTAGACAGGAACAGTCTTAAGGGGTTTATATTTCAGTAGGCTTAACATTAAAAAAATATTTCTTCACCAAGTAGCCTTGCTTTCTATACAGAAGTTATGGGGTATCCAGATGTCCCTACCTTTGCAAAATGTTTCCATGGTTTTTTCCATCTTTCTTCTTCTCACAAGAGTCAAGAGAAGAATGATGGGAAAGACGCATGGTGCATTGTGATAGTAAGAGCTAGCAGCTTTCTACCTGGAAGAGTAATGTCTGATATACGAAGGGCCTTGTGACTTTTAAGGTCATGGGAATTACTTGTAGTGTTTTTTAATTTAAATTAAACAGCATCACATATGCCTTTGACAGATGTAGCATTAATTCCCTTTTGATCACATTTAGCTCCTGTGGATTTTCCTGGGACCTTTTAGCAAGCAAACACTCCCTGAATTTTGACAGAAATTGGGAGAGGGTCATTTTCGAAATGGAACTAAGTGTGCCTTGCAGTACTTCACCCCTTAATATGGCAGAGCAACCACCATACAAACAACTGTCAAAACTAAAGCGTATGTTTCTGCTTAGCCAAACAAACAGCTGGGTAACTGTGCTTTGAAGAGGCTGCTTCCATATCAGGCCAGAGGATCTGTTTTACATCAGGGCAAAACTGCTGTTCTGGCGTTGCTCAAACTTAGTGCATGGTTGTTTTTAGAACGGTACTGTGTGGGAATAGCTGTTACTGCTTAACCTATTTAATGAAGGTTCCTTTGTTCTTCAATAATTATTAGATAATTCAATAAAGGTAAATCACTAAACCTGTACCACAGAGATAAAATGCTAAATTAATGATAACTGAAACCAAATATAACAGTCTCAAAAAGATATTGGTACTTCAGCTTTATATAAGTCCAGTACATTTTAATTTAGAGCAATAGATTGCCAAAATGCAACATGGAAATGGAAATATCCTGAATATCATATAACCTCATTTAACAATACAGATTTCAGCTGTTACAAAATAGTTGACCAAAGTATTGTCAGAGACAGTTGCCTGGACTTGCACAAGGCTGAAGGATTTATGGCCATCACTTCTGCACTATCCTTCCCTTCAGCTACCATTTTAGGAAGGAAAATGCTTAATTGTACTGCATGAAGACCAAGTCCCAGTATGAGCCAGCAATCAATTCAGAATAAACATTTTGTAAGAATTATTGTGCTGTTCCCATATGTTGCCAAGAGGCTGCTCTTTTTTTAGTATATTGGAGCTCTGAAAAATGTTGGCATTTTAATAGAATTAATAATCATGATTGTCATTGGTAAAAATTACTTTCAGCTTATGTATAAAAATGTTTGTGCAGCTTTTTCAGATAGCTATGCTTAATTTCGGCAAACAATATACAATTCATAGTCTTTGCAGTGCAATTCATTGTATTTTTTTCTCCATTGCCAGGGCGTTTTTTTTCAGTTTACATTCTTTAAAGTTTCCTTGCTTCCTGAAACTACTAAGGAAGAAGTGAATTATCAGTGCTGATAAGGACAATTTTTTAAACCTTGTATGGTTATCTCTCTCCATGATGGAAAAAAAAGTGAAATCCAAGTGTATTTGCATACAGAGTTTATACAGGCGGAGGGAGTGACATGCTTGTGCTCTCTATTGAAGTAGAGAGAAAAATTCAGAAAAATTTCATTGAAAATAAAAGGGAGCAGTTCAGAAAAACTGGAGTCCTCCCATAACTAACCAAGGGGATATTTTCACCTGCATGCTTGTCACCTATGCAAATGGAGCAGTGGTGGCACAATTGTTAGAATGCAGTACTGCAGGCTAACTCACTGCTCACTCCAGGAGTTCAATCCTGACTGGCTCAAGGTTGACTCAGCCTTCCACCCTTTGGAGGACCCAGATTGTTGGGGGCAATAGGCTGACTCTGTAAACCACTTAGAGCGGGCTGTAAAGCACTGTGAAGTGGTATATAAGTTAGCCACTAGCCAAACCCTTTACAGCAGGGACTCCCAGTCCATGTATCAGAAGTGGCCTGTGGCGGAGAATTTCATGCCTATCTTATTTCCCTTTAAAAACAAATCTTGATTCTTCTGGATAACAAACAGGATAGTCATAAATGATTGTTTGCTATTCCCACAACTAATAAACCCTGTATTGCAGAGATCCAGTGCTGCCAGTCACCACAAGCAACTCAGCAACATGCCAGAACCAATGTAGGGTTAATAATTGTTTCTTCTGTACAGAAAAATGGGAGGGAGAGCAACAAAATTCAGTTCCAGCAACCAATCCTTTCAGGAAAGCCATAATACAAATCAATATAAAGTCAAGCTCTCCGCTATGGAAATTTCATTATGCTTTTTTTTTTTGCAATATATGAAATCATGTTTGCACAAATAAACTACATTTATTTTTAAAGGAAATGTCTAAAATTTAATTTGGACACTTTGGACAAAATACAGTAATTTTCAAACTGCCTTTGAGGCTGTAGAAACAGTAGAACCTCCAGTCAAAAGAATTATGCCGCAGGTCTCGTTGACAAAAGAACTTGTGATATCAAGAAGGGGATTTGGGGTGTTTAGTCTGCCAGAGTTGGTGGGCTCAGTAGGATGAAAGCTCAATTTATCCGTCTGCCTGACCTTAAGCAATATTTTATGTCAATTGGCTCAGGCATTCCAACAGGAAATGCTACCCAATTCCCAAATTCCATAGAGAAAGTGCTACAGTTAAGATAAGAGTCATAGTCATCTATGGATTCCAGTAAGCAATAACACAAGAAGTTACAAGTAATCCATGGCTTTTAAATGTTTTGTCTTATTCTCCTAGGTGGCTGATGCTATATATACTGGAAGAACATATGGACTTTCGTTTTAAATTAGGAATTAGCTTTTGGTTTAAGTTCTTAGATTTGAACTTGATGAAAATGTCAGACTTTTAGAAAGCAAAATGTACCTTTAATACTGTAGTTAGGCATAGTATTAAAATCCACACTGTGAATTTTGAATTAGTTTGTAGAACTGTGGATACATTGAGAATGGCCTGGAAGAATTGCTTCAAGAACACACATAAAGAAATGCCACTAAAGAGTCCATTCATTAAAGACATTGTGGTCCTTAAGGCAGAAGCATCTTTTTTTTCCTGGGTCACACAGGATTGAAAAAAGTTGGGCTGTTGTAATGCACAGCAGGTAGGGCCTGCTCACACGAGGTCACACAGTTGGTGAATCATCCTTGATGCATGCATTGCACTGTTCACATAGAACAAATGAAGAGGGTCTCAACAGACCATTTCTCCCAGAGTGAAATAACTTTAGCTAGGGTTAGCATTTTAGGCAGCAAAAATCCAGGTGACCACTAGATGTCAACAAAAATATAGTACTCAAAACTGACTGAGCTTTCTATGTCCGAATGAGCTTTTAAATTGATGTTTTCTTTCCTAAATTCCCAAGTTCTGAATTCAGCCTTCATTATAGCAACATCTTTCCCTTTGCTAAACTGTTCCACTCATATTCATCACCATGAATTCGGCAATTACAGTGTAGACAAAAATATGGTCCACCAGTTTATTGATTACAGGCCAAGTCATAACATTCAGCAGCAGCCATCAGAAATTTCAGCTTGTATCAGAATGTACATTTCTATGAAAATTAGTTTTGTGCCTAACTTTACTGCACTTTTGTCTAACTTATTTATTTTCTTTCTTTCAAATAGGACTATTCCTTATCCTAGGGTTGATCTTATACCCTGCTGGTTGGGGTTGTCAGAAGGCAATAAGCTATTGTGGACCTTATGCTTCAGCTTATAAACTTGGTGACTGTTCTTTAGGCTGGGCTTTCTACACTGCTATTGGTGGCACAGTCCTGACATTCATCTGCGCAGTCTTCTCTGCCCAAGCCGAAATCGCCACCTCCAGCGACAAAGTCCAAGAGGAAATTGAAGAAGGAAAAAGCCTGATTTGCCTCCTATAACATACTCTTCTCCCCCCATTTTTTTTTCTTATCTCAAAAATAATGGATTTGAAGTAGCTACTTGGACTCTTATAGGAAGAATGAAGACATGTAAGTGTTCCAATAGTCCAACAACATAGAAGGTTGAAAGGCACTGAAGTCTACAGACAGTATTAAAAAATGTGAAGTAAGAATTCTGACACATGGATATGAAAGAATGCCACAAAGCAAACCTGTTGGCTTTCCAATTATTCTGGAAACAATTATTTCTATTTTGTCTTCACCAAGATGAATTATTATGAAGGAATTTTTGAACAATAACGTCAGGTTGTTTTCAGTGCATACATTTTAAGACAGGCTCCAGTGTCAAAATGGAAAGCACTACACTATTAAGTTACTCCGTAGCATCTTTTCAGAAAGCAGGTTATGAATATTAAAAACACATAGTATTCTGGGTTGTATGCAGTGGCGCGTGGAAAGAATATGTCTTAATAAAGAAGCAAGACTTCCAGTTGAAACTAGGGAATACAATTTCCTTTAAGCAATATTTTAAAAGCATTGCTCAATGCACACCTGAGGCACGGAACTATGATAATTTACGAGGGTAGCTGTGAGAACATAAGCTAAATTACTTTTATTTTCATTACACAGATAGTTCCATTATTTGGTTAATTAATCTGGGTAGATATGTATATCTATGGGGAAAATTTAGACTCTTGTATATCTAATACTGAACTCGAGATTTGTCTTCAAAAGAAGACAAATATAGGCATCCTCTACTATTGGTCCAGTTGTAACCAAGATCATTGCTGGTCCTTTCCAAGTCCCACCATTGCCTTTGAGTCCATTTCAAGCACAAATGGCCATTGTGCTCATCTAACAACAGATACCACATGCCTAAACTGTGACCATATGTTACTCAATGCTTTTGGGACTTTTTAGTTGCATCTATAAGTGTATTGATTGATTTTTTCAAAAAAATGAGCCTTTTGCATTCGTCAAATATGTAAAAATGTTCCGAGAACGTAATGTACTACACTGCAGTGATGGCTGTAGAAAAAGAAATGATGGGAGAACTAATGCCTAATGTCCAGATCCTCAATTTTTAGATTAGCCTTATTAACATTGATATTTAATGTATCTTTTGATAGACAGAAATAATACATTGTAGTTTAAGTTGCCAGGATGAAATAACACATCAGATTCTGAATAGTAACTTATTTCTAGCACATCTTCTAAAATTAAATTTTGAATCTCCAGCGAAGAGGAATGTACTGTACTGTCTAACTCAGGATTTTTGTGAATAGCCACTTCTTTAACCACTGCTATAAATATTCCAAAGAGCCATTTGTGAATTAACTGTGTACATGCACATTTTACAATGTTGTTAACTCAGTGAGCACCAACACTGTTCATGGGGGCTTAATCGAACCCAAATTGCTTTTGCAGAATTGCTGTCATAATACCACTTGTTCAGAACATGTTGCTTTCACAATAGAACCATGAAAAGGAGGCTGAACTGTCCACATTTAAAACAGTGAATACTGAAGTTTACTAAGGAATTATGCAGACTGATCTGCAATCTGATTATAAAGTATGGTAATAAGCATGGACCCAGAATGGGGTCCAAAAAAACCCCTTACCTATTCTGGAAATCTGGCAGATTAACTTTCCTAGTTTCAAGTGTAAAATAATAGATATAAGCCAAATTATGGCTTGATACTTTTTACGACCAGGTGCTTGAGAAATCCTCACTCATCAGCAATCCAAAACAGGGTTGGTGGCTGGGCTGGAGTTAACTAGTAAAATTTTGCTTGAAGTTCTAGTATAAAATTCCACTTGGAGCACAAGAAATATCTATGCTGGAGTAATATGCAATTTATTTTCTCTTTGGTACTGTAACATTTTTGTGTTGTAGAAATTAATTACTAAGATTGGACTAGAATCAAAAATTTCAAATTAGAGTACTTTTTAGTGTCATTAAAGATATATTTAAAAGATATGTATGTTCACATACATACTGTACATTTAGAAGTACAAATGTAGCATTGTTTTATAGAGTAAAATTTAATTTGATACTGCCCCCACACATTGTTACCTGGGCAGTCCTTGTTTAACTATGATCATTGGGATTGGCAACTCCTGTCATTAAGTAATGTGGCCATAAATGACACATGACCACACCATTCTACAACTGTAATTGTAACAGTTCCAGTTGTCATCAATACGCAAATCCTGCAGAGTTAAGCACAATGTCATGTGATGGCCATTTGCCACCTCCTGCAGGCTTCTCTGTTGACTCTGCTTGTTGGAAGCTGGTAATGAGGGTCACAAATGGCAACCATATGACCGTGGGACTCTGCAGCCAAAGGTGGGTGACAAGTGCCTAAATAAAAAATGTGACCTCATGGATACTGCCACAGCCACAACTGTTAAGGTAGCAAGTCTCCTTGTCCAGTGCTGCCATAATTTTGAACAGCCACAAAATGTATGGTCATTAGTCAAGGACTATCTGTATCTGCAGAGTGACTATGATCAAGTGTACGAATACTTCTGTCTAAATATGCACATCATTGGCAACCAGGCTCTCTTAATTAAAAATGCATAACCAGCTCTTCAGTGTTTTAAAATTCTACATTCTGAAAAGGCATTTTGGAAATTAGTTGAGAATAGCAGTTAAAGAAGAATAAATATTGGCCTCCTGATATGAAAATATTTTTTACATTTTTCATCCCCATTGCCTTTCTATTTTGCTTTTGCACAATCTCAAGATGATTTTTGAATAGAAAAGTTTGAAACAGTTCAGCAGTTTCATAGCACGTTTTAAAAATTAAAATCTGGAACAAAATTCTCTTCTTCCTTCTTTGAATTGGCATCAAAGAAAATCTATCAGATATTTTGAACAAACAGCTTTTATAAGACAATAGCAGAAGTGATAACTTCATATTATACCCAAACATTTTTTTTAAAGAAAAGGTACTAATCCCAACAAAACATTATTCTGCATACTTCTCTTCAAGCATTTCCAATACAGTTGCAAAATTGGTATACTGATTTCATACAATGCATTCTAGTTCTCCAACAATTGATTAAAAATCACTCAAGTATATTCATTGATTGTTCAGCAAATTTAAATAAAAATACGTTTCAACAGAAGAGAGCAGGCTTCATACAAGCAAACATTATTTTATACAGGCATCCAGTATTGTATAAGGGGAAATAATATAGGGTGATGTCTATGGGATATATGCATTATCTATCTGTAAGATATCTTTTCAGAATTTAATCTCATTTGATTACTTACGTCAACCAAATGTGTCACTTTTTCAGATCCAAACCTATTGTTTTTGTTGAGTGATAATACCCCAATACATTGTAATCTATTTTATTAGGAAAACATTACAATAAAAGTGAACCCTTATTTCATTAGAAAGATCTTTATAGTTATATAAAAAGATGGGATTGCTAATAGTTTACTGCACACTTCTGTGTCTTTAATCGTCAGCCTCCCTGAAGCCTCTGAGTTTCAGGGTACCTGGTGTTATGAGGCAGGAATAAAAAGGAAGGGACACCAGGTAGAAGTAAGCAGAAGATAGGTGGGCAGGGGGATAGAGGTAAGTAAGGAAAATTCACTTTTTCTAATCCCAATGCATTAACTTTACTCTTTTTTTGAAATTTAGCAAATTATATTTGTTATAATCTTAATGAAATTTCCTCTGCAAAAGTTCTGCAGCTTGCAGAACTCTTAATGTTGGAGAATCGCAACTCCTAGCATTGACCTCCTTTTTGAGAAGGATACTAGCAGTTGTAATTCACAGCAAAATGAAGTATAATAGCTTGTTTACTTTAAAAACAAGCTTGAAAATATACTAAACAGGGATGCATGCAGACTAGGTAACATAGGCCCTAGCAGATATGCTGGATATTTTTTTTCCTAATTCTGCCATTACTTTACAGTACTTAACATTTTAACCACAACACCATTTCCATCTGATGCAGTTACCATAGATCCTATACATGTTTGATAACTCTTATTTTTAATTGAAACTTTAGCCAATGAAATCTTATGCATAAACATTGGAACAAATAGGGCTACCAGGTTGGAGCTATAAAGACAACCACAGATGATAGATGCAGAAAACTTACAATTTCCACGACCTTCCAGATTTTTATAGTTCAGATACAGTAGCTCTACAATAACTGATATAGCGTGTGCAAGATCTACAGTATGGTATTGTATTTCTGATAGCTGGAGTAATAATGTTTTTGTATTACTGCAGAGTCTGTAAATTGGGAGTGATATTTCTGGGAAAATATATGGCACAATTTTATCAGTTGAATATTCAGTATCACAACTTCAGGCTTATATGCAATATCCTACATATTTTCTGCATTTGAATAATTAGGCCACTATGTTCCCAACAAGCAAAAATGTATGGTTTAATAAATCTTTTCAGTATTTCTTTCTTTTTAAATTAAATATATTTTACAGAATACTATATTAATGTCACACAATGGCACATATTACTTCTTTTTAATTCATATTACTTTAAATCAAGAAATGGTTGGTGATTAAACCTGTGTTCAGACAGCTCAAAATAAAACACTGTGGATAAATGATTTTATAACATTTATTGTGTTATTTTCCATTGCAATTTTCAGATAATAAATTCAAATTATGTGTATAATATGCAGGAAGGACTTTAAAACTGATTCGAAAGAGTCCAGAATGGCATATCTTTGTGGAAAAGGAAAGCCACTGCAATATTATTTAACCATTACTATAGAATATTTCTGTGAGAGGAGAAAAAGGATGTTAAAAATACAGTGAAACCTTGATTTAACAGTTCAACTGGGGGGAAGGGATATCTTTTATTCCTAATTGTCCATTAAATCAGAGTATATAATCTGTGGTGACATTATGCAAAAATATACAATGCATATATTTTTCATTATAGCATATCATTTGTGTAACCTTATTAAGCAAATGATATAAAAGCAACATAGGTATATAATGGGAATTTTATCCATAGCATCTGATGTCTATTGCACTCAGGTCTGTTAAATCAAAACTTTACTGTATTGTAATAAGAGATTTCCAAATCTTTTGAAATCTGGTTATTCCAAGCTTACTAATTTATAGTATATTGTCTCAATGTGAAAGGTATTCACATATCTAGAAACTCATGAATTGATTAAAGAGAACAGTAAAGTCACTTGATGAGCTACAGTGTGCTGTTGGGCTGCATTGCTAATTTAATTTTCTACAATATTAGTAATTCTTTGTCTAATAAACTATGATTAACACCTGAAGGTTTGTGTCAATTTATTTCTGATTTTGTTACATTAGTACGGTAGTAATACAGTGTTCTGAAAGGTGCCTAAACCAGGCAATCTGTTAAAAAAAAGGGCAAATTAAATTTTTACTTTCTGAGTACAAAAAGAAACGGTTGTATTTGCACTATGCCAGACTTGGTCCACAAAAGGTTCTTTCATGATATATGATGAGCTAACAAAGATACTAGATTTCTTTCTTCCAAACAAGTAGCCATTTGAAGCCAACAATCAGGCAATTCTTTGTTCAGTCACTTTCTTTCTCTGGCATCTGGTACATACACCATCTCCAGCATATCATCAGGAAGATCACTTGCCATGCTACTTGGTCATGCTAAGCCAGAATTCTTTAGAAGGTTGGTTTTGCGGGAAAATACAACCCATGATGATCTGTTAGAATCAAATCGAAACAGCTGGACAGCATAAATTTCATAAAAGTTTACAACTCTCTATCAAAAAATTGGATAAATAACTTTATAACAGATTCATTTCTTTTCAAATGCTACATGCTGGAAAAGACAAAAGTTCAGAAAAATTGTGGAATGACTTTACCAGTTCTCTAAACTTTCTTTTCATAAATTATATACAAATGACCAACGAATATACCTCATTATTCCTTTTATGATGCAGTTTTCACATGAAGATAATTACTACTATGAAATAATCTTATACACCCTTGGAATCCTGCTTCCTAAAATACTTTTACTTCTTACATCAAGTTTTCTATGATTTCCTGTGAAATGCAAACTCTGCATCAATACAGGAAGTTTATGGTCAATTATTACATGGAAGAGAAGCCAATAAGTGAATAATTAAATAATTTCCATTGCATTTTGATAATCAGGAACACACAAAATACATTTATTCTAATAAAGCACGTTAAAAAGTTTTCACTGAATGCTGAAAATGAAACAAACTATTTAGAACTATTCTAAAAACCTTGAAAGACACTTTCAGTATTATGACAGCCTAGGAGCATCTTCTCAATGTACTGTACTGAAAATTAAATTTTACATTTTTAATGTCACTTTGCAAGCTATAAATACTTGCTTTAAAAAAAAAAAATCACAAAATGGAGTGTTTTGCATTGCCTCCTTATTGGCCATGTATAATTGGTAGCTACAAATTTATGAAACAAGCAATGAAAAGGAAATTCATCTGCCGTTACTGATGTGCAGAGTTTACTCCAACTGTAAACAGATCAACAATCTTGTTTCTAGGGGAAACACTAATTGCTTATAGGAAGAAAAGTCTAATGGCACCTTAATGGTTAAGTTTTATTACTGCATAAGCTTTTATGGACTATAGTTCATTTATTTGCCTTTTCCAATGACGTACATGCTAATGAACCATTTCTATAACCCAATGGATAATTAACTGTTAAGTGTTTTGTGGAAATGGCCAAACTTGGTTTGTTTTCCTGCACTGACAGATTAAGTACAGAATAATCATTTCATCATCATTGTCCTACTACAGCTATTTTAACGTTCATAGTATTATCAAGTAAAAATATACCTCAAAAGATAAATAAATGTCTTCTACTAGAACATTAGTTCTGGATAGTTTCCTGATTCTTGCCATGTAAATACTTATCATCAATCAACCCAACTGCATATCCTTCATTGATAATGACATGTGGTTATAATGTTGTGAGAATGTTCTTATTGGTATTGTAACAGACAAATATAAAGTTTGGTTACAAGTATCGGTCATCCACCCAATTTAAAAAAAAAAGTGGTTTTCCACAGTGAAGAGGACTTTTAGATACTTAAAAAGATGAATTATCTGATGACATTTTCTTTCCTACATGGCTCAGAAGATAGCCTTTGAGAAGGGAAAACAAAAGAAAAAGACTCCAGTGATGTATTAAAGAGCAAGTGATAGGCTCTATATTGTGGCCATTATAAGTAACTTCACTGCTATACAAAAGACTAACAATAAAGTGGCTAATCACAAGTGTAACAAAAATAACATTCAACACTCCTCCATTCAAAACAAATACTAGGAAATAGTATACATTTTCAAAGATTCCATTTTACTTCCAAGACTTCCTCTAATAACACCTATCAATTGCATAAATTTCAATATTTTTCTTTTTAGATTTCCCATTTACATCACAGAAATAAAACACAATTGACTATTTCCTTGAAAACCAAGCCCACCATTGATTGTTCTTTCAATGAGTTGTCCTGCAAACAGACATAGTTTTGCCATGGTTGCAGACTAGAATTTATATACATAATACAAAACAAAAACAAAAAACAAATTCCCTGATCCAGCACTAGTTGTGCACAGTTACATGTGACCAATAATGCCAGAATAAAAATGTGGAATGCTACTGATGTTGATCCACATCACAATGCTCCAAATAAATCCTTATCCAAATTCTGCCTCCAGGTAACTTACACAGGACTAGAGCTGAACTGGGACAAAAACCTGGTGTACTCTATACATATTAACCTTTCGGTATTTTATCTTGCATTTTACAAAAGATCCTACTTTATTTTTTAAACTATACAGAGCAAATCAATCAGGAAACATTTTATTCTATGTCACTGAAATAATATAATAAATATGCAGAACTACCCAAACATGCAGCATCACAGAATCTGTGTGCACTTATACAGAATTCTCACATTCACAAGGATGGCAAAGCATCACTAGTAATTTACAAAATATACAGACTTTCCTCATCTAAATATCTCCAATGCCAAAATTAGAAACGACAAACTATTGACATTCTAGTATGATCTAAAAACTGTTACAACTGGGTGTTTACAAAATTAGTGTAATAGGTGTAGATTTGTTCACCAACAGACTTTGATAGCATTCGTTTGTTAAATATTTAACATACAACAGCCTTCTGCCATAGCGAAAAATAAGAAATTGTGAATATGTATATTCACTCCATTACTTTTGATTTAATCCTGAAGAATAATTTTATTATGTGTCCATATGTGTCCATTTTCTTTATTATGGTTTATAAGAATGAAAATGGACATTACAATCAACATGTGTTCTACCTGCTGGAACTAACATGACTACCAGACCTACTGCAAATTAGGCCCATATTTATGTATTTCAAGTTTCAATCTGCTTTATCCCCTGAGAAAAATTAGATTCTTTAGTAAGTGTGAACACAGTTTCCTCAATAAGATTTAAATGACTAGCAATTAATGTGTTAGGTTTGTGGAATCAAGGATTGAAATAAATACATGAAAATGAAATAAAACCTCTACTTCAATAATTCTATAAATTTCTGTAGAGTTCTGAAGTCTCTGGAGATGGACAGGATATAAACATTAGTAAGTATGTAAAAGTAAAGAAAGGAATTTCACATCTTTAGATTAAAACTGTTCACACAGAATTTAATTCCTATATAGTAAATTTTCGAGTACGTCTTACTTTCAGTAATAGTAATCGTTATTCCTGTTGCAATAGTAAAAAAGAAAAAAGAAAAAGGAGTTAGAGGAAACCCTGTGAAAAGATAGTACAATTGAAGGGGAGATAGCAGAGCTGCTGAACTTCTATTCAGCCTTCTTCCCAAAGAGAAACTATATATACAAAGGGACCTAAAAAGAACTACTAACAAAAGGGAATAGTAATCCAAGATAATTAAAAGGCTAGGAAGCACTTGGCTTCCAAGAATGGATCCAGAGTGTAACCAGAGTGTAACCAATTACATTCAAGAGTCCTGAAGGAGCCTGAAAATGTCATCTAGGAGCCCTTAAGAAATCATGGATGTTGTGCATGGAACCACAGTGCTAGAGAAGGGCAAATATTCATGTGGGGTCCTTCGTGCTCTCTGAGCTTCATGATTTTCTTGCAGACATTCATTACCAGACTAGATAACATCATCAGTGCCAGTAGGGAGTAGGATTTGCTCTCATTTTATATACTACCTGTCAGTGCTGGTGTGAGTGGGCTTGGTGATTTCTTGATTAGGGTGTTTTTTATTGTTAATCTGTCTTCACTGGTGATTCCTTGATTGGAGTATTTTATTTCTTGATAGCTAGTTTAGTGTTAATCTCTGGCTCATATGGGTATTGACTGCTAGTGAGGAAACCCCATTTCCTTCTAGCACTGAGGATGTAAACTAGTTTTGTGATTAAATGTCCGTAAGGAAACAACGAACTTCAGAGAGCACTAAGGACACCACAGTTCAACTCTGAGATACCAAACATAAAAGTTTCCCCTGTCCCAGTCATGTCTAACTCTAGGGCAGTGCTCATCTGTTTCTGGTCGTGTGGTATGGCTATATGCATCAAACACTGCTACTTTCCCACTGGAGTGGTATCTATTAACCAGGGGTGGGATTCAAATTTTTAACAACTGGTTCTGTGGGCGTGGCTTAGTTGGTGGGCGTGGTTTGGTGGTCATGTGACTGGGTGAACATGGCTTGGTGGTCATGTTATTGGCTGCGCACGGCCAACTCAACATCACTCACACTGAGGCACGCATCTCCTCGCCTGGCCTCTTGTGACTGTGGGGATGCTGCAACAGTTGTAAGCGTGAAAAATGTCATAAGTCACTTTTTTCAGTGCCATTATAACTTTGAATGGTCACTCCACACAAGCAAAGTACCAGCAAAGGAGGGGAAAAAAACTCCAGAGACATTCCTGAGACAGGAAGTCTAGTCCTGTCAAGAATGTAATAAGGGTTAACGGAGAGGCAGTTTCTGTAAGCAACACCAGAATGTTTCCTTCCTGCCTTCCTTACAGGATTAGGCCAGTAATTTCTTCTAACAACCGGTTCCCCGAACTGATAAGAATGTTAACAACCGGTTCTAGCGAATAGATGCAAACTGGTAGAATCCCACCCCTGCTATTAACCTATTCATATTTGAATGCTTTCAAACTGCTAGGCAGGCAGGAGCTGGGGCAAGGAATGGGAGCTCGCACTGTCATGCATGGCACTCAGCTGACAAGCTTTCAAGTTGACAAGCTGCGCCTTTAGATGCTGAGCCATTGTGCCCCCTATTAGATACAAACATTCTCTTCTAAATATTCCTGTCTCCACACGCCCACAAAAATGTCTCGTCAGCTTGATGTCCGTACTGGGAACATTCTACAATAATTAAGCAATGGGTTTATGAACATTCTGTGAACATTTAGGAAAGGTACATTGCTGGGCAGGGACCAGCATGGATTTATAAATAATAAATCATGCCAATCTAACCCAGTGCCTCTTTCTGACAATGGTCAATTTACTTGCACACAACACATCATGCCTTTAGGAAAGCATTCAAGAAAGTGTCCCATTACATTCTAGTACAGATGGCAAAGTTCACCTATGCTAGCTATAGATACAAAGGTCACTGAACAATCATACCCAATGTCTGTGTCAAACTGGAAGTGCTGAGTGGAAGTTCCTATACTTTTTTGGGTTCTGTGATGTTCAACGTATTTATAGATGACTTATATAAAGGGCAAGATGATAACATGAAGCTACAATGATAACTTGTGCAAACAATGAGTGGAATAATGCACATCTTGGAAAACAGTACCAAGATTCAGCAAGACCTTGACTAGGCTAGAGCAATGAGTAAAGCCATTAAACTGAGTAACTGAGACAAAATCCTATGATTGTTTAGAAAAATTATGAAAGATAGGAATGGGGATGCAATACTGGGCAGTATATGTGAAAACAAACATATACCTGTGGACAAGCCAAGAATTTTACGTACCAATATACATCCCAAATTGGTTTTGGCTTATCTGTGGATGAGCTAATCTGTGAGCCCATATATCTCCATATACACTCATACATAAGCCATCCATGCCAAAGCCGACCTTGGGATTTTTTGACTAAAACGCCATGAAAAATGTGGGTCAGCCTATCCTTAGGTAGCACATTTTTTCTTGATATTTTGGTTAAAAATTACAATTAGCTTATTTCTGGGTGGGCTTACATGTGAGTATATACTGCATGTGGGTATTTTGGTAGATCACAAGATTAAGGCTGGAGAAAAGACATGATATTTGTGTTCAAGTATCTGAAGGGCTGTCTTGTAGAAAACAGGCTACGATTGATTAGAGTTGTTCCAAAAGACAATAATGGATACAGATTACAAGAAAGCAAAGTCCAGTCAGACATCAAAGAAAAGAGCAAAAACTATTCAACAACGGAACAAGACTGCCATGGGTGGACTCTCCCCTGTATATTCAGAGCCAGGATACCCATTTCAGAGGTGGTATTCAGCACGTTCTGACCAGTTCTGGAGAAGATAGCGGAAATTTTAAGTATTTCGGAAACCAGCAAATACCACCGCTGACTGGCCCCGCCCCCATCTATTCTCTGCCTCCCGAGTCCCAGTTGATTGGCTGGATCTTCTTTTGTTGCCCTGCACAGGACAACAGAGATGGAAAACAGGTTAGTGGGGTGGGGTGGGGAGAGAATAGGATTTTGCAGTAACCTTTTCCCAGTAGTGAGGAGGGAATGGAGATTTTGCAGTACCCTTCCCCTGGAGTGCGGAAGGAATGGAGATTTTGCAGTTCCTTCCCCTGCCACGCCTACCAAGCCACACCCACCGAGCCATGCCACGCCCACCAAGCCACGCCCACAGAACCGGTAGTAAAAAAAAATTTGAATCCAACCACGAACCCATTTGTTAGGATGCTATAGAATTCCCAGTCATACTGAAGAGAAATACTGAATCAAATACGGTCTCTAAGGTCCTCTCCAAACATTACAACCTGGGATTCTAGGGTCTACTAAACATGTTAAATATAGTATGTTTCAAATTGTCATACATTAACGCCTAGAGTTTAGAAACTCAAAATGGAAAAGTAACCTGAAGAGGCAATTAAGTCTTAGAATAATATGAACAATTAAAATAACAAAAAGCTGCTATATAGCACCACGCTAAACTAATTATGATAATGTGTATCTTCAATTTGCATTTAATAAAATGCACTTATTCAGATTAAATCTCATATGAAGGCTGAAGTATGTTAAAAGAATTCAAGTACATAATTATCAGTATTTGGAAGCCTGATTAGTGTCTACAATGTTAAAAATTTAAATAAGTTATTGAATATTCAGATGTTTATACAAATACTAAACAGAGTGACTGACAAGACTAAAGATATAATAGCATTAAACACAAATGCACACCCTAAAAATGTCAAAATTCTGAAGCACAAAATAAATTCCACTACAATTTAACACAAGTCATATTGGACTAGCCATTAATGTTTTAAATATTGCTAAACAGATTCTGTTTAGAAATATGTGCTTCCTAATCATGAATGGTTAAATCAAAAAGAACAAATATAACAACTCTGGCTCAGTTAAAACATAATTCTTTTCACTTCATGTTGCATTACTTGGATGAAGACATCTGTGCTCCAAGATATCTAGTTAGAACACTATATACACCATGAAAACAGATTTTAACAAATACTATAACCGGACTGATAGACAATTTCTGGACCAGAACACTAGTGCAGCATGGTCAAAATTCTTTCATGCAGACTTAGATTATTTAAAAAAATCTATTCTCCTAAAAAAAAGAATTTACATCATCTATCATACTTATTTTAAGCTTACGTCTGTCCTTCATCAGCTGCTGGAGCTACAAAGCAGCAGCCAAAATTTAATGTTCAATATTGTCAGCTTCTTTTGTTTCTTACGAAAACAGGGAAGCAAAGTGTTATGAACAGGGTTAATTCAAAGTGCTTGTCTCAAGTCAGGAGGAACAGTTCCACGGAGAGCGACACACCATGGAAAAACAAAATTGTTTGCTTATCTCAGAAGCTAAACTTGCTGTATGAATTTTAAAGCTACTGTTCTAATTTTCGTCAAATATCATGTACCTCTAAAAATATGGAGAGAAAAAAGTAACTATTATAAGCTAGGAGTGTAGCTAGGAAGAACTTCTCATTAAAAAAATCTAAAAAGAATGGAATGATCTTTTTTCTGTCTTAGCCCATGCACAGCTGAAAAGACATACATGCTGTGTGCATTTTTAACATAAGTCTTTAGGGACTGAAAAATAAAGTACAGCCAGAAATTTGTAATGTGTTTCATCTCTTTTGTCTATATTTGATTACCCTTGAAAGCATTTTGAGCAGCATTGGTTGCTGCTGTTGAGGCAGCATTTGCTGCAGCAGTTTGTACAGTTTTGTTGGACATCACACCCGTTGCAAATTCTTGCTGGGCCTTCTCAAAACTTGCTCCAGTTGTTCGGTATAAACCATGTACCTATAAAGAAGTCCAAAGAGAAAATTTGAGGCATGATTCAGGACATAATCATTATACAGAGTTTAATCAAAAGTTTTAAGTCTCCAATTAAAAGCAAATGCTGAATTACATCATCACTTTCAGTCATGGCACGGACTTGGAGCTGTCCTGCAATATTTGCAGACGTTGCAAACTCTGATGTTTCTTCTTTGTCCAATGTTTTGTTTTTTACAAAGCATAATAACTTGCATCATTTGCTTAATAATGTTACAGCATATATGACACAGTGGTGTCAAAATGACTTGTTATAAACACCACTGTATATAATTGCATCCTAACTAAAGTAAAGGAGTCCATGTGGGTTTTATTCTGCTAGTGATAGCCAACTTTGAGGGTGGTGCTCATCTCTAATTCTAAGCTAGCACTGTCCAAAGACGCTTTTGTGGTCAGCATGATATCAGCATGAAATCAAGCCGCAGTATAGAGCATGTGGCAAAACACTGAGTGTTGCTACTTTCCCACCAAAGTAGTATCTATTTATCTACTTGCATTTACATGCTTTCAAACTGCTAGTCTGACAGGAGCTGAGGCACATGATGGGAGCTCAGTCTGTCACACGATGGTACGACTCGAACCACCGGAGCGTCTCTGGCGTCTTTTAAGTCACCATGAATCCTAAGTAGCCAAATAAATAAAACTGATGTCTTAACATATATGTGAATAGGAGTATATTAGATTTCTATGTACGCCAATTTTCATGGATAGAAGTTATTAAGGTTCAAAGAAACATCCTATATGGCTCTTTTAGATCATCATGATAAATTAAACAGGATGAAGATTGCAAGTAAGAAAATGGTTATGGGCATAATAAGTTCTGCCTGCTGAGCAAATGGATCTGAGAAATCCTGAAAAAAATTCATGAAACAAGAAGAAAAATTTAACTGAAATCTTTTGATCGAAATAATTTGAAATATTCAAATCAAATAATTTAATATGCATAGAGATAAGCTAGGAAAGCCAAACGATACTTCTTTAGTATCTTAGAGGAAGAATGGACCTCTTGCCAAATTTAAGACCACACAAAAATATTTCTAATAACCTGTAACTTTAAGAGTTTTCAGTTATGGGTTGAGGAATAGTAAAAAAATATTCAATAGCACACTTTAATCACAATTAAGATTTCAATCCTAAATATGTTTACAAGGGAATAAGTCTTACTGGACTTAATAAGGCTTGCTTCTGAGTAAATTAGTTTAGAATTGCAGCAAAAGCAATACAATGAAATTACAATAGTATTTTTCCATGAATTATGAAAGCTGTTTTAGCTCAATAACTATTAATTATAGTAGACTAAAAGCAAATAAAACTCTTTTAAAAATCTAAGTTACCAGCAGTTTCTTAAACATGCTGGCTAAAAATGCCTGAAGTCAGTACTTGGCAAAGAGAAAAATATTCCCTAATAATTTTTTAAATCCAACTTATTTTAAGCTTTTTTTAGCTATTTAAAATACTGTTAATATTTCAATTCACAGGACTACGTTTTTTTTTCTTTTCTTTTTCTGCCCTATGATACTACCCATCTATGACAAAAGTAAGTCTAGTTGTAAATATAAACTATGACCCCTAGTGGTCAAATAAAAAGGTCACACAATATTTCACTGACATTATGATACAGTTGAAAAAAATGGAAACTGAATCTATTTGAGGTGTATCAGAGGGCGATTTCTGTTTACTAGCTCTAAGCATGAAAATAAATATAATATATATCATTAAGGGCCCGGACTCATGCTGAGGAAGAGGCTCTAGCAGCACCTGTAGAATTCAGCCCCAGGAGTCACAAAGAATCACCTGAGGTTAATCAAACACAAGCACCACAGAAAGAGCAGTCAAGTGACAATGACTTTAAGACCACCCAGCCCCCCAGCCCCCTGTGAGTAGAATGCAAAGCTGTTCTATGAGGCGCCTTGCCAAGCAAGAGAGTAAAACTCTTGATTACAGACAGCTGGCTAAAGTCTGAGGCAAATCTGACCCATTATTGTTCATTGGAATCACTACACAAGGTTCAACTGGGCTCTGCTTGAGAAATTCTGGACTAGCTGACAACCCTGATTTGGCTTTTAAAACCATGGACTGAATTTAGTTTTTTTGCATGCTGCTGTTAAAAGCAAGCTATTTTCAGAGACTGTTTTTGTTTGTTTTGTTGTCTGCTGTTATCTTCCTGATTTTAAGTAAACTGCTAATTACCATAGCAGCTATATATGTGCATGTCCACTTGAAACAAGAAACAGGACATATATATTACTTACCTTATTCAGGCGTCCGTTTTTGTGGTCTCAAGATTCTTCAGAAAGTTTATTATTTAATATTCAACTTTTGAGTATTGCCAAGAGGTTTTATTCCTCCGAATGAAGTGTGATATTTTAATCCTATTCTGTTATTTGTTTCCATATCTATTTGTTCTCACATGTAGGTTACTACTGCAATTATTTCTTCAATTAAACATTAGTTTATATTTTTCAATTTATCATATTTTGAAACAGTAAATAAAAGCGTGTGGAAATGAATAAATCCACAATCCTGGCCAGAATGATGGAGAACTACAGAGAGGGGATCGATAGGAAAATGCTTATGGCAAGAGTTCACCGTTTTAAAACGGATGAGTCACATCTGGTTTTTAAATATTAAAATGCAGAATTTTAAAGAAATCCTGCAAGAAAGAACAAACATAATTTTTTTTGTATAATCTTTTGAAAAAATTTGTAAGCTCATAATGGGTTCTCTTCACAAGAGATCTCAAAATAAATCAATCTCCAAATCAATCTCTATTACTGATATTTTAAATTGAACAATGAAATAAATTTATTTTATTTAATTTCTAAATATGGTATACCAAATATGAATGGTATCAAAAAATTTAGTCAACCTACTTGAGTCTAGTTATTTATTTTTACAACTATAATCAGCTGGATTGACTAAAATATGTTTTAAAAATTCAATTTTTCTAGATGAAAAAAACACTTACCTTTTTAAACATAATTAATGAGATGACTGCAGAAGCTGTAAAAAGTGCTGCTATGACTATCATCATAATGCCTACTGGAATACTCCGGTTAAGTCCAGTAAGAGATGAAATCCATCCACTAAAGAAAATACAGAGAGCTCTAAAATACATCTTGAACACTCTTTCAAGAAGTATGGCTATTTCCCCCCACTATGTTTTAAAGGAAAATATCATTTTTCCTTTATGGGTTACAAAGGAAGCTTTTAACACATATTTTAAAAATCCACTCCTAAAAGAATTGAAAACACAAATACTTCAGGGTTTTTTTTGGTTTTTTTTTTTTTTTGAGGAATGGGGGGACAGTAAAGCAGTCCTGAATTCTTTTACCATCTTATTGGATTTTGTAAATTGCCTATGTTATATAAAACTAGAATTACATTTAAGCAAGTATACCTCATGAAAGCATACTGAAAGTTGCTATTTAAATTACACCAGCTACTCAGTTAAGTTTTCCTTTCCTGATTTAGATACCGCTTGAAAATATGGACCTGCATTACATATTTTATGCCATAAGAAACTGGGTAGTTTAAAATTATAAAATTATAAAACAATTTGTCTGTTTAGCTTTTAATAAATTTTGTGGCCTTATGGATCTGGGTTTTTCCCCCAGATCCTAGGATGTTAATGAAGCCAAGATTGGCCATACATACAATAAAATTATAAAGACATATTCTCCTTTATTAATCCAATAATAGGCTACAACATTTTCACTTAAAAATATTATTCCAGCATTCAGCTTGCTGCAGCAAATCTACAATATATGGACTGAATTATATATATATATAAAAAGAAAAAAAGGATAAAACAAATACTGCAATCCAGACAGAATGAATTTGAATTAGGACTGGCAGAAATCAGTAACCTAAAAGAACATGTCACCTTCAAAATGTTGAACCACAGCTCCTATCACTCTCAATTCTGCATACTGGAATTAGGATTGTTGGAAACTGTGCTTCAACAACATTTGGTCAATGGTCGCCCACTTCTGCACAAGGAGGTACAATTTAAACCGCAGTAAAGGCTTCTCTCTGACTGCTATGAGAAAACAGTTTACCTAATTCTGAACTTGGCTCCATGCAAAATACAATTAAAGCATTTCCTCACCCCCTACCAGTTTTTTCATTTCTGATAATCTGGGCAAATGAGAAGCCTGTATCAACACACGACAAGGATACCGGGCATGTGTTATTCCTTCAATAGACATCCTCCTTGCAAGTAAGCAGCGACTAGCCAATGGCCTGGCCTGGCCCCCATTCTATCTCTTGGTATGCCCTGAATAGCACTTGCCTACTGACTCCGATAATACCTCGTTATTGCAAACACCTGATGTTTAACTTTATAAAACATTAAAAAAAGAAATGGGTTGTAATACCTTCGCAAAAAGCCTCAACAATTACAGACCACTGGCACTCACTCCTATCATCATGAAGTGCTTTGAAAAATTGGTCTGCCAGCACATCATTTCTGGTCTTCTGCATACATTTGATAAACACCAGTTTGCATACAGAAAAAATAGATCTACAGAGGACGCTATAGCCATCACTCTTCACACTGCTCTGACTCATCTAGAACAGCAGGGGGGCTACATGAGGATGCTTTTTGTAGATTTTAGTGTCCACATAGACTAGTGTCTAAACTTATGGATCTTGGACTTTCTTATTCAATCTGTCTTTGGATAATGGATTTGTCTGGCCGCTCTCAGAGGGTCAAATTAGGTAATCATCTCTTCAGCTCTTATTCTTAACACTGGTATACCACAGGGTTGTATGTTGAGCCCCTATACTCTTTATGCGCATGACTTCATTCCCACTCACGCTAGTAATACTATTACTAAATTTGCAAATGATACAACAGTGGTGGAACTCATCTCCAGGATGGATGAGTCTGACTATCGGTAGACCGATAGTTGCCTTTGTGATGTGGAGACAATAACTTGGTCCTTAACACCAATAAAACCAAGGAGCTTTTAGTGGACTTTAGAAGGAACAGATCAGACCTCCAGCCCTTACTTATCAATGGAGACCGAGTGGAGCAAGTAGCCAGTTTTAACTTTCTGGGTATTATCATAAAAGAGGACCTGACCTGGGGCACTCACATTGCAGCACTGGTCAAAAGGGTCCACAGAGAGTATACTACCTGAGACTTCTCAGGAAACAACAATTGAATGAAAAACCTTCTACTGCTGCAACAGAGTATTTTAATTTACTGCACCTGTGTATGGTTTGCCAATTGCACAGTGGCAGATAGGACAGCACTCCAGAGGGTTAACGTCATTGCCCAGAGGATCATTGGCTGCCCTCTCCCCTCTTTGGAAGAGTTTATAGCTCCCGCTGCCTTAAGAAAGTTCAAAACATTCTCAAAGATCCATCTCATCCTAATACCGTCTTGCAGATGGTACAGGATAATAAAAACAAGGACAAATAGGCTGAAAAACAGCTTCTATCCCAGGGCAGTAACTCTATTGAATTCTACTGAATAGTGCAATATTAATGCAATATCGGGTTTTCAATTCAATTGTATAGAATGTGAAGGATGTGTGTTTGTGTTTTATTTTTAGTTATAAATAATGTACACTGAAGATGGCATTTAATTTCTTGTGTGAGGCGAAATGACAATAAAGTAAAGTTAAGTTCTCACTACATGAGATGTGGTGGCGCAGTGGTAACAGGTTAATTCTGCTGACTGCCAGCAGTTTGGCAGTTCAAATCTCACCAGCTCAAGGTTGACTCAGTTTTCCATCCTTCCAAGGTTGGTAAAATGAGGACCCAGATTGTTGGAGGCAATATGCTGACTCTGTAAACTGCTTAGAGAGGGCTGTAAAGCACTGTGAAGTAGCATATAAGTCTAAGTGCTATTGTTGTTGCTACATAAATTTACCAAAAAATAATACAACAGGACACTTACCAGTTCCCCCAACCTTGGAATCCTACAGCTTGAAGGACATGCACAGCAAATTGACAAATGTATACAAAGAAAAAAACAAAGAACCTGAAGGAGCTATCGCTCCTGAAAGAGAAGGAAAGAAAAAAATGAGATATTCTCATAATACTTGACAAACAAAATAGCGAGTCTGTCATAAGGTTAACAGAACAAGTGAGTGAAAACACTTCAAACATCTCTTTCATATATAAATTCTGTTTTATGACTGTATAAATCCGTTGGAAATAGGAACTTTCAGAAGCATTCTTACCAAACTGACCAATTACAATAAACACTACCAGAAAGTTAAATGCAAACAAAGCAACTACAAAATAAGCTTAGCAGTATTGCAAAAGAAGTACAGGAAACTATGTTTCACACTATATTGTCATTTTATTCATTAAGATGTTCACTAGCAATTTTTCCATCTCTCATTTTTTTTTACTGAATCAAAGACAAATTCAGCAATTCATTTTCTTGCCCAGCTAACATTCCAAGGAAAGTAGAATATTACTTCATTTCAGAGTAATGCACGAAAATAACATTTTAGAGAAAATATAATTCAGTGGTACACCAGTTTAAGATTCTCAGTAGTCCTGCACAGGTCCTTTTATGTCTTGAAGAGCTTCTCCCTATCTGCTCTACTAGATTATTATACTGCAGTCCAGAATTACTTCAAAAGATAAATTGTTCTCTTCAACAATGATCTGTGAGGAAGCATGATAGACCAACTACTGTCCAACTGACACCTTCTGGTAACTGCATGGTATTAACTTCATGCATTATTCCAAGTCTACCATTGTTGTAAGGCATTTGGGATCGCTTCAAAGTACACTGCTGATTAAGCAAATACAGACACTCCTCAAATTGGAATGAATCAAATGGATTCACTTAACAACCACTACAAAAAGAGTCATAAAATTAGGCTGGTCATGTGATGATCTGCTTTACGCATGTCATAATGTATGACCACAATGGATATGTTTCCCCCAAAATAAGACCAACCAGAAAATAAGCCCTACCCTAGCATGATTTTTCAGGATGCTCACAATATAAGCCCCACCCCAAAATAAGCCCCAGTTAAGATTGTCACCCAGGCAGATACATTTAGTACCATATTTCCCCCAAAATAAGACTAATCAGAAAATAAGCCCTAATACCTTTTGGAGTAAAAATTAATATAAGTCCTGGTCTTAATTTGGGGAAAACACAAGGATTATGTTGAGGATTATTACAAGTTGAGGATTATCTGTACATCCAAATGTTACAAAAGAAACCAAAAAATCAACTCTGAATATTATTCAAAGTTTATATTGACACTAAATTGTAAAACCTGAGTTAAATGATATTTGAGAGTGTTACATTTTTGTCAATATACAGTACAACTAATCCTCGACTTACAACCGTTCATTTAATGACTATTTGAAGTTGGAGTGGCACTGAAAAAGTGACTTCTGACTGTTTTTCACACTTATAATCACTGCAACATCCCCATAGTCACGTGATCAAAATTTGCACACTTGGCAACTGGCTCATATTTATGACAGTTGCAGTGTCCCAGGGTGATGGAATCACCTTCTGCAGCCTTTTGATGAGCGAAGTCAATGGGAGAAGCCAGATTCACTTAACAAAAAGTAAAATGGAGCAAAACTCACAACTGTCATGCTTAACAGTGGAAATTTTGGGATCAATTGTGGTCATAATTTGAGGACTACTTGTTTTTTTAATTAACTGAAAAAATCAATTATATATCTTTTTAATAGCACAAATTACAAATTAGGTAATACTTTTACCTGAAAGCTCCATAAAGTGGTCTGTACCAGCAGACAAATGAACATGGGGTAAAAAGCAAGAACCAGAGAATGCTCAGTCCAAAGTCAACTCCTCGACTGGGCTGAAGGCAAAACCAGGCCAGACATCCAAAAATATTAAGAAATAATGTCACTGCATGGACTGGGAGAAGAGAAGAGAAGTTAAAACTGAGTTTCTATATTTCTATAATAACAGAGCAATATATCAAACTGAATAAGCCACCTTCATCACTTAGAATTTTGCCATTGTAATCAGTTGCATGGATTTTTTAAAAGAATTCTGTTAAAAACCTATTTTTAAGCATTCTTCCAACGACTATTCAAAAGGAAATTACTCTCTATTAAACCTAACTGTATAATATGTATTAGCCAGGAATCACCAACAAAGGGGTTGTATGGAAAGGGAAGAGGAATATCCTACCACCTCTTAGTCACTTATCACTTAATCACTATTAGAGAATCCTGTGATTTAAGATAAGCTTCACATGCTTTTTGGGGAAATCCGGACAAAAGGAGGAATTTGAAAATCCATAATGTTGATACGGAAGCTTGGATCTGAGATACTGAGATAAAGCCTGCTTCTCCAAAAGAAAACTGAAACTGTAGCCCTTCATGAAACTATGATATATCGTAACTCAGATGTATCAGGAAGGCCACAGGTTTTTCCCCCTTATATAAGGGAATAAGTCGGAGCACAAATATCTGACATGCTACTTCAAACAGCATATAGTACACCTAGCATACTCTTGGTTGGATGTAAACTTTCTTCACGTAGCAGTCAGGTCTGTTCAAACATTGTTAGCAACACTGGAAAAATGTGTGATTCCCCCCCCATTTTCCCATATAGTTCCTAGTGCTGTTACTCTCATGCTATGAAGTAAATTATTGGAGGGGATCACATGCAGCTGCAGAAGGAGATAGCAATCTCTACTGTATCAGAAATGCCCACTAAATTAGAAACGCATCAAAAGGAGCCATTCCTAAAAATCCAATTCTGGATTCTCTCCTATAGTATTCTATATACATTATGGTCCACATATATATGTGTTGATAGATGAAGAACATGGCCAATTATTTTCTACCTCAGAGCAAAGTACTACAGTAACATATTCAGCTTCTTGAATCAGCCTCAGAAATTATTTTAAAGGACGATGGATGCTTTTCCCACTCATCTTTCTATCTTAAGGTAGCAGGTTTTTCATGGCAATTTCCTTAACAATAGTCTCGTTTTATTCTTCCATATCATTCAATTATGTTTTTCAGGGGGAAGAGCTCTTGTATACAGCATTTTTAAAAAAGTATGCCTGCTTAGAATCTCTTCATATATAAATAATACCAATTAGAAATTTTTTATTTTAAAAACAATGCTGAGAGTGAGAATAATTTTCAGTACAGGTAGTCCTTAACTTGCAACCATTTGCTCAGTAACCGTTAGAAACTGCAATGGCACAAAAAAAAAAGATCTGGGACCATTTTTCACCACTGCAGCATCTCTGTGGTCATGTGACCAAAATTCAGATACTTGACCATTGGCTCATATTTATGACAATTGCAGAGAACTTTGGTCATGTGATCAGCTTTTGTCTTTTGACAAGAAAAGTCAATGGGGAAGCTAGATTCACTTAACAACTGTGGCAAGAAAAGTCATAAAATGTGGTAAAATTTAAAACTTAACTGTCTTGCTCAGCAATGGAAATTTTGGGTTCAATTGAGTTCATAAGACAAGGACTATCTGTAATTATCTTAATCACTATAAATGATTAATCTCCTGACCAATCTGCATCTATTCGTAATTGCCAAATATTATATTTATAATCGTTCCAATTATATAATTTTGGAAAAAAAGACTAAAATGAAACTTGACCTTTTCAATATTAGTCCTGGATTATAACAATTTATGTGTTCATGAAAGTATGATAGGAATAAAGTTTTTACTTCTGAAATAAACATTAACCGTATATATTGCCAAATTTCCTAGTAGAGAAGCAAGCAGTGATACTTGCTTTAACAGCTGATGTTTCTACAATAATTACAGGGTGTACAGATTTTTGTAGATACTATTTAATTATCTGAAAGCTGGGCCAGTAAATACATACAGGAATAGTACAATACCCTACAATTACTTATATCAAATTATATACTGCTTGTCATTTCCAAGTTCTTATTAGTTAAAAAAAAGTTAAGTTACATACAAAATTGTGATTATTTGTACATATACTTTATACGAAAGTATTCATGTATGAATTTAGAAATATTGGTAGTAGAATTCTACATTAAGTACAAAATTGGTAGAGGATTCTGGTTAGGCTTTGACACATATATTGCATATATAGCATGGAGCATTTCAAATCTGTAGAATGAAAATCTTGAAAATGTCAGGCACAAATCACCAGGAACATTAAGTTTAAAGTACAGAAGAGTTTATTATTTTCACCTCTATACAAGAATCCAGTCAAGTTAATAGTCAAAGCTAAACTGGAACTAGAAAAGAGTTAATAGAATTTACAGGGGCTGGATTTAGGTTTCTTCTGGAAATGCAATGACTCTAATCCAGGGGCGTTAAACTCAAGGCCGAGGGGTGCTTAGATCTGGCCCACAGGGCTGCCCTGGAAACAGTGAAGGACCAGCTCACGATGCTTCTGCCAGTGAAAACAGAGCTCGGTAAGGTTGCGTGCAGCCCTGCCAAGCTCTGTTTTTGGCTGCGACGGCTTCCTGCAACCCTCTGCCAGTGAAAATGGAGCTCGGGAGGGCTATGAGTGCTCGGACCACCACAAGCCCCCGATATAGCTACACCCCCCCCATGCCACGTCCACCCCTCCAGGTCAAACATATCCCTGATGCGTCCTTTAATGAAATTGAGTTTGACACCCTTGCTCTAAACCCTATTTTCCAGCTCAGCCTGCTCTTCTCCCACAGATTATTAAAATTTACTGTAGTAACAGTTTGTGTGTCTGTTATTACTCACAGTGGTAGCAGTATGATACATTAAGGAAGGGAAACATTCTACAGTGTATGCTTACAATATTGGGGAACTATATTTTCGTCATCCCTTATTGATGGCTGAAGCTGCTAAGACTTGTAGTTTAACAATTGGCAGGCTACATGTTCTACAACCTTGGCCTATATTAAAGAAGTTTCTTTTTCAAGTCCCCTTTATTCTCTCAGCAGATAATTATGCAAAATCAGTTATTACTGGTTAAATGGAACAGTTTAAAATGTTATCTAATTACCCAGTAAGGTATATTTTGTGCATCTAAATACCCAATAATTTATTAAAACTATATATAGTCAGTTGTTCTCCAATTATATCTTGATGAAATGCTGGGCAGAATACACCAGTTAAGTATTTATAAATAAATGGAATACTAGTTTTAGATAACTAAATATTTTTTACAATCAGCTGCTTAGAAAAGTAAATGTCAAGATAATAGAGAAAACAAAAATCCAGGTAGGAAATTATTATTACCACCACCCACCGCTACCGTCATCTTCAACTAGCAATTTGAACTAGCTAGCTAGTTTGAACCACCCTATAAAGCAGTTTTAACAGCAGTTTTAAAAATGTTCCAATATTGTTGCTGGAAGAAATAGGAGAAATTTAATAATTAAATAGAATATATAAACATAAATATGTGGGTATATAACGTATGTTTATGTCTAAAAATGTCATCTTGCAAAAGGCATAAAATCAATATCCCTCACTCATGTTATAGTGCCAAAAGCTTAAGTAAATCTTTCTTTAGATCTTAGTTCATTTAGTTTAATGTCAAGGGACTATGTGCATAGTATGTTATAATATAGCCTAATTCCATGAACTTTATTACATAACAGCTAACCAAGCTTCAACTGCCACAAATCCACTTGTATATTTTAAAACACAGTAATATCAGAAGACGCTTTTCCAGTATGGAAATTGGAGAATATACAATAAGTAGCAGAAATGAGCATATAGTAGTGTTCATTAATAGTTACTAATATAAGTGAGCAAACAGTATTAAATACAAAGAAAATACTTTGCTGCAAATATATTTTATTGCTTAAACTTTTCATGACCATGTTAAATCTAGCAAATGATTGTTGATAGCCTTGTGAAAATGCCGTAAGTAGAAGGTATCTGGGAATACATCACCAATTATCTTTTTATTATTTTTTAAACATGTTTACAAACCTGGAAAGAGTCAGTGATATCAAGGAGATATGTTTGTGACAACTGAGTCAAATATCTGTTAGTCTAAGGGTATTCAATATAGTTCAGATGAACTATTCCAGGAAGAAAGGAGGAACAAATTGATATTTTTATAATACAAGAAAATGGGAATGAAAGAAAATGGGTGAAAGATAAAATTGCTTTTTATTTACCTGCTATTATGCAAAATTTATTATGAAAAACAGAATTTCTATAGGAATAAATTAGGAAGATATTTATGGAAACTGTTTCCTACTTCATTAAAAGTCTTTCTCATTGTGTTCTTTTTCATTTTGTTTGTTTTATTGTTCTATTATTTTATTTCTGTTTACATTATTCATTTTTTCCCCTTTTTATTGTTGTAAGTTGCTTCATATAGGACTCTTCACTTGCAGATGAAGTAAACCTGTACAATATATCTATTATGAATGAGGGCCAATATTTGTGTCCTAGAATAATGATGCAAAATCAAATTTGGATCGGTCACCAGGACCAGAGATTTACTCTTCCGAGCTTTCAGACTCATGCTGGAGCTTCATCTTCTGACTATGTAGGACAAATGGTGAAGAAACTAACTACCAGGTTGCAAGAACACAGGTGAGCAGTCAGAGGGGAGACCCAAATTCATTGGCAGCCTCACACTGCAATGAACAGGGACATACATTTAATTTTGTAGCTACTAAGATTATTGGCTATACAGGTAGAAAGATGGCCTGGGAAATGATTGAAGCCTTGGAAACGGGCCTGTTGTCAGTTAACAGGAGTGCTGATTTATCACTAGCTTATCAAATATTTAGGAGCTGAGGTCTTAGTAGCACAAGGAAACAACAGCCAGTCGCCATCCATCCATACACCAATCAGCCAACAGGAAGGCACCACATAAACACAACAGAACAACCCAAAGCACCTATTCCAGTAGAGACAAGTTCCCTGAAGATGGGCTCCAGCATGAGTCTGAAAGCTCAGAAAAGTAAATCTCTGGTCGCAGTGACCGACCCAAATTTGATTTTGCAATATATATATATTCCTTGAAACTATGGAGTACAACTAGTTCCAGGACCTTCCAACGTCTTCTGGTCCTTCATAAAAAGTTATGCCAGACAGGTAGCAAAGTGGTGATTGAATTGCACACAAGCTTAATTTTCAATAACTTTTGCTTATGAAAATATTCTGTCATTGAAACATTATCTAAATATAATTCAAGATTATAAAATATGTTCCATAGGTATTACTTACACATCCACAAATAGTACATAATCTTTACTGTTTTCTGGAACTCTACAGGGATGTCTACTGAGAAATCCTGGTAAAAACATGGGCCCACTGGGAAATTTCCTGGCAGTGGAGGCCAATTGTTCTTTCTTCCTGCAAGAGCAAAAGGCAAATGCTTTGATACACAATAAGGGTCACTTCACATTTTCTATTTTATAATTTCTGAAGAAAAGTTTATGGATTGTCTACTGATTAAGCAGATGCATTCCAACAACGTGCACATACAAACATGTGCTTAATCTCCCATAGAGAATGGTAACTGACTGAAAAAAGCTCTGAAGTCCTACAAATATTGTGCCCCTGAATTAACAGAAGTCAGGCATTATTTATTTTCATTCAGAACTGCATTCATTAAAAGAGTCTTCACATAAAGTAGGTGGCATCTCCAGTCTGTGGCTTCAACTCTACATAGCAATTTCCTTTTAGAAAAGCCATTACTGCCAATGTAAGCTTTCTTCAGTCTAATTACTGCATTGGAACTCAAAAGACAAGAGCTAATTCACTCTACACACTGTGAATCTCACCAAAATAGTCTCCTATGTCACAATTAATGTTGTATATGTATGGGAGTATGAGGAAAAAAATGTCACTAGCGGTGGCCTTGCTATGCCTTTGTATTCATCTTCTACAGGTTCTCCCAGAAAGTGATGATGGCTTTCGATGAGAAAAAAGACCACCACATATGCTTAATTATGAAAATAATGTAATTAAAAAATAAAATAATCCATTTCTTAAAATACACAAAATTCCAATGCCTAAACTGAATAATTATAATAAGTTCCTTAATAAAGCTGAAGTGGCTAAATGCTGAAAATGTTGTAACAATGGCCTTTCCCCAATCATTTGTCAGGAAATTCTTTTGTCTCTCTTAACAATTATTTCTACCCCCAGGGAAACCACTGACGTGAGGAACAATAGTTTAAAACTGTGTCATTTGTCACTTGCACTTCTAGGGGAAGACTGATGAAGTCTTCTTCAAATTCAGTTCACTTCCAGGTACATTGTACTCTTGGCAACTAGAGGGAAAGTGATTTAGGGCAGCTTTGCTTTCTAAACCTGGCCTAGAGTCTGGAAATTTCCCTATGGTCTCTACTGAATTATTATTGGCATCTTCTAGCTTTTCTATGATCAATCAAGACTGGCTAAGTGCTGCCACCTACTGTAACGAAGATTGACAAATTTCAGACAATAATACGTTAGCGCCAAATTATTTTTTCCCATTGCAATGTCAGCTTTGAGGACCACCACAGCACACTGCCTTAAGATACACCAACATACCTCCCTGTTGATTGAGACTCTGCATCTCTCTTTCCCTGCGATCAAGTTCAGCTGCTTTTCGCTCTAATTCTTCCTGTCGCTTAAGCAGTTCAGCCTGGGCCAAGGCATGCTCCTAAGGAAAAATAAATGCAGAAATAAGCAGTAAAAATGGTCTGCATAAAAATATTAACTTTCATTACTGAGATTCTGTTATAAATAATTCCAAATCTACCTTTGCAATCTGAGTATAAGCGGGTGGTTCCTCGGTTGGTTTCATTATAGCAGGTTGTGTACTGGGCACATTAGGAATTTTGACATTTCCTGGTGGTGGCTAGTAAATTAAAAAAAAATCAAAATTATTTTTGAGGCACTCCTCAGAGACCTTTGAAGATATCTTACATTATACAGAACTTCAAGATATATGTGAAGCATTACAATAAATTTCTGGATACTTTATGCATTTCATAAACTATGTATGGAAGTACTAGTGATGTCTATCTGCTAAGCTTTACAATACAGTTGTATTATGTCCCATCACACTATAAAATTACACTTTGTTTTTAAAATAGTCTGCTTCAAATATTATTTCTTAAAATACAAATAGAGCTTGGTCTGTGAAAATATAATGAATTCAAAGTAACACATACAAATTTTGCAGATTAAAAATTCCATTTAAGATAAAAATGCTTACTGTTCTGGAGTCTGAGAAAGGATTGTACTCATCTAATCCTGGTGGAACATTTCTAGTCACTTGTGTAACAGAAGGATCCTACCAACAGGGGAAAACGAGACAGAAAAATTATAGAAAATATATATAAACTAGCACTGGTCCCCAGATATGAACCAAAGTAAACACTGAAAGCATAGTGAGGTTTGTGACAGCTATTTAAATTAGATTCTTTCAAGAACTCATCACAAAATCAACTTCTCTATATTAAACTACATTAGTAAGGAATTATCCTGCTACTCCTGTTTCCCCCCAAAAGCTGAAACAATCTTACAGTAAGCAGGATAATTCATTTAAAGGAAATGTTATTTATATACTGAATTCCTTTATGCTTTTCCAGAATCAGGTCCTGACAGATTCCAATATCTCGAAAATACATATTGTTCAAGATAGTTATTCTTTAACAATGGAAGAAATGACAGAATATAGTGAGGAATAGTTGAATTAACTTAATCATTGTTCATTTCTCCCATGTGTGCCTTGTTATTACACTTCAGTACAAGTACTATATTATCAATATCAGAATATTATAAATATTACTTTAAGATGATATCTTGTAATAGTATCATGATATACGTTTTTTTTCCTAATTTATTTCCTTTGATTTCTCTGCTACACCTATGGATAGATGCTTGCATATGCATAAATCATCTCAGGACACATCCCATGGAACTGGTAATATGGACACCAATCCACATAACCATGCCCAAAGAAAAATGGCAACTTAAAAACAAAATACTTCCTTTTTCTCACAAGCATAGCACCCCTATAAAAAGTATTTAGAATTCTTTGAAGACTTAAGTTAGTTTTTGATGTAAGTATACTGTATGTACAACCAATTAAGCCAATATCATTGTACTACTTCAAAAATGTACTAGTAGCTATATTTATTAGTATTCTTTAAATAAGAACAGAGTAAAGATTATCATTAGGCAAATCTTCAGTGTTTTTACTTGTAGATCTTACTTCCTTTAGTATAGAACAGAGAAACACATTTTATTCTTATTTTCCCTAAATTGTAAATCAATTTCATGCAGAGGACCTTTTAAACCTATTTTAACTTCTATGAAATAGATCTGCTCTTCCTACATATGTAGCTGAATTCTCAATTTTCAGCTGAATTTCCAGCTTTACTAAGAAACTGAAATACAAAATTCATAATCAATTATGCATTGGAAGCTATGAATAAGCAATTTTATCCTATCAAAATATTATGCCAGGCTCTTATTTGGAAAAAAAATAACCACTACTTTGTGCTAAACATGAAATACAGGAGATAGTACAGAATAAACTATTATCCATTATCTGTCAAATCCCAAATTGTGATGTTAGAATTCTTCAACATAACATGGGAAAGATCACAAATAAAAAGGAAGAAGTAAAGTATCTCTTCCAAAGATGAATTTCATTGGAGAATGGGGCCAGAATACATTAGTCATAAAGGAGCACACAAAAGGAGCTCCGAGTTCAATTTTCCTCACTTTTAGTCCACAGATTGAAATTTAGTTAGTCTTCCTGTCTCCTGGAAATACGATTATCTGCCTGTCATTGTTTTCTATAAGGTAATACATACAGGTAGTTCTTGACTTACAAATCTTACATTTAGTGACCGTTCGAAGTTACAATGGCATTGGAAAGTGGCCACTTTTCGCATTTATAATTGTTGAGGCATCCCGTGGTCACATGATCAAAATTTGATCACTTGGCAACTGGCTCGTATTTATGATTGCAGGGTTCCAAGGTCATGTGATCACTTTTTGCGATCTTCTGACCATAAAAATCAATGGGGAAGCCAGATTCACTTTATAACTTTGTTACTGACTTAACAACTGCTGTGATTCACATGATAAGTGTGCAAGAAAGGTCATAAAGTGGGGCAAAACTCACTTAAGAACTGTCACACTTAGCAACAAATTTTGGACTCAATTGTGGTTCTAAGTCGATATTACCTGTACATGCAGCCTCTTCCTTAGGAAGTTTTTTTCTGAAGATAAAATAGAGTTATGTACACACACACAGGGCCCAACTATGTTAGCAAGTTAGCTTACTATTACAATACGCACTTCTGTTTAGCAGTACACAATGCACCCTACTTCATATTCTAGACAATATTTCTCTTCCATCTCTATTTTTCCGCCAAAACTAATTTTACAAGATTAGTTTGGACTGATTGCAGTCTCTCTGCATGACCAAATCATGTGCAGAAGGCTGCACATGATTGCTCTAAATCTGGTGAGTTACATGGACATATCCATGCAGTTTTGTTGACATGGTAGAAAAGTGGTTTGTCACGCCTTCTAGATTCTTTTTATGATTTTCCAATCTGGCTTGTAGTTCTTTCCCCTGAACAGTCACACCCACACCTACAAGTGTATACAAGTGTATCATTCCAAGGTTTAGCTAGCTAGCATTTTCTACTACAAATTCCATGAATCATGCAAAATGGTTCCTAGATAGGTTTGATTTTATATTCTAAGAACTTAATGAACAGCCCTAACAAAAAGGGTTTTGACATTGATTACAGTTGCAATTAAGTGTGGTGTACTTTTTAGTGTTATTTTTAGAGAACAAAAAACAAAAGGTTTTCTTAAACTGTCTTGATTACTGGACTACAGCCAGCAACCTGAAGATTGCGTTTCAACACTGAACCAAACCAATTGGGAATTACCATTCTGAAATTAACATATAGACAAAAAAGTAGTATCTGCAAATAAGGTAACAGAAAGGCTCAAATTTTATTCAACAGCAATATTCTAATATTATTAAAATCTATGAGATGTGTGAACTACATGTTCACTACATCATATGACAATGGGACCAAGTACCATTTTTATTTCGGTATATTGCTCAGTCACTCTGACAAATTTTTTAAAAAATCTGTCTTCCAACTTACACCAAATCAGCATGATAGTTTATAATCTTCAGTCAAGAGTCCTTCATCCTAAAATGGATTGACTTGGGCTAAAAACAAAAACCTTTGCTGTTAGCAAAGTTCAAAAAGTTAACTATAGGTTTATTATTATTTATTATTTTCTCCAAAAAGAAAATGGGTAGTTTGCAATGTATCAAATATACAACTAAAACAATTAAGAACAGCAAAACATGAAAGCCATGGCCACAGAACAACCATAACAATAAAAAAATACTATAGAGATTCACAAACACATCAACTCCAGACCTGAGAATATACTTTTGGCTGCTTGCAGACATGATCCTTCGTTTCATAGCTTTAACAAGGCAGAGAAGAGCCAGAAATAAATAGGTGCAATTAGCACTGCTATTTTATCTGCAGTCTGTTGCAAGTTATTTTTTCTTTCTTTCAAATTAAGAGGTAAAAGATTATTTTAAAAGATAATCATAATTTTTATTAGATTTTAAATTTTAATAATATTTTGATTGGCATTTTGTAAGTTTAACATTTAAGAATTTTGCATTTTCAAGCTCCTGTTCTTCATATCAATACACTGCGCAGGTCCAAGCTGATAGTTTTGCTCCATTGCCTAAATAAAGTAATGCAACTGAATAATTTCTCCCTCTCCTCTTTCCCTGAAAACAGAGACAGAATAAAATGTAGACACAAGTTGAAATGGATTTGAACCGGGGACAAAACCAATGGAATAACATCATACTTTTCCTCCACTCACAAATCATTCCTAGGTGTTTTGTGTGTGTGTGTGTGTGTGTGTGTGTGTGTGTGTGTGTGTGTGTGTTATTCAGCTTTGTTCCGGTATTTTCCCACGTCATTATAGTTGTGCTTTTAAAGTTGTAACAACGTTTCGGCAGATTCTCATCTGCCATCATCAGGCTTCTGTATTGAGTTCGTCTGTGAGTCAGACTTTTACAGTTGTTTCAGTTTTAAATTTGGGGCTAGCCTACTGCTGTGCCAGAATGTTTTTTTCTTCATCCTGATTGGTTGGGAGTCCTGGTCTGTGTTTTGATTTTTTGATTGGCCAGCCAATCAAGACAAAAAAAGCCACAAAACAGACAGAAGATATTAGAAACACCAATCAAGCAGAACACAGCAAACTCCAAGACCAATAAACACAGACCAGAACTCCCAACCAATCAGAATGAAGAAAAAAACTTCTGGCACAGCAGTAGGCTAGCCCCAAATTTAAAACTGAAACGGCTGCGAAAGTCTGACTCACAGATGAACTCAATATAGAAGCCTGATGATGGCAGATGAGATTCTGCCGAAACGTTGCTACAACTTTAAAAGCACAACTATAATGATGTGGGAAAATACCTGAACAGAGAGATTAATACTATATATATCTATATCTATATCTATATCTATATCTATATCTATATCTATATCTATATCTATATCTATATATATATATATGTGTGTGTGTGTGTGTGTGTGTACATATACCACACACACACACACACACACACACACACTGGTTAGCTACAAAGTAAAAAACAATCAGGCCCAGATTGTTGGAGAGAATATGCTGGCATTTGTAAACCACTCAGAGATTGATGCAAAATACTATGGAGTGGAATATAAATCTAAGTGTTATTGCTGTTGCTATTTTCAAGTAATTTAAAAAATATGATTTCCTGTGAAAAAGTAAATCATAGAGGGGCGAGATAGTGACAAGAGCTAGTTCAAGCTAATACTGTTGTGCTATTCAAGTTATGTTTCTTGTGTTCTCTAATAGAGAAACAAAGTAAAGCAACAACTTTCATTGCATTTGACTGGCATTACCTTTCTCATTGTGTACAATCAATGAGACAAACATACATTATTTTTTATCATAGAAGCATCATTTAACTATCTTCCATTATTTATCCAGGGAAGTTGAGAGCCTAACTAACATTCAGGTAACAGAACAATACCCATTCTTCTCTTTTTTAGGATATAAAACAGAAAGAATTCTACATTATAGAGTAGACAAAAATACCAAAAAAATCTTTTGGGGGGTTAGTTACATGCAATGTTAACCCATTCCAGGCAAGTTGTTTATAAATCTGTAATATCTAAGATACATTAAATTTTCATTGCAGCCATTTACTAGTAAACTAACTCAATAGAAGGAAGTTTTAAAATGAAAATACCACTAAGTAAATTACTTTTTAAAAATTAGTTACCCTGACTATTGGAATTGCAATTACAGCACAAATATCAAAACAAAAATAGCACTATCCAGGGAAATTAAAGTTGGATGCAATTTTAAAAATTGGTAAAAGAAGTGAACTATGCTGCCAATTAATACACCAAAAACGCAAACAACCAACAAATCCTACCTAGTACCAGTACTGCTTTAATGGGTGAATATGATTTGGTTCAAGATACAATAAATATTATAGCTGTTGTAGCTATGTATATACATAAGAGCTTTCCCTCAAGAAATTTAGGAAGATGGAAAATATAAAACAGCAACTACTTGGAAATGAGGTGCTTTCTATTAGCTTCTGCAAGAATTGCAATGGAATATAGTACATTCCATAAGGCAAATATTTACAATAATTAAATAAAAGGATGTAACTATTCATAGAAATGAAATATTTTTATGGCCATTAGAAAACATTAAATATTTTTGGGAAGGGAAATGGAGGGATGTCAGCACTTCCGGATGTATCCGTCTGATATTTTTAACAGGGAGTTTTTAATCATTAAACATTTTTCAGCATTGATGCTATCTCCCAATGTTCCCAAAGAAATACAATATTTATCAAAGTAGATTTAACTACAGGAATTTGGATCATTTATATTCAGATAGTCCTCAATTTATGACCACAATTGAGCCCAAAATTTATAAGTGAAACATTTGTTAAGTGAATTTTGCCCCATTTTACATCACATGACTCTCAAGGCACTGCAAACGTACATAAATGAGTCACTTGCCAAGCACCTGAAATTTGATCATGTGGTCTTGGGCATGCTGCAACAGTCATAAGTGAAAAATGGTCATAAGTCACTTTTCTCGTGGCCATTTTAACTTTGAACAGTCGCTAAATGAACAATTGTAATCCGAGGACTACTTGTACTGACAGGAATGCCATGTTGGAAGCACAATTTGTTGTTTTAATGTTGAGTCTCCTACATGGATGCTTTAACATGAGAGTCAGGATATTTTGTGCTTTAAGATACTCTTCCATCTCTGAACTGGACTAGAAAATTGTACTCCTTCCTCAACATGTTATCCATTTTGTGAGGCATTTGGGGCTGGAAATGAAACACTTGCCCTACCTGACTGAATGGCTTATATTTTGGCTCCTCGTCTTCCTCCTTTTCCATTAGAAACAGGCAGAACTGTGTCATAATAATGTAATTTTTTTCTTTCCTTGAGGAAAAAGATTTTACAACTCTGCTCTTACAAGCAGGTAGACATTCTGAACGATTTCAAATAACCCTTGTCCTTCTCTGTGACTTTTTGCATTGTATTAGAGAAGATATCAAGTCTTGGGTTTCTTACCACACTTGTTGCCATGCCAAACCTTTCACTGACAAACCAGCTAGAGCAGGGGTCGCCAACCTTTTGGACTTCAGGGACCACCAAACTCCTAATTTTAAATCCCAAGGACCACTAACCAGTTCTGTGGGCATGGCCTAATTTGTGGGTGTGGCTTGGTGGTCATGTGACTGGCAGGGCATGGCTTGTATGTAAATATTATAAATATTTATATATTGATTTTTTTTTTATAAAAAAGAGCAACTTTTACCCAAAATCAGGCAAAGCAGGCAGGCACATTGAGTTGCTCACAGAATCACAGATTCATACAGAAATCTATCATTGGCTTACTCAGTCTGTCACATAAAATTTGCTTGAAAGCAAACTCACAAAATTAACTCAGAACACACCATGTATGTAAATATTGAATTTTTTATAAAAAAGTGCAACTTTTACCCAAAATCAGGCAAAGCAGGCAGGCAGACTGAGTTGCTCACATAATCATTCAGTGATCTATCTATCTGCCATCAGCTAGCTCAGTCTCTCAAATTTGCTTGCCGTGAGTCTGCACTGAATAACTAAACCTTCAGTCCTAGGGGAGGTTCGGCTGTGCTTAAAAGCAGAGCTGAAGATCTAAAGACTAGCTAGAAAGCAAGAAATTCAACCATTTCCTACTTCATAGCTAATCTAAATCTCCCGGCACAGCAGAACAGAGGATAGTCGGAAAAAGGAAAAATAGCAATTTAGCAGGCAAGTTTGCCAGGTAAGGAGTGAGTGGGCGGGGAAGGTTCCCACAGGCCATGTGGGCAGCGCAGCCTTGTGTTTCTGCGCAGCCTGGATTGCTTCGGAGGGGTTGCTCTGGGGGTGAGATTTGGTGGGGGTGAGCCCACCAAAATTTTCTCACAGCCCACCAGTGGTCCACGGCCCACTGGTTGGTGACTGCTGAGCTAGAGTAATGCATTCCTTCACGTCTGTAGAGAGATCACAGGATATAATTTCCCTGAACATTTATTGCTGATCTACCATGTATCAACTGCCTGGATATTATTCTGATAGTACCTGCTATTATTTTTAAGGTATCTCAATTTAATCCACCATAGTCTCCTGCTGCCCCTGAGACAGCTCATTTATTTGTTCAGCAAATTTTTCAGAATTTAGAACTAAGCCTGCCCAATCATCTTATGTCTTTCAGAGGCGTACAATTAACAGCACAATTCTGGAAAGTTGTTTCAATTATTGGACATTAAGCTCCACCTACATTACATCCATCTTCTGTAGTTGGCTGGAGAAATCAAGAGGATATATGCTACCTTACAAGTATTAACTTCATTCTTGCACAAACTACCAGCAAGACAACTGATCTTTTAACTACAGCTAAATTTGCTTTCAAAATGCCTCTATTCAGATATCACTGTTTCAGATCACTGTCATGCCTGCTATCAAATTTATCCCAGTTGTAAGTTATTTGAGAGGCCTCCAATTATTTTTAGAGTTACAGCTTGCTCAGGATCTCCTTAAAGAACAGCTAGATCAGAGGTCTTCAAACTTGACAGCTTTAAGACTTTTGGACCTCAAATCCCAGAATTCCTTCTCTGGTCATGTTAGCTTGGGAATTGTGGGAGTTGAAGCCCACAAATCTTAAACTTGCCAAGTTTGAAGATCCTTGAGCTAGATAATGCCAAAACACTGCAAGTCCTCTGTTGCATCACTGTGAAGGTCTCCTATCACATTTAGCTTTCAAATATGATTTGATTCTACCTGATTTCTCTTCTCCCTTCAGCTAAGAAGCTGGATGCCTAGTGGAACATTTTAACTACTTGCATAGATAAATCCCAATACAACCTCCATCCACGCTGAAGGTCTCCATTATTTCTCATGCCAGTCATGATTCACCCCCGCCCCTTGTATATTACAATATCATCCCCAATCTTGGGAGTGAGGATAGGAGAGAAGAATTTAGGTGGAAATATGTTACACATCTGTCTCAGAAGAGACACAATGGAACATCTTATTTATTAGAAGGAATATCGCAAAGGAAGAAAATTACTGAGAAAATAAAAAAATGGAAGAGATGAAAATTCTCCCCCTTTTTGCTTTCTGCTATTAGGAACAGGGAGGAGGGAAGCAACTCTGGAAACCACTCCAATTTCCACCAAGCAGGAGGGAGGCAAAGTTAAGGAAGTTGTGTGTCCATTCTTGCCAACAAATGGTAATAGAGAGGTATGATGCTTTCCAATATTTCTTATACTTGGAGGATGGGAGGGAGAAGATGCTCCTGGCACTACCACATCGCAAAGAGGGGGAAGAGAAACTAGAGAGGAGATGCCTTAAGATCTAAAGTTGAAAAATTAGGAAGGAAAAATCCTCAGTCTAGTTAAAATTTGGGCTCCTTATGTAATCTGAGAATTTTAACTTGTACTAGTGTATTTAATATTCCCAAAGAGCACCTTTCCTCAATCCTTGAAACCTACTATTGCAGGTTTCCAGCAAATTTACTAGAGGACAGACACTTATGCAACAGAGTAAGCTCTAATATCTGAAAGCTCTGAACACATGGCATCTTAAAGACTACAAATTTATTACAGAAGAAGTCTTCAGGAATTACATGCCACTTCATTAGATGCACTGAGAAAAACATATGCATCAGTGAAGGAAGAGAGGACTAACGAATAACGAAAGGTCAGAGAGAGATGAAATATAGTATGTTGAGATAATTATAATTATCTTTACATAGTAACCATTGTAATGGGTAGGTAGTATATTCCTTGGGACAGGGGCAAAGAAATGCTGCCTCGGGAATGCTCAGATAAGAGATAGCATAGCCTGGACAGTGGATGAGGCAAGAGGCTCAGAAGGGATATTCTCTAGTTTCTTCAGCTAGGTTGGAGAATTGTATTTTCAAATTAATGTTAATGTAGGTTTACAATAAAGTAGGATTAGCTTATCTGGTAGTATTTCCTGTCTGGCCTACCTGGTATGACTGATGGCCAAAACAAGAACTGGGTATGACATAGAAAAAACATCTTACATTGGGTGAGGCCATACTTTAAAAAATTAAGATCTAGCCCATTAGAAATCCAAGCTGGTTTTAATAGTCGCTGTCTTACTTCAGAAAACAGTTCTAGATAAGCTTAAAGGTCTGAATGGAAAGAATCAATACTGTAAAGAATTTCAAAGAGAAACACATAAGGTTGAGTTTGGATAACTTTCACTAAAGTTGATAGTGATAAATGGTACACCCACCAGGAAAAGAAAGAACTGTGCTAAATGATGAAAGTATAAACAGACTAAATGTCTAATGAGATTAACAGAGTAAAAGTTCAAAAGCCAGATAGATTATGCAAATCTAATTAACTAAATATAAAAATACACTTGTAGGAATTACTAAGGAAAAATGTATTTTGAAGGTTGTATGTTTACAACTGAAAATGCTTACACATTCCAGGAAAGCACTTTGCTTACTATTATTCTGAAGTTCTCTAGGTTACTCTAGATTTTTCTCCCAACTTGACAAATCCTACATTTTTAATAAATACTGTAAGTATTTAAGATAATAGTTTAAAACAAAGCAGATATTAATCAGAAATTCTCTTCATTTACAATTAATGCCATATAGAAACAATTATATTTTCTTTAGAGACTTTAACAATGCCATCTGTTTAAGGCCTTTTTGACAAATTTGAAAGGAAGAGAAAACCAGGATGGATTAAATTAAATGCTTAATCTATGGTAGCATTTTCCTCAAACAGCCAATATATATGTCTGAAGTACACAAATAAGAACATAATAATAGCACCTTCCTGCTAGCAAATGAACCAAGAAGTACAGTAAATTGCTTACGATACTGAAAGGAGAACTTCCAGATTTGAAATGCAAAACATGGGGTGATGATTGCTACTCCGGCCTTAATTAGAAGTAAAATTTAGGATCACAAGTTAGTCAATAATTTGTCTAATATTCTAAATGGTCTATCATTACATCCAGAGCAATAAATTTATTATTTTAAATACACATTGTAAAGTTACTGGTTCTTCTTACCTCTCCTGAGCCATATATCATCAAATGCATTTTTTTTTATTACAGTACTTGCTTAAATATCACTTTCTCCCAACTAAAAAAAAGTGTGATACTTCTCAAATGAGTTCAAGTCCCTTGATTATTCTGATTGCACTTTCATGCACTTTTCCTTCCCTACAGTGTTTTCTTAGCCTCAGAACTGTACATATTTCAAGTGTGGTTACATCACTGATTTTTACAAAAACATTACAGTGTTAGCAATTTATTTTTGGCTTCTTTCTTAATAATGTCCGGAACCAATGTTTTCCGCATTTCTTTCTTTTTTCCATTCTTCCTTTTTCTTTCATTTATTTCTCTCCTTCCTTCCTTCGTCCCTCCTCCTCTCTCTGACACACACTGTATATTTATAAAAATGGCAGACCAAATTATTATTCATTGTTCCTGCTACTTCCTACCTTGGGGAAACCCAGTTCCATTCTTGTTATATGACAAGTTCAGAAATAGGCATCCCATTTTATTCAAGCCTTCAAATTGGTACAGAGGCATAAGTGTACTTATTTCATAATGTTTGTATATCATCTTAGTAATAGTTGGTGCATCAATCTTATGCCTTGCCTGCATATTGGAAACTATATGACTGTCACTTCTAGTTCTGCCTTAGTCATGAAAGCCACTTTGGATGACTTTGGACCACTCTCTCTCTCTCAGCCCCAGTCACCTCACAAGATGTTGTTGGGAGAAAACTAGAGGAAGAAGCATTGTGTATGTCTGCTGCCTTGAGTTACTATAAAGAAACAAAGATGGGATTTCAAAAACAAATAAAATTTGACAATCTTCCAGGTGACCTTACAAAGTGATTACCCTGGTATAATCTTTTTACCCTCCTCTGTCAATTCAGCTGCCTTTGCTTTGTAAAGAATTCAATACTTGCAGGCACATTTGGCCACCTCCCCAAGTAATTCATAAGCCATTTAAAAAGTACCGGTCATCAGGTCACCGTTTCTTTCTATCATTGACTTTTCTTAGACAGGAGATGGGGAAGCAGACGACCTTACCAACGAGGGCCGGAACCTGACAACAGAGGGCAGCACCCTTCTGGGAGAAGCAAACCACTGGAGCATCCAAGCCCTACACCTCTTCGCGCACCTGGCCACCCCTCCTCTGGAAGCCCCTTCGAGGGCGGAACATCGCTAATACAACCAGACAGCCTCCTCCTCCTCCTCCTCGAAGAAAGGCAGAGAAGAAAGAGCAGGTTCCCAAATGGAGCTTCCTTGGGAGGCCAAAGATCGAGCCCGGCGAGATCCCTGTGTCCCGCAAAAGGGTGAAGAGGGCGGGGCGGAAAAAGACCCCGCCACGGTGGAAGGTAGAGTTTGCAAGTATGTCCGCCAGCCCGGAGAGTAACGAATAACGAACGCTCCCCCCTCCCACTCCGCTCTGCTCCGGCGCAACTCGGCGTGGTCCAAGCGGCTGCTCCGCCGAGACACGGCGGCTCGTCCACTCCTGCCTGCGTTTCCCTCCCTCCCTCCCTCCTTACCTTGAAAGGGTTGTTAATGTCTGGGTCCGCGAAAGGGTTGCTATCGAAATCCGACATAGCGACGGTCAGGCAGGCGCTGCGATGCGCGAACGGCGGCCGCCAGCGACTTTAGTCGAGCGCCCCAGAGGCAGCCCCGTCCCTGCCGTTGCCAGCCGAGGTAGATCCGGCACGAGGTAGAACCCCCCCCACCCGAAATCCAAGGGAGCCTGATAGGATAGCCAGGCCTCCAAGATGGCCGCCCAGGAAATGACGTGAGGGACGGGGACGCTAGGGGACAGGGAGATGGAAGAAGAATGAAGCGGAGGGGAGATCGGGGAAGTGGGCGTGCTTCTGGGGTTTTCTTTTGGGTGGGTGGGGGTTCCGTGTGTTCAACAAGATTAGGGTGAACTACCATGCAGCTCTTTGGCTCTTCCCTACGCCCATTTAAGGAATGCAGCAGCTTCAAGATCTCCTGTTTTTATTGATGAATTTTTGCAAGTTTTAGCATTTGCATCCCAAACATTATTTTTAAAGGTGAACTTGTCTTGAAGCTGTATTAAGGGTCTTGCATGTATTTAATAATAAAAGGCAATGATGGGTGGAGGGGGGAAGCGAATATAGTTTTATTGTAGCTGTTTTCAAACTTGGCAACTTTATGATGTGTGGACTTCCAACTCCCAGAACTCCCCAGCCGGCAATTCTGGGAAAGATCGGAAAAAGAATTCCAAGATTAGAAAACACTACTTTATTGCCCACGCCTGGCATTTGTCAATTGATAAACTTTTAAGTAAGATGATTTATGATTGGTTCTATTCTCCCCAAACCAACAAGAACCTGGCATTTGTTTTAAATCTATTGTTTACATAGCTTTTCACATATTTAAGACTTCGGTAGGAAAGTTTTTAATCATTTTTATTAAAGATTTTTAATAAAGATAAATATAAATAATAGTGAAAATAGAAAAAGAGGCAGAAAAAAACAATTATAAAAAGAATCTTGACAGAAGAAAGAAAATAGTCTTCCATGGCTCTTTTCTAATTGATTAGCAAGAAAAGTTCTGCTTTCAGTCAAATGTTGATCTTTAAAATTCTTTCTATCGATACATGTATTCGAACCCAGACAGTTTAACTTTTTAAAATTCTAGGCATGATAAAATTACCCTTCATGTTGCCCCCATTTCCAACAAAAGTTTGAAGTAGCTTATACATTCTAGACAATTTTGGAGTGATAATTATTTTTATGCATCCTAGACACATTAAGCTCTGATTTTAAAAACATTTTTGCTAGAACAAATAACAGTAAGAATAACAAATAACATTTTTAAAACAATATATAAGCTATTCACATTTTTTAATGTGTCAATTCCCATTCCTATCCATCTTCATTACCCCTTTTCTGATAAGATCATTTATATTTAGTATTTGAGGCGCCTCAGATTATCAGATTGCTGTCTTTTATACTGAAGTCGTGTTCTGAGATGTGAAGAGTCTAAAGCAAAGCTGTGTATAATGTAGAAGGGAAAGGACCAGATTAACACCTTGAAAAATAATTTTGGACTACAAAGCTGGCCAAAACAAGCAGCCCAGTAGACAATTATGAAACTGCCACCAACTGTGAGGCTTGGTGACTTAGCAGTGCATCTTCAGAGTGGAAGTGACTACAAAAACCTAGGCACAGATCTTTCCTGGTGGTGGTGAAGTTTGGTGGCAATAGATTGGTTATTTTTCAATAAACACATTGCTGGGTGGGCTGTATACAGGCTGGTCTAAACAGTAATAGTTGTATTTGTTACCGGAATTTTTGATGGTGGTACCTGCCCTTTGGAACATGCTGCCCCCGCTTTCCCAAGGTAAGAGCCACACCCTCCCTTTTAGCCTTTCCGAAAGGACTTGAAGACCTGGCTGTGCCAGCTGGGGCCCCAATGGGGAAATGACATCTTGGAGGTGGTTAATCAGCTGGTCAGACCCCACCTCCACCCTTCACGCCTTGTTCCCTTTCCATCTTGGTTAATTGAACTTTAACTGAATTTTAAATATATGGTTCTTACTTAATTGTTTAGAGTTGTATATGGTATTTTAATTGCATGAGTGTAAGCCAGCTAGAGTCACCTCAGCAAGGTGCATGACATAGAAGTTTAATAATAGAATAAATAAGAGTACATCCAGAGAGTATCAGATTTTGGAAAGCTGTTCTAGCCAGAGACGTATAGTTCTGTCAAGATTCATCTAAAATCCAAGCGTACTATCAAAAGTTTGCTTATGGTCATTCTATGTATTAAGTCATTCCACCAGAGGACTGTAACACAAGAATTACCATTTATATCTGTTTTAAAGGGTAATGCCAGTAACTACCATTTTGTTTTAATTATTTGGGGGTCTGCTACAGCTAAAGTCTCATGAACTGGCAATCTGCCTGATTTATAGACCATCCTGAGCCCCCCTCCAGCCATAGCCTATGTTTTCATGCAAGTGTGATAGGAATTTTGACTAGCATTCACTTTAATATGGATTAAACTATTTATATTATTGCATGCATTTTTTTTCCTTGTCAAAATAAAAATTAATTATCTGTATGTATGCATGTGTGTACATAATGTAGAAGGTACCTTGTAGAACCAATTAAAAATACATTTATTGCAGTAGATTAATAAAATATGCACACCTAACAGTATTAACAAACTCCTAATTTAGTGTGGCAATTACAGAGCAGTTTGTAGTTATTTTTGTCAAAGTTCTCCCAATTGCTTCCCTGCAATTGATACTAGTCTTATCCTGTGGAGTAAGAGAGAACAAATCTAGTCATCTTTGGCATGACAGCCTTTCAGATATCTGAAGATCATTATCATAATTTTCCTTTTCCCCAGACTAAACAAATTCATGTCTTCAGTTTCAATTGTTTCTCACAGGACTTGATTTCCAGATTCCCCATCACTTTTGCTGTTGTCTAAATACACATGTATTTGTCAATGTCCTTAAAATGTGGTGAGCACAATGAAAGAGAGTATCACGTTTAGAAGAAAATGGAGCAGAACCATTTAATTGCTATGATATACACAATGGTACACAGTTTCACTGACTATAGCCTAATACTGCAGCTGCATCAAATTTCTGGCTGAGACTGAGCTTGTAATATACTAAAACACCAAGAACCTTTCAAATATGTCCTGCCATTCCCTCTCATGCTTTTTTCTGTGTTGAATTCTATGGTGTATTTAATTATAAGCTGTTAAACTATATGAGATAACTGCATCTTCAGTGAATAATGGTGGTTATAGAATAAATTTCCCAAATCTAGTACGCACCTGATAAGATGGAATTGCCATTTTCAGAATTTTAAATCATGCTAACCAAGAATGGGAAAAGTTTAGACTATGCCAGGTTGGGATATGATGTCAAAAATATACGGTTTATTTTTTCTAAAACTTGAGTTATGAACCTCTGTTGTTAGTGACAAATGGGCCGTGATATCTACTAAAATATACTTTCTACTTTTGCAAACTGCTTTGCAATATTTATACTTTCTGCATTTTTGTTGTCAAGAATCTGACTTGCAAATAACACAAAACAAACAGCTCATTTTTTCTTTTTTATTAAATACACAAAAAATACACAAAATTATAAGAGGAAAAAAACTGTAAAAAAAGCTGCAGATAGACATATATATATTAATAAATTAAAACATGATTTGTTACAATCATCCATGGTTAATCTATTTTAATCAATTCTGCAAACCATCCAATTGTTAAAGCCATATGTATGTTTTTCTGATGCTGAACAATATTTTTATCAGGTATATTTTCTTTGTCCAGAGGTCAGCACCCATTTCATAAAGATGGAATATGAACATCTAAAGATATTAAACTCAAAGTTGAGTTAATATATGTAATAGCTTCTTACCAAAGTAGAACAATATATTTAGATTAATAGATTTCAGCTGCATCCCAACATAAATGCAATGAGGTCATTTCTAAAATATTTCTTGTTAAAAGATATCAACTAAAAATTTATTACAATTTTGGATATTTTAACCCCTTTTTAATTGGTTAAATAAAATTTACAAGCAAATATATATAAAACATACACAAAGGATTTTGAGTAAAAAATTTTAAAAAGCAGAATAAAACAAATCTTAAAAAGATGATTTTAGTAATCCTCTTTTCTCTCTTTCTCCCCAACACCTTTCCCCCCCAACTACTAATCACTGCTTGGACAGTTATATATATATTTTACTTTATTATTATTCATTTCTGTCTGGATCATTTCCATTATTATTAAAACAATGTCTCTTTATCCTCAAAAAATATATTCTAAGTATCTTGGCATTCCCTGCCATGTGAGGAGTTTTATATATAAGGGAACCAAAACAAAAGTAAGATAAATCCAGAATTCATTCATTTGGAAAATAAAAATAAAATACCCTGATAAAAAAGACAACAGTGCAATTTTTCAATATATACCAAATCAAGAACATTAGAAAAATATGAAATTTCTTTATACTAAATGGGGACATTGGTCCATCAATCCCAGAATTATTGTGGTTAATTTAATCATGCTTATCCATGGTTAAATTAACCATGTTTTATTTGATCCAATTTTCTGGGTTTGCACAATAAGCTGAACTATAAACTTTCATGTTGGCTGGATATGTATGACACTTGATGCTAAAATATAATTGGCTGGTTGGTTTGTGATTTTGTACCGTCTGTGAATTCAGCAACTGACTGGCAGTGCTTGTCCTGTGTTTCAGGCAGGGTTTAACCTGAGCCCACTTGTAACAAAAAGCATACACACACCCCATATCTCACATGCAATTGGCTTTCCATAATGTTCCCCAAATATCTTACACAGTTTCCACCCAGATTAACTCATAACCATCAACTACAAAACATGCAGCTATATCAGGTCTATAAACTAGTGGTACATTTCACTGAACTGAACCACAAATCTCAACATTCTCCACTGCTGTCGTGAAGTCAGCCAGAGGATTTTGCACTGGAGAGGCTGGGTGTGTTATATCAATCTGGGACTGTATTTTAGCAGACTTAATTTTGCCTTGAGTAAGTGGTGATTTTGCTACTTGTGCTGCACTAATTGCTCCTAGGTTACAATTTCTAGTGTTGTAGTAAAGATAAGCATCAGATTACACATCAGTTCATCAAGAATTATCTGGGAAACCTTAATAGGACACAGTGTGGTAGAAGTGATTAAACAGAGTAAATATTAGGTGTTTTTTGTGAAAACAACTACCTCTGGTGTTCATAGTAGGAACTGCAGAAAAAATTGTAATGGCATAATAGTTCACCATAAAGGAGAAATTGAGTATGGTTTTTGCTTTCTAGGAAGAAGACAGAGTTTTCAATGGATTAATTTCTAATAGATAACCATGCAGGTTTCAGATTAGATCTAAGGTTACTGGTGTTAGCTGAAGCTGCAAATAAAGAGTTCTACAAATGTCACTGAATTTCTGAATAAATAGCTAAACAAAGCTGTACTAACAAATCAAACATGTAAAGTGTGATATTTACAAAATCTACACCAATCCCATGCTCAATTAAAAAGTCCTCAGATCAAGATCTTTGTCAGATGCTTGTGTAGCCTCTGCTTGCCACATCCACCTCCCTCTGTAATAGATTCCACTATCAAATTGCTCTTATTGTTGGAAAGCTACTTGGATAGTCAGAATCAAATACAGCTTTCCTATAATTTAGGATGTTTATTTTTTATATTGTTCTCTCCAGACCTGAAGAGCCACTTGGGTATAGTAGTTAAGCATAAGATTAAAAAATGGGAAGCCATGAGTTAGAACCTATAAGAATAATTTAGAAACTTGTTTTTTTTCTTCTAGAATATGTTATACATTTTTGTGCTATCTTAATAAAGATTTCTACTTCATTCAAATAATTACTAAATATCTTGAATGGTACAAGACCTAGAACCAACCCTATAATATTTTAGAAGATATTTAATTTTTGATAAATCACTTTTTGAGTACAATTTTCAAATCGGCTGTCAATTCACCTAATAATATGCCAGCAAGCCCAGCTTCTTAATCAGAATATCATAGGTACTATGTCCAATGCTTCTCTAAAACAATAATATGCACTATGTTCTTAATATTTCCAGAATCTAATAAGGAAATTATCAAATTTAAAATTATAACAATTCATTGAATAAATAAAATATTTGAAAAATTATAAAATGGAAACAATTTGGGAATAATAAAATTCTTCGAAATCATAGTATGCCTCTTTGAAACATCTACAGTTTTCCTTTGGACAACATCCTCAATATCTTCCTTTTTATTGAAAGAGGAATAGACCCCTACAGAGAAACTGCTTTTATTCCTTCTTTCACTTACTTGAACTAGATGTTTTCAATAGTATCATCATTCCCTTGCATTTTTATGCAGCTGTGATTTTTTTAAAATTGCCACTATAACTTCTTTTTCATTAGTTCTTCTAAAAAGTTTTATTTTTAGTTGGGGTATTCTTTTCATAAGCAATATCATCGCACAGATCAAGAAAGATATTTTAAAATTACAGTTCATAAAGATAATTTTCTAGCTAATCAGCAGAACCAATTAGGCCAAGTCTCAAAGTTCCAAGCACACAATTTATGGAACAGCCAGATCTTTGTTTTCTTTAGATTCAATGAAAGACTTTTTGATTTCCTGTTTTATTTTTAGAATGATGGAAAAGAAGTAGATCCTACAGACCCAATGAACCTCCCTTCGAGCCCTTTGAATTCGTTCCCCAATACTACCAAACTAATTTTTAATGCAATTGCAAGAAAATTGCATTAAACATTATTAAACATATAAAAAATATATGCAATAGACAATTTTACATACACATAATATAGAAAACAATTACAGTGCAGGGGGAGTAACATATATAATTGCCCTAGCTTTACTCATTTTTCTTCTAGCATGTTTTCAAAGACCAAATGTGGTCACTTACAGGAATATGAAAAAGCATGTTTTCATACCTACTTTATAGTATTTTCTTATTTGATGTGAGAGCTAGTTCTTACTCAGTCACAACTAAACCGCCTGATATCAGATCTGTCCACCACCAAAACAAGAGACAGACAGAACCAGGCTTTGCCACCCAAAACAGACAATCATCCAGCTATTGCACTGTGCTGTCAGAAGAAAAGGCACAATAATTTGAACCTTTATTTAATTAAAAACATCATCTGACACACAGGTCACTTACATTCTTTCATAATAGCTTCCTATCTTTTCCACAATAAACCTACTCACCTAACATTTTGTCCTTGGAAACTTAATCCAAACGTTACTGCATTCACAAATACTGGAGGCCTGTGGATATCAGTGATGGAATAAATTATAAAACAAATGGGCCAAATCCAGCAATCACCAGCCTCTGCACAAATATCAAAGAACTGTTTATTTTCACAGATTACTCCTATTAGAATTTATATTTGGACATTTGGCCAGGTAAGTTACAAAACAGATGTTTCTTCTTTGTCTTAAGCAAGTCCGTTCTTGACACTTATGCTAAATTCATAGCCAGATTCTGAGGTGCTTTCAGTGATTCAGTTAGACAGGTTACAACCAACCATAAGGTTTGACAACTGTGACAAAGTAAGTGAAGAGAATAGTACAGGTGACTAAATATTCTGCTTATTTTCAGGTTTTGAGAAAGGTTGTATCTGACTTGCCCTTCTTGAATCCTATGACTGAATTTATAAACTGGATTCTTGCTAAATATCAATATTCCGTGCCATCAAAAGAACTGGTTTGCACAGAGGATTTTTTCAATAATAAATTACAGAAATGATTTCTTTCACCATTCAACACCCACTTTTACCTTACCAACTGTTTTTGTCAAGATGGTTCTCCTAGAGTGGTACATGATTTCAGATTACTTATTTTTGTCATTGCAATTTTCCTCTCATTCCCAAAGATTTGAAATAGTGGTAGCTGCCAGAAAAAAAAAGTTTTTAGCAAGTTGGATGTCAGAAATGTGCACAATCTAATTTCTATGAAGGTGCTAAAGAAACCATTGTGAAAGAATCACAATGACTGCTGTAATAACAAATGCAAGATAAATTGATAGTGAAAGTTTGGTTTCTACCTTTCTCTTGTTTTAGAAACAGGCTGAATGCTTATGACTGCCTGAGAACTGGCCCTGAAACCACAGCCCCATGCAAGTGCCTCATGGAAGAGTACTCATTTGCACTGTCCCTGAAAAAACTGCTGATGCCTGCAATAATCTGTGCAGTCCTTGGTTAAGTTTTTGATCTAACCATATATGGCGAGTCATAGCACAGAAAAATAAAAAAAAATAACTGCCTACAAATTGATGTGAATGTTTGAGAGAATCAAGCTCTCACAGTTGAATGTTACAGAGTTACTGCATTGAGGCAAACTGCAGGCAGTGTCTGTGGAAAAAAAAGCCTGATTAATTTTCTGCTAGAAATTACCATCTGTGTATCTAGTGTTGTTTCCAAAATAGATCTTTCAAATTCCTCATCCTTGATCTGCCAAGAAAATAATTTATTGGCCTTTTCACCTCGTTCATATACAAGCGCACTTGAGTGTAGCAAATGCTTACAGATCTGATTCACAGACAATTTGTTACATTCCACCCAGAAACCATTTATAAATTATCAGATATTAGAGAAGATTTTACACTAGGGCAAATAAGTTAAGTGTTTCACTCTTAGCAAAATGTTATCAATTTCTAGGCTGTCTCTTTTCCATTCCCATTTTCTCTTCATTACCAACCAGCAGTACATTTCTCCAGTTTACTGCAGAGAGCCATAACGGCTGGCTCTAAATTCACAATGGAGCAACTGTAAGCAAGTGGTTGTATGTTTCAGATAGTTGATGAGATTAATTCCACTACACAGGCACATCTGGTGAACAGCCAACTTCCCTTGAGGATGACATTATTCCACAGATGGTTGATGAGTGACATCACTAGCAGTCATAATGTTTATACTCCATTAATTATACTATTTATGTTATTATTGCTTGCAGTTGTTATCACCTCCCAAATGCACTGAATATTTTTTTCAGACCTCATTGCTTTAGACCTTATTTAGTTCATCAAATTTGCTTGAGAATAAAGTGATATTCTTCACAGATTAGACCACAAGCTCATCTGAACTTGCATCTTTCTTTTCAAATCATGCCCAGGACATTGCTTCTGAGAAGTCAATGGAGAATATGACAGATGATTGAACGGTTATAAGTTGTAAATTGACTCCTTTGTTGCTTATGATGCTGCATGTTTCTTTCAGGGGAACATTCTTAAGTCCTACATTTCAGATTGACAGTTTGCAATAATGCTTATCAAATCTTGTGATGGAGTAGGAACATGATCTGTGGTAATCTCATTCTCTAACAACGTATTTGGAAATATGGTTGACTTTGATGATATTTACTTCCAAATTTGAATGGAAGAGTATGACTAAAGATTTGGGGAAATATATTTTTGTTTGTCCTCAATTGCGGGCGAGGGGTTGAAGAGAAAATTTAACAACCAATGGATTAGCCTCTATAGTTTGATACCTATACACCTCCTGCCATTATTTTTAAAATTATATTTTATGAAGTATTTCTGAACAATCGTAATCATGCATTACACTGCCCTAAGAAATAAAAAGGGAGTGATATATGTAAGAATCAACATTAAGTAACATTTTGTATCATGAAGGATCGCATCTTCCAGAGTGTTGGAGACTGAGCAGAAAAGCAAATGTCTTAAGTTCCTGTTAATATTGCTATCAGAGAAAATCAACATTCAATATAAACATATTTCAGTATTATATCACAGAATATATGAAACAACAGTGTGCTTTGTCATTTGTAATAAGTTGTTACAGAGTGAACATGACTGCAGACTTTTTTTCTTGGTAAAGGAAACTTACAAAGTCTACATTTACCTTCTCATTATTCATGTGGGATGGCAGAGCTCAAAATAAAGTTAACAAGTCCAGTTTAAATGGGCTTCCTTTGCTCTGATGGCAGCATGTATTTTCTAACTGTGATTCAGATGAAGCTATCCCTTCCTTCTAATTGTAACAATAAGATGACGTCTTTTATTTTTGGCTATGTAATTTGGTCATAGAGATCCAGTTTGATGTACTCTGGGAAAGAAAATTGGAGACACTGAGTTCTAGTCTTAAGCATAAAGTCAGGTGAATTACCTCAGGCCAGTCATTCTCAACCCTAGAAAGAAATCTCCTGTTTTCTAGGTTTATGCCTTAACCTCACCAGACTGGCTATCAATTTGTCAATAGTTAATTTAGGACTTCTAGAATAGATACAAAAGAACAAAAACACCATGGAAGACACTAGCACAACAGCAAACCTTTTCAACAAACTTTATTAAGAAACTGTCACTAAATATACTCACCACACTATGGGAATCTATCTCCAATCAGCCAAGTGAGCAAGGACAGCCTTTGGAATTTGACTTACGAAGGGTTGCTTTGGTTGGAAAAGTTTTATAGCCCGTAACCTCTCTTTCCCCTTCCACTCCCAGAACTGCTTGATTTAGGCATCAGTAAAGGAAGGTTCTATATTAACTGCTACAAAAGGAAAATAATTATCTGATTGGGGTTAGAGCAAAAAATTTGTTATGTCACAACTTGCAAGAATAGATAGCTGTCTGAGAAGCCTCTCTTCCAGATGTTATGGGAAATGTAGGTCAATCACAGGATAAAGGAAATTATATGGAAGGATGCAGGCTTAGATATAAAACTTAAACCATACTTGTTACCTTTGGGGATGACTTGGGAGAGAATGTGACCATCTTCATCTTTCTGGATTTCTTAGAAGCTTATGATACTATTATCTACAAACAGTGTTGTTCTGGCCTGCCTACAAGGATAGGAGGGGTGTTTCTGCTCCTTACAAACCAGTAAATTTTGTTGGTTGCTGCAGGCAGGAAAAGGTTTAACTCATAGGTGCTACGTTATAATATATCCCAGGATTCACTCCTCTGACCCGATTCTTTTTAACATCTATATATGTCTTGGGAGAAATTGTCTGCCTATGTGGGGTGAAGTACCATTGACATGCCAATGATATTGTGTACCTCCTTCTAAGGCCAAATGTGACATGTAGCAGAACTATCTTGAATCCTGATGCCTAAAAGTTGGCCAGGGTTGGATAGGAGAAGGAGATATCACTCAAGCAAGAGTAGCTATTTATTCAGACTCCCATTCATTCACCCTTTTCACTCACTCATTCATTCATTAATTAGACTTATATAGCCACAACCTAGGGTAGATAATAAAACTAGCAAAAACAAACTGCAAACAAACACAATAAAAACTCAGGCAACATTTCTCCACTTATCAATATAGGTACTTTCTTATTGGGTTCCAGTCTCAATGTATCCCAATGTTTGTGGAGAAAAATCAACTCTTCAATGTCTTCCAGAATTCAAGAAATATGGAGGTCTGGGATCTGTGGGAGAAGGGTGTCACAGGAGAGGAGCAGCTACAGATAAGGTGTACTTCCTAAATCCTGCTAGATGACAACATTTATGAGAAGGGATCTGTACAGCACTCACTCTTGAAGGATCTTGAAGGACAGGTAGGCAGATAACCTAAGGCAGGTGTTCCTGTACGTTACCTGGTCCTGTGCCATTTAGGATTTTAGAGTTAACCAACACCAATAACCAACACCTTGAGTTGCCTTCCCCCCAAGCCCCCAAAACTTATCAAAGATACCTCTGGTTTTGCTGCTGTTATAAAGATAGTTTTCTTTTTTTTTCTTGTCTCTTTCATCCTTGTAGGTAGAAACAAACTGGAAACTAATTTTATCTTACATTTAGAGATGAGTGAAAGAAACCACTACTTTAACTGTACATTTTAAGCGAAACCTGACAAATGCCTTCAGTATATAAACATCATTGTGAAACGGTTTTGAACAACAGACATCCTGATTGTAAATTTGATATAATTTTTAAATGGTTTTAACACTCCATTGTGAAGAGTTCTAGAGAACATAAAAACTTGTAAACTGTTTCATAACATTTGCGTTATCTCAATAAAGGTATCATCCAATTGTTAAGTTTGCATTTTTAGTGTAATTTTGCAGTTCATAATCTAAACCACAAGAGGACACCAAACAAGTATGCAGTAACTAGAACTAATCCTGTACAATACATAGTCCTCTTGACACAGGAAAAATCAGAAATCCAAGTAAGATTTGCAAGTTGTGACTGCACATTTGGTACAATTTCACAAAATAAAATTTAAAAACATGTAAAATAATCATGTAAAATCAGCTAAATCTTAGTTTAAAACAAATGGATAAGTAGTAAGAAAGGCAGTTTGGTGCAGTGGTTAAGGCATCAAGCTAGAAATCAGAGGTGGTGGCTTCCAGAATGCAATGTTTCAAATTTCAGGGGCTACTGGAAAGGTATGCTTTGTAAGAGAGAAATTATGAAAAACAGGAAGAGGCAATTGGTAATGAAATATACTATCCACAAATTCCTTGTGTCCAATCACACTTGGCCAATAAAGAATTCCTATTCTATTCTATTCTATTCTATTCTATTCTATTCTATTCTATTCTATCCAAGAGCATGTCTTTCTGATTGGAGAAGCTTCTCCTGTAAGTTTTTTTTAATTGGTTCCACTATTTAAGGATAATAATGTAAAACAATGGAAATAAAATAACAGAAACAATTAAAAGTATAGGGAAACTGATACAACTGCTTGCATATTGATCCTAATCTGTCTGAGACTAGAGCAGTGTTTCTGAACCTTAGCAATTTTAAGACATGTACACTTCCCAGAATTTGTTGAGGGATTCTAGGAGTTGAAGTACACATATCTTAAAGTTGATGCATATTAAAAATATAAGCAAAATTATTTTATTTATACTGTAACAAATATAAACAGGTAGCAAAATAATTGTCCCTTTCCCACTCTCTGACAGCTGGCCTACCTGTAGCCCAGTGTTTCTTAAACTCAACAACTTTTAGCAATGGAAATCATTTCTTATTTTTCCCATCAGTTTGGTTGCCTTCACATCTGTGCCCCCACACATTAAATGACAAGTTATATGTTTTGTTGGGAAGTCAGGAATTTCCTATTTGAGTTACTCATTCTTGGGTGGCTATGAATTAGGACCCAGCTTAGTAGTAGAGATACTGTTTTTCCCTTGCTAGTGTTTCATTTGCAGAACATATTCACCAAGTGAAACTTTTACTTTGGCACAACCTAATAAAACTATAAAATAACCACATGATCTGAGTTGGCCCACAGGAGGCTAAAATGTAATTGGCCAGTGTGTTTGGCTGCATCATGCAAAAATTGCTTAATTGTCACGCCCTCCTTAAGTTCAAAGACTGACCAAACTGTGAAGGTGGGAATCTGAGGACATTCTTCTAATTAATTACAAGCACCACTGCAATCGGACCTGCCATTAATTGCAGAGCAACCTCGAAGACCATCGTAGTCTTCTTTGCCTACGTGGCACGCGAGCATCTGAAAGCGAACAAAGTGTCTCATGACCAGGACGCCTCCGGGAGGCTCCACGGCGGAGATTTCCCCGTGACGAGGGGCGTGTCCTCCTGGAAGCCGGAGGAAACCGGAGCAGCTTTTGCACCGTTCCCTTGGCAACGATGGCGCCGCCGGGCGACTCTCCAGAAAAAAGTCTGTTGGGTCGACTGGTCCCCGCCCCCTCTCGGCGATCATGTGACACGGCTTTGGCCGCTGTTTGCCGACAGCTTCCGGGAAGAGCCGGATTGCGAGGGAAGGAACTGCAGGGAGGAAAGGAGGGCTAAACCGGGTTCAGGTGGGCGCTTCAACCGGTAACGGTGCGGTGGGACGATGTTGACCAACAACGTCGGTTACAACGAGCAGGCCGGGGATGCTCAGCCTGAGGTGGGCCAAGAGGCGGCGCCCACTACAGCCTCCACTGCTCCCCCGGCGGCCTTCGGGCTCTTCAGTGGCGATGGCAAGAAGTAAGTAAAGGGCGGAGGTCGGGGAGGCTGGGACGGGGGCTGGTAGGTTAGCTTCTCTGCAGGCGGCGACGGGAAGTGCAGGCGCCGCGTTCTCCGAAAGGAGCAGAAGCAGAATTAATCGCTACTCGCTCTTCCCTCTGGGCCACTTTTTAGGGGGCTGATGAGTTTTCTGCAATACAGCCCTCTGCCCGCTTCCAGGGTCTCTGACTCCCATCGGATAGGTCGCTAAGCAGGAAAGGGCTAGATGTTGTGGGATGCTCGAATTCAAGTAATAACTTGAATTTAGTAATAATTTCCCCTCGCGTTTTGTACTTCGCTGACCCATCACCTCTACCGGTGATTCTTTTTAAACTTGTCTTGAATGTCCGAATAGGGAGGGGAAAGTTCATGGTAAATATTCTTGCGCTGCTAACACAGAAATACACCTTTCAATAAATAACTGCTCGATCGTCCATCACAGGATCGTTGGTGGAATGGGCTGTCCACGGGCTTCTTGGTTTTTTTTCTGCTCCATTTAAAGTACGCTTAAAAAAAAAGTTCAGAGAAAGACTTAAGATTTTCTTTTTTAAAAATGCGTGCGCTTGGAGAATTTGAAAGATTTACAATCAGAAAAATGAAGTTAAATTTGGCTAGTGATGGTGGGATCACATATAGGATTGTTTCTTAATTGTTTTTTTTTCCAGATGGGGGTTGACTGCAGTGAAAGGACTTGACAGCTTCTGGTTACTTTTTATTACAGTACTGTTTCTTCTGTTTGGCCTGTGCTAATATCAGTTATTTGTAGCATTTCAATTAAAGTCTTTTTGAATTATTTAAAGGGGTGAAATTCTTTTCTTACAAATTACCATCACATGAAGATTGTTTTATTATATTATATTATATAGTTCCCATCCTCTGTGCTAAAGACTATTGTTTATTAAAATCTGATGTCTGGTAATTCTACTCTTAACTTTTCAGACTTGCCAGGAGTTTAACCATTTTCCAGTAGTTTTCCAAGTAACCCTAAAATTTATTTTGTTGTGTTGATTACTTTGTAGTTTTAATATTGCTTACATGCATATGGTTGGGTAATTTGTAATCTCAGTTTATTAAAAAATTAATTGAATACTTTTTAATATAAAGGTTTTAGTTGTGACAGTGGATTTAACAATAATTTACTTTTACTTTTAATCTGGTATATAACAGATTTTTTTCATAATTAATGTAAAATATAGTACTCTAAGATGGGGGGGGGGTGCTTCACAGCCTTTTCTACAAATGGACTAGTCAAATGGACAGTTGAGGGTTAAGCCAAGACTTTTGTTTTTAAGACCATCTCAGTGGTTTCCAGTTTGATTCTATGCATGATTCTCAGGGTTAAAAAAAGTCTTTTTATTATAGTAAGGTATTCATCAGTATGCATAGATAAATGTTGAGAATTACGGTTTTTAGATCTAATATATGCTATTCTTTGCCCAAATTTATTCTATGCTAAGATTGAAATATTTTTGTACCAATTATATCAGTTTATAGAAAGAATTTTATATGTCCACACATTGTGTGTATGTGTATTAAAACTTATAAATAATATATTCTGTACTTTTTCATCTTCTATATCGCTATTTTATCCAAAGCACAGGCACAATATGGTATAGCTTAGAGGCATGGCTGTTATGTATTTATTTTTTTATTGAATATGAAGAGTACTATTTATATGACATATTGATTTTTTTCCCCCTCAGACAAAAGTTGGTTACTTTACAGAACTGGGAGGCATAGGATCAGACTCTGCATCATCTGGTGTGCTTCTTAATGTTTTTTGTTCTTTTATTTTAAATTACTTTAAATTGTAGCTGTGGGAGATTGGTTCAAAAATGACATAAAAACAATTTTAACCATTTCCTTCTTCATATCTTGATGAAGATAACTTTTTCACAAGCAGCTGTTTTTTTCATTAGAAAAGCTCCCATGCAATACCAAACTACCATCTGATTTTACATTTAGTTTGACAGTTTAAATGTTCTTTTACTTTCTTTGATAAGATGATAATATGAGAAGAATTATGAGTAAATCGATGGCTCAGTGAATGAAGTAGAGTTGGAAGATTATCAGCTACAAGTGCCAAAATGACAGTTTTGATTGGCAAATCTCTCAGGAAGCATTTCCATGCAGAGTTAGAATTAATTCAACATATAATTTATATTGACAGTCTTATTTAAGTTGCTTTTAACTATCAAATAGAACTTTATAGCATTCTTTAAATTGTGCTATTAATATGCTGTTGTGTTTTCTTATTCCCTTAATATCAAGCATAATTTATTATTACAATTATGGTGTGTTCTAGAAAGTGCAGTTATATAGAGGCATCTGCTTCTGAAGTTTTTGAGTTTGTAGAGACAACGTGAAAACTTGTCAGTGCATGTCAGTGACTTTTAATTATAATGAATTCAGAATAATGTTTATGATGTATTTTTTGCTGATTGAAACTATGTATTAGAAAATTGAGATAGAAATTATGTAAATAAAATAATTTTGAATCACTAAATAAATAATCACTAAATAAATAATCTCATATTATTTATTTGTCATTAGTGCAAATTGATGAAGGATTATTGAGGATTATTACCAACAACTATTGTATAGCCAAAAGCTGAAGTAGAAAGATGAGCACTCAGTTCTAATAAGAAAATGGGTAGGCTGCTGCAGATATAAAATTACTCTCGACACTCATTTATTTCCTGTGTAACCTAATGCAAATCATAAAATGTCAAAGAATTCTCCAAAAATGTTACATTATTTTTAAATGCTATAGCATATATTTATTTTATTTATATTGCTATTTATAATACAAGATTATACTGCATTCATGTGAATACCAATCACCTGGGTTTTTTTGTTTTTGTTGTCTTTAAGAGAAACCAGATTTTGCTAAAGGTTTCATTTCCAAAATTTTCCATCTAAAGGTTACAATTATGAAGTATCAAAATTTGTTTAACAGTTATTTCACTATTACAATAAATGCTATATAAGAGAGTGAGTTTTCTAGTTGGATCTTATTTGATCATACATTTTTCATATTTTTGATAAATTGAACTAATTTTACATAATATGAGTCTTATAGCCTTTTCAAGACTTATTCCTACTCTAGCTTTTCTCACTATAAGACAAAAATTATTAAATTTTGTTCATTTGGGATTCTGCTGAATATTATTCAGTTCAATTCTAGATTATGGTGTAATGTTAGGTCAAATCAAAAACTGTAATAATACTGTAATAATATTCTAAAATGTGATTCTTATTTTGGATAATTGAAACTTACCTTCCATTGAAGACCTTCACATTGCATCCGTTAGAGCCACCTATCTCTACAAGTGAAAAACAGCACAAGTAGAATAGATACACCATGCTCATTCCTATTTTCCTTTGAATGCAAGTAAATTGTCATGAGATCTCAAATGAACAGGCCTAGAATTCCTGAACATATATACCTGGAATTAAGAGTCACTGAATTCAGTACAACTAACTACAGAGTAAGTGTGCATAGCTTATGTTTCTTTGCCTAGTATAAACTCTTGGCAGCTTAGCTGTCATCAGTCTCTTTTTCCTTTTGTCTTCTAATATCCATTCTTCATTCTGGTTTTTCTTTTCCTTTTATCCCCTATTTCTCCTGAAAGAAAAGGAGTAATGGTGTAAGTGTGTGTGTTTGTGTGTTTGAGAGAGAATGGTTTCTATGAGCAGATAGATGTCTTATTTTACCTTATTTAATTAATTTTTAATCAGTTTTCAGTTAATGTTTTGGTTTGGCCACACTCTTTTATGGAAAATTGCTTTGATCAATGTATATCTACACACATCCATCCTTTTTTATGACCCCGTAATCCCTTAATTTTGGGAAGAGTCAGAGAGACTGGATGGACCTGAACATTTACTGGTCAGATGCCCTTCCTGACAGCATGTGGAGTTTGCAGCAGATATTTTTTTTTCTGCCCTAGGAGAGAAACATTTTGTGGAAAATTTTCTACCTCACATGACTAGTATTTAATTCATACAATCTATTAGTTTTTTTAAAAAAAAAACTTCGAATGCTTGGATGCTGCAATGCATGTTTAAGAGGAGTTGAGAGTTTTGTGTAGTAATTAAAGTACTGTCCTAGAAAGCAGGTAACGGAGTTCTAAGAATTAGAATTCTTTTATTGGCCCAGTGTGATTGGACACACAAGAAATTTGTCTTGGTGCAAATGCTTTCAGTATACATAAAAGAAAAGATACATTCGTCAAGAATCATAAGGTACAACACTTAATGATAGTCATAGGGTACAATAAGCAATCAAATCATACTAGGAAACAGTCAGTATAAATTGTAAGTATACAAGCGACAAAGTTACAGTCATACAGTCACAAGTGGGAGGGAAGGTATGATAAGGAGTGATGAGAAGATTAATAGTAATCGTAGTGCAGACTTTGTAAATAGTTTAGTTGGACAGTGTTGAGGGAATTATTTGTTTAGCAGAGTGATGGCGTTTGGGAAAAAACTGTTCTTGTGTGTAGTTCTGGTGTGCAGTACTCTATAGCGTCGTTTTGAGGGAAGGAGTTGAAACAGTTTATGTCCGGGAGGTGAGGGCTGTCTAAATATTTTCACAGCTCTTTTTGACTCGTGCAGTATACAGGTCCTCTATTGAAGGCAGGTTGGTAGTAATTGTTTTTTCTGCAGTCCTAATTATCCTCTGAAGTCTATGTCTGTCCTGTTGGGTCGCAGAACCAAACCAGGCAGTTATAGATGTGCAGATGATAGACTCAATAATTCCTCTGTAGAAGGAATTATAATTCTCCCTTATAAAAGCTATAGTTATTATTTTGTTAATACATTGCAACATAAATATGTACCAGCAAATTCAGAGTAGCAACAAACTTAGTTAAATTTTTGACATTTTTGTGATTTAGAGCCCTCTCCTGTACTAGGAAGTAGAACATTGATTGTGAATGAGATCAGTCTGGGATAAAAATATTCCACTTTCCAATTATCTGTTTTATTGAGATGAAGACATTCTATTTTGATCAGAGTTTAAAGTAAATCGAACAATTTACTTAGGTTTGTGTTAGATTTACTTCTAACAAATATTTTAATTGATAGAATCTACCCAGCCATATCAAGAACACAATTAGTTTTATTAAGTAATAAGGCTTGTTCATTTGGCAGAATTTTATGATGAGTGCTGTAGAACTACATGCTCAGAAGTAGAAGTTCAGATGTTTGCTGTAATGGACAATGGCACTCAGTGGCAATGCTGAGGATTGGCCTGAAGTTGAGCCTTGGGCTGCAGCTTTTGCCAAGTACCACCACTACCACTTAAAAAGGGCATGCCCTCATGCCATTTTTCAATCTGTGTGAGCCTTGGGAAAGGTATCGTTACCCTGGTAGCCTAGCATTCTCCCAAATTTGCCATGCATAGCTTGCTTTCAGGCAATGCTTTTTTCTTATTAAGATGCTCCTGTAGTCTTATCTATTCCAGATCACACAAGGCCGTCATTCTTCAAGCAGCTTATGGCCTCTGCAGTCTCTGAAAATTGCATGCCCCATTCTTGTGTAATTTTTGGAAGTTTGGGAGGCTACCTTTCTTGCACAGCCCTTTCTCTTGACTTTCTGAAGTCCTATGAAAGCACACTTCATTCTCACGCGGCCTCTCCAAATCCTGCGGGAAGGGGACAGGTTTTCAAGTTGTCATGCCAATTAATGTTATGCCTTCCAAAATATTATGGAATTTCATAGGTTCACCATCACTGGTCCAGTTGTTAAAGCACCAGATTAGTACCTGAGAGACTTGTGAGTTCTAATCCTTCCTTACACATGAAAGCTGGGCTAACTCACATCACAGGGTTGTTATTGTGGAGAATATATGAGGAGAAAGGGTATTAGCTATGTATGCCTTCTTGATAAAGGCAGGATAAAAATAATGAGTAATCAGATCACTTAGATAAATAACATACCATGAGCTTTATGATTCTGATAATTTTAAAATAGTACAAAATAATCCTTTGCCTAATTTATTTAGAAAATAAAATTAGAAATTAGAAAATCTGTGGGAATATATGTGTGTAATTTTGATATTTAAAAAAAATGATTTTATATAAAAGTTTGTATATGCCACTGTAAATAAAAGAGTTTATCAGAGCTGTTACTAATCCAGCAGATGGCCATCTTGATTAAGCTCTGTTGTACACTTGCTTTTTTCATTCTTTTCATTCTTTTTTATTTCTTCATAATAAAATGATTTTTGTTGTTTTTGTTTTTGTTTGTAGCTATCTTTTCACAAGACACTAGTGGCATTATATAATATTTTGATGGCAGTGTAAAAAATTCTTAAAAGTTTGATATTCTGAATGCAGCATAATGAAGCTAGTTTCTATGAAGTAAGTGTGATACTAGGGCCTTTTTAAACATTGCAACCATTGATCTAACCAATCTGGAAAAGATAGGACCCATGATGGTTTCAAATTAGAGGAAAGTTAATATGGGAGAAGGTAATTTTACAGTGGGAGCTACCAAGTGTGACAAGAATTGGGAATTATTGTAATACATCCAAGATTTGTGTTTATATGGTTGTTTTCAACAACTAGATAATAGTCTTGACAGTGCATTCTGTAGTAGCTGATTTTATGTACTGTTTTGATGTGTAGCCCCATATAGAGTGTGTCATGCTTATCTGTTCAATTAGATTAAACTATTTTGTTAAATTTCAAAATTTGGAGACAGGAAAGATAAATTTTTCTTTGAGTTGAACTGACTCATGGTGACTTCATGGGCACATCTGTGCTGGTTTTTTATATGATAAAGAAGTGGTTTGTTATTGCCTTTTTTGTTACATTTTTTCCTTTCTCAGTTTAAGCTATGATGGTGATGTTTTCTAGTTACCTCTCACCTAAGTTTTAACCAGAACTCACTTTGTTTAGCTGATGTTCTTGATTTTTTTGTGTAGAAGAATATTGCAGCTTACTATAGAAACTGCTTATATAAAGCAGTTATATGGAATGATTCAGTGTTGAATCAGTATATTCCATTCAAAAGGCTTGGAAGATTAGAAGTAAATAGGTGAATTTATTGCCGAAAACTCCTGCTTTAATATTTAAATTTCATGCATATATTGCTTCACTGGCATGACTACAGTCTAGGCCCATCTGTTAGAGTGGCAGTGTGCCTGCTGCTATAGAGTTATGCCAGTTTCATTAAATACTTGAGCCAGGAAAGATGAATGGTTTGGATTAAGTATTCTATAAAATAAGTCCAAAATGAGTTTTGCGCTATTAAATCTACATAGTGTTATCTGATGCTCAATCTGTGACATAATAATAGGTAGCATAAAACCAGCAAAAAAATTCTTGGTTGTGATCTGACAGGTGGCATGAAAATAAAATATGTGGCTTAGAAAAGTTTGTAGTAGACTGAAATAGAAAAAAGCCTTGTGGAAGAGTAATGGATCTGTGGTGGTCTAAATGTTGCTGAATTTCCCAGTTTCTATTACTTCTATTTTTAAAGACAAATGTCAGAGACAATTAAGGTTGTCAAAAGTCTTAAATGCTACAAGTTATATATTTTTGGCTTGTAGGTATGTACTACCTCCATCGTTCATTCAATATTGAATATAACATTTACACAGATTTGGAATTTATGTTGGAGTTTATGTTGTATAAACTCAATTTACACCTAAAATTGATTTGTATATTGCCCTGTATAAACAGAGCCAATGTATGAAAGCTTGGACACAGAGCTAGCATAGGCTAATAGTTAGAATGCAGCACATTTGTTTTCTCCATGATTCATAATTGTTATAAAAGTATAAGACCTTATGACAAGTCTTGCTGGATTGTGCCAGGGCCTATCTTAGCCTAGAATAATATTGCTCATATTATCCTACTAGTTATTTCTCTAGTGTTCAAAGAATGGAGATGTAATCTGTTTCCAAAACTGATACTTTTGAGGCACATTTTCTCTAAAGTGCAAGTAACTGTGTCTCAAGAACAACAGTGCTAGGTAAGACCAGTCTTCCATGAATTAATCCAACTCCCTTTTAAGACACCCGTTTGAGTCTTAGGGGAATGAATTCTACAAATTATGTATTTGTGTGGGGAAATGATTTTTTGTGTGTGGGAGGGAGAAATGTCTATTCTAAATTTTCTTCCAGCAGCTTCATTGGCCAAACCCTGTCCTAATATTTAAGACGAGAGAAGAAAATATCATGTACTTCTTTATGTCTGATTTTGTACCCTTTCTCTTAATTGCCTTTGTTCCTAAGCCTTTTAGGATGGTGGGGATCCCTACCATCGAGTCAGAGCTGAAGAAGCTTCTTGGATGAGAAGTGAAACATCTTAAAAGAAAAAACAAAGTTCAGTTGCCTCCTTGAAAAAGCATATTTGGAACAACTTGGATGACTGGGAATCTCCATAGACATTTCTTTTTAGATTATACCAGGATTGGAATAGGAGATACCATTGTGCTTCAAAAATCAGGTGTTTTATCTCTCATACCCAATATTATATTCAGAAATGGATGAAAAATGGAAATTTTACCATCTGGAATCTTGTCTGAATTCCAAAAGTACATTATGGAAGTACAGTTTCATGCACACCTCCAAAGCTATCTCTAAATAGACAGGGATTTTTTTTTTCAAATGTTGTTAAAAAAATCTGTACAAACTTTGGACCTATTTCTTCCTTTCAAGCACTGATGATCATAAGAACAATAACAAAGTAGGTTTCTATATTAACTTGTATTTCTAATCTAATGTCATTGGTTACTTATGATTAACTCTCAATCTGTTAACTGGCTGAGCGATTGCTAATAAGGTGTTATAATACTGTAATTCTTTTTCTGAATGGTATAGTAGCTGTATCATATCACTTTGGGGAATTTTACACTGAACTTTGCAGTTTTCCATAAAAGCTGATCCACATGGTAATAGACAACGTTCTTGCAGAAAAGAATTCATGAGTTGGGAGGAACTGAAGAGGTTATCTAGTCCAATCCTTTGTTAAGGATAGGAACTAGTTCAACCTTTCTGAAAGATGACCATCCACAGTCTTTTTAAAACCTAGAAAAACCCAAGAAAATGTCCATTCCACTGTGTATTCCACTGGCTGATAGCTCACACAGTCAGGAATTTCATGTCTAGCCTAAATCTACTTCTTTGTAATTTAAAGTACATTACTACATTGACCCTTTTGCTATCTTCTGAGGCAACACTCTGTTGTGTGCAAAAATATCTTCTGATATTCAAACTTGTTATATCTGTTAATTGTCTGTTTTGTAGAATCAAGGATCTCCAGATTCTTTAATAATTCCTTATAGGGCTTGGATTCCAGATCCCTCACCATGTTCCTAAATGTCCTTTGAACTTGCACCAAGTTGTCACTGTCCTGTTTGAACACATAGAACTGGACATAGTGGTTACTGACCAGAAGAAAATAGACTGAGACAGTTGTTTCTTATGATCTGGGCTCTATGCTTTTGTTGTTGCATCCCAAGGTAGTGTCAAACTGCTGGCTCAAGTTTAATGTGGCCTATAAAGAACTTGTTTAAAAATGTCTACTTTTAATATTTGTCTTTTACAAGATATTAATTTATCTTTTATATTTTCCCAATGATTGTGTTTGGGCTACTGTCAATTGTCTCATGACAGCAGCTGTATTATTCATTTACTTTATTTAATTTTATTGTGGCCACCCACTCCCATGAACTTTGAGTGACTTACAAATAATTATAGTGGTAGTCCAATGAATTGTTAGGCCTATAATTAATATGTAGTACATAGATATTCAATAGATCCAATTTTTCCTATCACTTTGATTTATCTAAGGTATATACATTTTCATTCATCTGAATAAAACTGTAGACATATAAGATAAAAGATAAGCGTCAAGCACTAGGAAATCAGGAGATTCAGGCAGTATAAAGATTTATTGCAAAGTTAAGCTCTTTGCAAAAATCTGGCCTACTAATGGTCAAGTGAAATGAGGGGGAATAAGAAGGCATTCAAGGTGGGCTGGACTTAGATCTCTTGTGGGCACACAGGGACTCATGACTTATGATGCATTTGACCCCTACCTCGGCTTAGTCTGGTCATCTCCTACAATAAGACGCTTAAAACCAGAAATTTTATTTTATCAAATTTATATGGCTATCTTACAGATATGATTCTGAGCAGGATACTGTAAAAATAAAACAGTAAGAACAAAACAAAAACATCTTAAAATAACCATAAGAACCAAGAAACATTCATATAACAGAGGAGTATTTAAAAAAAACTCATGCATAATAAAACCATCTTGTGGGCTCTCTGTTCCAAAGTGTTCCTCCTAGCTAATCTTGGAGTAGGGATAATAATGCACCAAAAGGCAAGAGATGCAGTGGAAATGTTTGGCTTCTGTCACATGTTGCTCCTTAGCAGATAGAACCCATAATATGCTCATCTTGCCTGCCATGATGGGATGGGTATACATATATTAATTACTCAATCCATAGGGGCTCACTATAAAATCTCATTGTTGTCCAACTTACATTATTATATTATGGAAACTGAATCAGGATTTCTGAGAAAAATCATGTAAAACAAAGCTGCAGAAAAATACTATCAGTTACCAGCTAGGCATAGACTAACCCATACCATTTTAAGGGAAACAAGAAATTCAGCTATTTCAGATAATGCATTCCAAAGTTAGCAGAGAATTCAAAGAACTGAACGATAACTACGTATTTATTGGAAAAAGTTCTTTTTTCTTTTTTGCCACATTACATTTGAAAAAATATGTACTAACTAAATCTGTTCTACATGGGATTCTCTTTGAAGAGTGTTCAGAAGCTTCAGCTAAGATGAGGCAACACAGCAGTGGTGGGATTAAAAAAAAATTATTACGGTTCTGTGGGCGCGGTTTGGTGGGTGTGCAGGGGAAAGATACTGTAAAATCTCCCTCACTCCTGGGGGAAGGTTACTGCAAAATCCCATTCCCTCCCCACCCCACTAACCTGCTTTCCAGCTCCGTTCTCCTGTGCAGGGCAACAAAAGACCCAGCCAATCAGCTGGGACTCGGGAGGCAGAGAATAGATGGGGGCAGGGCCAGTCAGAGATGGTATTTGCCGGTTCTCTGAACTACTCAAAAATTCCACTACCGGTTCTCCAGAACTGGTCAGATCCTGCTGAATATCACCTCTACAGCCTAGACAGCAATGGGTGACCCTAGAATGGCACATATTACACCTCTGCTCCACAAGTTGCTTTAGTTGCCAGTTTGCTTCCAAGTTCAATTAAATGTGCTGGTTTTGATTTTTAAAGTCCTACATGTCTTGCAGCCAAGATATTTGTGGAACCATTTCTTCCCAAGTATCATTCTCTCATTAGAAGACATCAGCTGATTCAGAATTTAGCAGCCAAGACTTTGACTGGAACCAGGGAAAATAAATTATACAATTTACTGTTCATGTCTTCAACAATTTTTACCAAGTTTAGTTTTAGATTCTTTCCTGATTACATTATCTAAACATCTTAATCCCCTTGATAATTTAAGAAATTGAATATGAATCTGCCTAGAATAGTAGCTGTTTCCTTGGAGGCCTTTCTTCAGATATCTCTGCTGCTTAATGTAGCAAATAAATTCTAGAATGAATCTTTTTTGGTATGGTATTCAAAGTTTAGGGAAACTGCCATAGATAAGGTATGTCACTGAAATAACTTTATTTTTGTAGATTTTTGCCGGGCCTTGCTGCTTTTCACTGGTTGTTTAGTGTTTATTAATAGATCCACATTTGCGAATGTCTACATTATTGGGTGGTTAGGTAAAATTTCATAAATAATATGAAATCAAGTTTGCTAATGCGATTAATGTATGATATAGCAATACAGAATTACACCACAAGATGTCACTCAAATAGCTATAGTATGAAGCGGAAAATTAAATTTGAGTCTTGTAATTATATAGCTTCTGAATAGGTTTAGCACATGCTCATATTGCAGCATATTTTGAAGCAAAATTCATTTAGAATGCTAAAACTGGTTCATTTGCTGTAGGAAGCATTGCTATAACTAATAAATGATTTTACACAAAAATATGTATTTTTACTACATTAATGGAACATCAAATATTATTGGATCTCAAGGCAAACTTTCACTACAGTATTATAATGGATTTACCTGACATTCTTGATTAAACACTTCTATCATTTTAATTAACTCTGTATTTTATTGTATTATTAAAAAGCAATGTGCCTTTTTTACTCTTTGCTACTTAAGACTTTAATAAGTATATTGAATTGAGAAATAAACTGTGGACTCTGTTTGCTTAGCCTGGAGAATGTCTTTGGGAATCAGATCGCAGATTAAACGTGCATCTGGTTTAAAGAGGTTAAAGAAACCTTTTTGAAGCAACCCTTTTGCTCCCTGTATGTGTACATAGTAAACCTGAATTTTCCTATATTGAGGGCCATGATTTATTAGCTTTTCTTAATTATTGTGAAGGAATAATAGACCTGATCGTAGAATAAACAAATTGTTAAAAGGAGATTTTTGGAAAAGATTGCTTAGTCCTGACAAAAAGAAAATTCAAAATAGCCTTCCTGTGATTTTGTTTACTATAAGAATGGGCAAAGAGAAGCTCGCATAGGCTTTAAGATTCTGTCATTGCATCCTACAATAATTCAGAGCATCCCTGCTATGCCTGTTTCTTGCCTCCACTGAAAGGCTGACAATCACATAGTTGATATCACAGCAACTACCATTGAGAGATCCATCAAAAAGGGCTGATACCATTTCTTATCTCACTAACTTGTCTTTGTTACAATTCCCCATGGCTTTTAAAATCCAAGTTTATAGAGTACCTTAAATTTCAGGCCACCAGTAAGGTCTTCGACCTCATAGCTCTCTATTTAATAATGTATATACTGAACATGTCAGTTGCACCATATAAACCAGACCAAGAAATCATCCCCACAGGAAGGATAATACTACTTTTCTGAGAGTGGTTACAATAACAGAATCTTTCAAGTGTGATTGTGATACTTAGTACCTTCCCTCCCATCTTATATTCCTGTGAATTAGGAAAATATCCTTTGTATATTTCTGTCTGTTGTGGATTTAAAATGTATTTCATCTCTTATCATTTGTAACAGATCTCAGGAATCTCTGTCAAGATTATCTGCCCTACTTAATACAATAAGCAAAGTTTTTGAAACCAATTTGATGCAAAGATAAAGGCAATCGTTTAGATAACAAGATGTCAATCATCTAGTGATGTAAAGAAAGTACGACTTCAGCAACAGAGTGGTCAATGCCTGGAATGCACTACCTGACTCTGTTGTTACATCCTCAACCCCCACTCCTTTAACCTTAAACTATCTACTGTTGACCTCACTCCATTCCTAATAGGTCTGTAAGGGTGTGCATAAGTTTCACAATCCTGCCTACCATCCCTGTCTTATTGTCCCCATTTATTTGTACCTATTTCCTGTATTCATACTCATGTTTATTATACCCATTATCTTGTAAGCGATTTACAAATCAAATAAACAAAACAAAACAAATAAAATAAAATAAATTAGAACCTGAATCACATTTCTAAATGAGGCATCAACTTATGTCATATAATGGTGTGAACTCCCAGATGTTTTGCCTCACCCAAGTTGTATTTTTTTTATTAATAATAGAAGTTTATCTGTGTAAAGTATGTTACAATAGTGTATCAAGATTTTGCTAAGTATAGGTAGAAAAACTAGGATATTGTTTCTTGGTAAGTCTTCTAACTATTGGAATTTATGCTTCTCTACTAATGCTAGTACATGAAGGTGCCCAAACTATAAAAATAAGTAACATTTCTTCTAGCATCAATTACAAAACTTTATTCAGACTGACCAGTTCGCCATCCAGAGTGTGTCCATCTTTCTGGATTAGGATTCACCATTATTCATCCAAAAGTAACTTCCAGGCCCCAATCCAGGAGTTCCACAATCTCTTTTATTTGAAAGTTGAAAATGTGAAGGGGAGAACTGTCATTTCTAGATTCATTATTTTCTGTTCCAGTCTTCCTGTATTAAAAAAAATATGGGCAATATTATATTTGCATAAACATTCATTTTATTTGGTAATTTACATTGTATCTAAATGCTTTCTATACAGTTGTAACTTTAATAATGTTAATTGTGCAGCTTGAGCTCAGGAGATAAGGAAAAATACCTTGCTAATTCTCTAATTCTCCGTTCTGTTAATTATACAGAATGGATTGGAATAGGATAACCAACTGAAAGCAATTTCATTCAAAGTCTTAGTTGATCATGGCTACTGTTTTCATTTTAAACTGCACTGGTTCTGGCTTCTGAATTCTTTAGCTTTGTATTTTACTACTATATAGTCTGCCATATGACCTCTTAACGTTTCTCTAGAATGCAAAATACATTATAATCCTATTAATTTCATATTCAGATAACTTGTATCTTCCCTTGGGATGTATGTTACATGTTCCTGAATGATTTTTGTTGAAAAACTGGAATAAGGTAAAAATTAAATAAGAATGATTTTCATGTTTTGCTGTATCACGCTGTTTGTTGAAGTTGGCTAGTAAGACGTTTTTCTTGAGGAAATGATCATTGATAGTGTATGCATTTCCTGAAAGTGAAGGGAGTTGGTATCCTGTTCTTACATAATCATTCTACAGTCTTGATTGTGATCAGTAGCTTTCACTACAAGTATGCTTGTTTCTTTTTGCTAAATTTGGAGGTCTGGAACAAGTACTCTTTGTTAGATAAATTCAGTGGGGTTGCTTGCAGGATTACATTTATTCTTGAAAAGGCAGAGATGCTCAACGTTACTCTAAAATCAGAGCCTACTGAGGAAGAAAATAGGATTACTAGTGTTTCTGTTGAATCATATGAAGAAAATCTTTTTTTGTAAGTATTTCATTAAGTTAACTTCATTTTTTCTTTGTTTTGATTACTTTTCTTTCATTTCATATTCTAACTTTGAATGCAGTATAGTAGCATTCCTTGTGCAAAGAACAGTGGAATATGTCTCAGACTTACTACTACTTCTGCTGGGCTCTAAAAAAATCTCATTCTTGCCAAGCATTTGGACATGAATTCTGCATTTATTGCTGCACCTTTGCAAACGCCCATCTTTTGTATATTCTCTGAGGAAATAATTACATGGGGTGGGAGGAAGATGAGAGAAACCGCTGTTTTATCTTACAACAGCAAATTTATGGAAGAAATCTGTTGCACTGGTGACAGGTATGTGGCTTGGGCTCACAAAACAATTTAAGTTGTTCTTAAAAGGGGGAAAAAAAGAAAAAAATACTATCTCTTAGTGAGCTCAGTTTACTGTAAACTAAGCAGACAATTTGTGCTATGAAAAACTTTATACTGGAAGGTTGTGGCATCATTTTCTCTTTTCCCTGTTACAAACGAAAGACCTACTAGGCAGGTATCTTATTTCCAAGGGATTCCTAGTAATTATTATAGGTGACCACCAATCAAGCTGGTAATCTCCAGTCCAGGATTTTCAGAGTGGTCAGTATCAACCTCCAAGGATCGATGGGACTATTCAAGGGTTATTATGTTGTTATTTGTAATAGTATTAATTAAAATAGTATTTATGACATTTTTCATATAATAAATGATAAATTTAAATTTATAAAGAAACTACAACTTTTCTTACTAATTGTAGTCTCAGAAAAAAATGAATGAGAAACATCGTAACTGTCCAACTCAGCTTATAATTAAAAAAAAAATCCAATTAAAACATTTTAAAACAATAAACAACAAACAATAAAAAATCCCAAAAAATATACATAGTATTTAATGGGATATATGCAAGAAGAAGAATAAACGTTGCTCAACATTGGAAGTAAGACCCGATTCCAACAATACCTGATTGAAAACTACACATCAATAACAAAACTAACAGTATATATACATAATAAAAGTTTCAAAGAAATTGAAACTTAAGCAAGAATGGTTCTCATACATGCAATGCATCACATAATGTAAACATAATCACTTAAGTGTCTGGCTTCTTAGGAGCATAAATGTCTGTAGATATTACAAATTAGCAGATGTATTGCCAGGATTCTTTCTATGGGGCATAGTGTCCTCCCTTCAATGTAACTGGGGTCCCACATCAAACTATAAATCACACTAACCAGCTGTAAGTTGAGGACATATACCAGTTTTTCAACATGAATGATGCTGTGCTTCAATGGTTAGTGGTCTAGATGGGTGACAAACTCGCTGTGTCACGTCATCATGTGATGTTTCATGACATTTCCATCCTTCATGGAGCTGGGGTGAGTATGGCCTTTGCGTGATGCATCTGGCCCACAGGCCGCCAATTTGACATCTCTGGTCTAGATGGGAAAGACTTGGTAGAGAGAATAAAAAATCCAGTCTAAGCATCTGGCTGACTGAGATCAACAACAATCACCGCCAGCATCACCACCTACTCAAGAACAATAATAATACTTTCTTGCAATATGCTCTTGGTTTTAGTACAGTAGATTGCAGAGATGATTTGTGTTTCAGTATTTATAGGAAGACTATTTTTTCTTGTGTCTCTAACCACTTTGGTTGTATAGAATGTGGAAATGTCCTCTAAGCATCTGATAAACCGCATGCTGTGAGTCCTAAATATATGGAAATAAGTTTTTGTTTTCCAAATAACCTTTTCCTCATAACCCCAAAATACAAAAGTACAATTTGTGAAAACTAGACATCAAAGACTGTTAGCTTAGAAGGATTTAGCCCTTAGATAATACTTAATTTGCTAACTTGACATAGGGCATCATAGAGGGAGCACTATCCGTAACTGAGCAAAGCAGCTTCATTTTCTCCAAAGAGATCACTATAACTCATCTCAATCTTAAACTCTTCCACTTGTACACATTCAAAAATAACTATTAATTTAATAATAATCTTCTTGTGAGATTTAGATTTGTATTAGCTACTACTGGTATATACAAATGCCCTTTAGTGTGTACACTCTTCTCAATTCTATGCAGTATTTTTAAAGTTAAAGAATATAAAACTACTTTTTCTATATCAGGAGTGTCAAACTCAAGTTCTCCGGCCATGGAGATCTGGTCTACGGGGCCACCCTGGAAATAGCAAAGGACCGTCCTGCGCTGCCTCTGCCAGCAAAACTGGAGCCCAGGAGGGAGAGAGCTCAGTTTTCACTGGCAGAGAGCTGCAGGAGGATCCCCCCAGCCCAAGCCAGGCCACCACAGGTGCCCTGACATGAATGACATTGAGCTGGCCATGGCCACCAGGCCCCCTGAGATCAAACACAATACTGATGTGGCCCTCAATGAAATCGAGTTTGCCACCCCTGTTCTATATTATTGAGGAAATTTTCTTATTTGTATGTCCTGGGTTTTATGGATGTCAGAAAGTACAAATTAAGTTCAAGTGCAGATTTAAAGAAAATTGGCCTTCTGACAAAGTGTAGTATTTGCTACTCTAAATGTAATAGTAAAGATGAAGTAATTTGAGGTAGTCCTTTAGAATGCTGCATCTCCCTAAATATCCAGTAACCTAAAAGGAAGATTTTTTTTGTAACTTATAAACTTTATTTGAAGTGGAATTTTTCCAGTTTGCAATGGGAATTATTTGCCAAAACAGGAAAGTGCAAAAATTTTTGTTTCTAACATGCTCTATGTCAGGGGTGTCAAACTTAAGCCTGCGGGCCGGATCTGGAATGCTTAGATCTGGCCTGTGGAGCCATCCTGGAAACAGCGAAGGAACGGCCCGTGGTGCCTCTGCAAGCTCCATTTTCGCTTGCAGAGGTTTGCAGGAGGCCGTCCCAGCTGAAAACAGAACTTGTAAGGCCTGCCCACGGTCCTGGTCTCCATTTTCACTGGCAAGGGTTGCAGAAGGCCGTCCCAGCTGAAAAAGGAGCTCAGGAGCCCATTTTCACTGGCGGAGCACTCCATAGGAGCCCCCTACATGAGTGATGTCAAGCTGGCCACACCCACCCTGGCTACACTCCACCCCCACCCCCTCAGGTCAAACACAACCCTCATGCAATGTAATTGAATTTGACACCCCTGCTCTGTGTTTTTTCAATGTGATTTTTTTCACTCTCATTTTTAGATAGAAGTTGTTTTAGCCAGTCCAACAATTGACATATTGTCACTGATGAATGGAGTATGGGAAGAGAGAGTAGTGTGACTATGTTCCTTACAGTTGAACAGACCTGTCCAGTTTGATTTTGTTCAGTTCCTTACTTCTCCAAGTTAAATTAATTCAGTTTTATTTCTATACATATTTGTGATTAAAAATGCAGGAAAAGTTTGATCTTGTGCAGTGGCTCTCAACCTTTTCTTTACCATGGACCCCCCCTTTAAATACTTTTTTTTTTTTGGTAAATTTTATTTGAGTTTTCACAAAAAGAAAAGAAATACAATTAAAACATCTTTTTTGAAAGCAGCATAATCCCGGGTTACATTTCTTCGTACAGGCACAAATTCAGGTTCATGCTCATTTTTATATTCTATTCCATATCTTATTACAACTTAACATTTTCTACATGGCTTCTCCCCTCTTTTAATTTCCTCAATTTTATTGTATTTATTTCATCTCAATTCAAATCATTATATTTTTTTCTGTCCTGTTTCAATTGTCTATTATCTTTTCTCATTAAACAAAATTTCTCCTGTAGTTACTGATTGGAGTATGCCATTTTTTTTTAATACTGTAAAAGTCAAGCCTAATACTATTGGAAGTATATTAATCTGGGATTAGGTTTCTCAGGTCAATGGATTATATAATTATTTGTCTACGGTATTGAATTTACATTGCCATATTTTGAAAAAAAAATAGTATATTTATTGTATTATATGTTTAACTTTATTAGTCTGATAAGATATGTAAACATATAAGATTTTCCCTCATATACTATTATATTCATCCTTCAAAATTCATTTTTATATATATATTGTACTTTACATATTTGCTTTGTTCTAAAAGGGAAATGTTTAATATCTTCCCAAAATGGATTTTGCAATAGCTTTTCTTTAGGTAAGTTCCTGCATTGCTGAATCCTGACATTGTGTTGCATGTCGGATCCCTTTTTTGTTTTTATGATTAATAAATTCACAATCAGGTGTTGATGCCAATAAACTTACATATTCATTTTCTCATTTATAGAAATGAAGATCTTAAGCAGATGTTGGAAAGCAGCAAAGATTCTGCTAAATTGGAGGCTATGAAAAGGATTGTTGGAGTATGTTCAGCTTTTATTATGTGTATAATGTAGTTTGCATCTTTTTTCATTTTGAACATCCATATAAATTTAATAAATTTACATGTCCTTTGACTCCCACCAACTGTGGGTGATTTACAAATGGTTTAAAACACAAAAACGAGACCAAAAGTGAAGAGCAGGATAGCAAAACAAAGGGGAACAAAGAAAACAACCCACAGGTTTTAAAGGGAATTTCACTCACCCTGGCTCAACCGCTGAATGGAGAACTGGGTCTTCAAAGCCATTTGAAATACCAGCAGGATGGGTTCTGTTGGAATCTGGCTGAGGTACCTCATTGTAGAGGGCAGGGGTTGCTATAAAGAACACTTGCTTCCGAGATCCCAATAGATATTGTTGTTTAATTGATAGAACCCTGAGCATACCAATCTTACAGTATCAAGTTCAGTTTGGTATTTTTTTATCAGTTTTCTTTTCCCTACTTATTGTTTTTAGGAATTTTCTAAGAGATTTTCAGGAAAATTGAAAATAAGTTCAGTCATTGTGATTCTAAATGAATCTAAATGAAAGGAGCTTTTCTATTCACAGGAGTCCATATTTGGATCCAAACTGGATTGTTGTATATTTTGTTAAATATGATCTGAAGAATCAAAAATGCATAGGTCACACTTCCTCAGACTTGTCATCCTCCTCTAGGTGTTGGTTAGGAAATTGTGGCAGAGGGTTGTTTTTTTTTTTTGCATTCTTATTTCATTCAGATTCCCTGTGGTTTACAGTGTCTGAAGTTCAAGTCCACATGTTGTTTATGCCAATGTTCGGAAAAGCTGATGTATATTTTGAATAAAAATACATGACCAGAGGCCAGAAATAAATAAACAGACACCACAAATAGTTTGCAAAACCTGAGTGTTAAAATGGATTAAAATGGTTTTTAAAATTATAGTATACTTAAGCAGGTGCACATTGATTAGACAACATTATGAAAAACACAGAAACTGTTAGCTGAAGAAAATAAGGCATGAGATAAGAAAATAAAAAGGATATACCTAAAATGTAACTAATGCCAACGCTATTCTTTAATCATTTTGATACTTTTTATCCTTGAAAATTCTTTATTTCCACCATGTTTGTACACCAATTCATGTATTCCCTTTGTTCTTTAAAATTCTTAAACACTTTTTAAGATTCTCATTAATCGTTCCAATGACAACTTTTTAAATGTTTTCCATTTCTTTAGACTTGTAGTTATATTTCATGTATTTCATTCCCTCTCTAGCTTAATGATTACTCACTTTTATATTTAATTTATGTTTATTCAGCACCTAACTCTTTTTTAATATAAAGGAGACTAATCAAATGAGGCAAAGGATTTTTTAATTTTTTTTATTGAAATTACAGTGATCATGACTTTTATTTATTTGTCAAATTCATCTCACAAGAAGTGATTCTGGACTTTATGAGACCAAATATGTTTTGAAAAGATTCCAAATGTATTCTTTCATAGTATGCTTCAGTTATTGCAATTTAAATAATGCAGCATACTTTAAAAAGTAATATTAAATATTGCCGTTTTATTATGCTATAAGTATTACTGGAATATTTGTGGAGTTTGATAACTGTTTGGCTTCAATTCTACCTCTTAAAATCAGAATAATTGGTATTCAAGCAAAAATGGTATTCTATATTATTTTTAATTGACCCTTGAACAAATTAAACTAACTTACCTATTTACCTGTTTTAAATTAATTGAAATTTCTTTGAAAAATATCTAATATAGAATTTCCTTTGAAGATATGTCATCAAAGAAGAAACTTACTTCAGAGTTGAAGGAACTTAATTGTAATTTGAAATGTACTATTAGTGTATATATATATATATTAAATTATTGACTGTATTTTAAAGTAGCATGTTATATTAAAGGTTTTTTTTCTTTTTCAAGATGATTGCCAGAGGAAAAAATGCATCTGAATTGTTTCCTGCGGTAGTGAAGAATGTAGCAAGTAAAAGTATTGAGGTATGGTGATAAAACACTTGTTTTAATTCTAAGAGCACCTTTTAAAACTTATAAGCCCTTTCTTGCCACAGTTGTTAAGTGAATCACTGCAATTGTTAAGTTAGTAACAAAGTTGTTAAGTGAATCTGGCTTCCCCATTGACTTTGCTGATCAGACGATTGCAAAAGGTGATTACATGACCTTGGGACACTGCAATCGTCATAAATATGAGTCAGTTGCCAAGTGTCCAAATTTTAGTCATATGCCTATGGGGATGCTGCAATGATTGTAAGTGTGAAGAATGATGTTAAGTCACTTTTTCAGTGCTGTTGTAACTTCAAACAATCATTAAGCAAATTGTTGTAAGTCAAGGACTACCAGTACAGTAATTACAGTAATGTTCCAGTGAAACAGATGTAGAAAAAGTAATAATCTTCTATGATAGGAACTTTTGATATTCTTAAATCATAATAAAGCATTTTTATAGGCCATAATTTAGTTATTCCTGTCTCTTGACCTTGTTCAGTGTATTTACTGGGAATGACTTTGCTTTTAATAGAAATTCCTGTCAGTTATATGTTGCCCTTGCTAAATGTAAATGTTAAGGTTAGCTCTGTTCTTATTCATTGCTAATATTTGACATGATTTTGTACCTACTTATTGTTTGGCAAAGGTTCATCTGTCCCTATTAAAATTCTTTGGTACAAATATTTCTACCCCCACCAGGATACCTCTGGTTAGGTTAGTTCTGCCCATCATTGATGAAATAATAGCAATAGCACTTAGACATATACCGCTTCACTAGGGGTGGGATTCACTAGGGGTAGGACCGGTTCTATAGAACCCCTTTCTAAGCAGTTCAGAGAACCGGTATTTAGAAGAAATCTCCTTTTGTTTATTTCCACCCTTATTACATTCTTGGCAGTGTAACTAGACTTACTGTCTCCGAAGGAAGTTTTTATTTTTACTTTCTTAAAGGGGAAGGTTTATTTTAAGCTTTTTACACTGCTATTGGGAGGAGATACTTCCCTGATACACTTCCAGCCACATGAGACAATCAGCCCTTTGAAGATATAATTGAATAACCAGAAAGGAGCTTTTAATGACAAGGAACCAAGATGATTCAGCAAGGCTTCTTGGCTAGCTAGACAGATTGACATTCAAATGTGGGTTTACAAACCCTTTCTGACTTTTGGTCTAAAACTGGTTTTTGGTGAAGTTTAATTCTGTCCTTGGTGACGTTCAATCCTTTGTTTATTGATGGGGTAATTTTCTCTATTCATCTTTGTTTGGAAGGAAAAAAGTTAATCTCTGTTCCTGAAAATAAACTGGGTTGAGAAATCTGGCTAGTTCCTGTGTCTATTTGTTCTGGTAATTTGTTTAACAAGCAACAGGTACTGTTGTGATTTAATTATTTGTATTGTGTTTACATTTTTTCCTGCCTCATGGTTTCTTTTTCTATCTGGGAAGGGGGTCTTCCTTCGCTGCTTTAGTACTATCTGGCACTGTCCTTTTGGGGTGTACTTCCAAGAGGCAGGATGCAAGCTTGGTACTGATTTTTTTTACTGCCTTTCTGGGGGGCATTTGATCTTTCCTTAAATCTGGTTGATTTTCTTAGGATATCTTGTGGAGTGAGTGAGACCAGCTAGTATCTTTAAGTGGTGCAAATGGTTCTAAGGATTGTTTTTCTGGTTGTGCTGTTTCTGGAGAGCTTAAATGACCTCTGGGTTTCACTTTATGAGCAAGAGTTGGCTGCTGATAGTTATGATTGCATTTTAACTATTTTAATTCCTCAAGGTGCTCTGGTACCCTGCCTGATTTGTAACTCTGGCTTGCAGGTATTTTTAATCTAATGATTGGTATTTAGGGCAGCTTTTTGCAAGCAAAGAAGCTTTTTGTATTTTTGTACAGGTAATCCTTGATTTACAACATTTCATTTAGTGACCATTCAAAGTTACAATGGCACTGAAAAAAGTAATTATGACGGTTGTTCACACTTACGACTGTTGCAGCATCCCCACAGTCATGAGAAGCCAGGCGAGAAGTGCCCTTGACGTGGGTGACATCGAGTTGGCCACACCCACCCAGTCACATGACCACCAAACCACACCCACCAACTAAGCCACACCCACAGAACTGGTTATTAAAATATTTGAATCCCACCCCTGCGCTTCACAGTGCTTTACAGCCCTCTCTAAGCGGTTTACAGAGTCAGCATATTGCCCCCCAACAATTGGGTCATAATGGTATGTTTACTCTTGAACCAGAAGCCTGAATCCTTCCAGGAAGAACAGGGCGAATGCATTGCTGTAATTTGTGTATGTGCATGCCCGTGTGCACCTTTTATTCAGTATTGACTCTTGGTAACTGTACAAGTCTGTGAAGTTTTCTTGGCAAAATTTCAGCAGTGGTTTGCTTTACTTCCTTCCTAAGGCTGAGAGAGAATAATTGGCCCAAAGTCATGCAGTTGGCTTCATGCCTAACAATGAGACTAGGACTCGTGGTCTCCCAGTTTCTAGTCTGGTGTCTTAACCATCACACCAAAGTTGCTCTCATACTGTAATTACTCGTGAGTATTTGTCACAATAGAAGCAGAAGGCATAAATTGATTGAATAAATTAATAGTTTATATGTTCTTATGGTTTAGCTGGTATCTGTTTTTCTCATATTTTGTTACTTTGCATTTATTTCTCATATTCTACAGTAATTGAAATATTTCAAATAAGAGCTCTGAATTATGTCAATACATTTCCCAATGTATTTCTTCTGTATTCTCAAACATTTTTTTAAAATGTGCTTGTTATAACGTATCAGACTTAAAAGCAGGTTCATGGAGAAAACATCTTGACTAGTCTTAATAGTACACTTGGATTTTCTTTACTGTCAAGGTAGAGGATAAAGGGAACAGTCATAGTTGAAGGAAAATATGGAGCCTTGATTATGTCTATAGGATATTAAGTAAAAGCATTATCCTGAGAAGTAAATTGATTTGTTATTGCTATTTTAGGCAGAATTACTTATTCCAGAGGCTCTGAATATAGATTAAGACTTCTGTGTTTGCTTAAATTGTATAATATCATCTCTTCCATTATTTCTTTCTTTTCAGTTGCTTTTATATCAGGCATAACAATAAGTTAGGAGTATACAACTTTCTTTGTAAACCAAGGATGTTCTTTGCTGTTATGAACAGGTTATTAATTGTTATGCTTGATTTAATGTACAATGTTTAAATGTAAGGGAATGATCTCATTAAATAGGGCTAATAAAATCCCAGGGCAGTAGCTCTGTTGAAATCTACTGCATAGTGCAGTGTTGGTGCAGTGTCGGGGTTTTTTAATTCAGTGTGGAGTATGAAGGATGTGTGTTTGTGTTTATTTTCATAGTCATGATGTACACTGAAGATGGTGTTTGATTTTGTTGTATGAGGTACAATGACAATAAAGTAAAATAAAGTAAAGTAAACTAATAAAATCATTCCTGTATATTTAAAAAAATCATCTACACATCAGTGGAAACTTTTGTGCAAACTTTAATCTCATTTGGATCCACCGATAATGAGTTCTTTCCCCATTGCCTTCTCCTTCTGTGAAATTCCATTCATTATTTCTCTGAGTTTATTAAATTCTGATTTCATGATACATGTTCAACTACATTCATGAATGAAGGCAAATATATGTGTCTCAGGATAATGTTGCAGGATCCAATCTGGATTGATCATGGGACCAGAGGCTAGAAAGAAGTTCCCTGAAATTGGGCTCCAGTATGAATCCGAAGATAAACCTCTGGTCCTGGTGACCAATCCAGATAAGATCTTACAATTACATTAAACTTAAGTTTTCTGGAAGGATCATGCATAGTAGAGTTTGTGTCCCAATAGATGTCACACTAATTAAAGTCATGCAGGTGAATAGAGTGGACTGCTTTATGGCATGATAGGGGGTTAGTTTACTACAGTTTCCTGAAGCTTACATACCTTCATGGTTTTATATTCCATGAAAAATCAGTAGAACCACTTTTAGTGGGATGATTTGATAGAAGGTACAGAAAAGTAGTTCAGGAGCCACAGGATTTCTAATCCCTAGTTTAAATCAACCTTACATATGAACTACTTTAAAACCAATGGGAAGTACTGCATGGAGCTACTTGCAGCTCTCTCTCTCTCTCTCTCTCTCTCTCTCTCTCTCTCTCTCTCTCTCTCTCTCTCATTGTTAAGAGGAATGTAGTCTGTTGTACCTTATTGTATATCTTATTATTGACAATGTACTAGGTGTTATGAGATTGGCTTCCAGTAATGGGACTAGGAATTTATGAGGTAAGAAATGTCGTGGGTTTTTTATACAGACTGCATATCCAAAAGTAATCCTTCATAATCTTTATAACATGATACCAAATTTATCTGAAAAATGTCATTATTAACCTTTTATTAGAGCAAGTCTTTAGAATCATTAAGGTTTAGAAACTGAGACATTGAATGTAGCTCTTTTTAAGAATATGGAATTATGAAGAGCAAACCATTTATTTCAGACAAATATATATTTAATAAAGCATTTAATGTTACGAACATCTAAATTGAATAATGAAGAAACAATAATTCACTGAGGTGAGAATTGTTCATGTTAAAATAACCATATGGTTCTTCCTAAGAGAGTATTATTTCCTCTTTCCTTGCCAACCAGCTTCCTTTATATCTGTACTGAGAAATTTGAGCCAGCCAACATATGAGCTTAATACCCCAAAATAAAAGTCTTCCAATTTATTCATATTTCATTTTAGGGAGGAGTTAATGTACCCTCACATCAACATTAGTTAAACTAATTCTGAACCAGGGCAGAAATGTTTGCCTACCTTTTGAACGATACTAAAGCAAAGCTTTATTGCCTGCTATAAACACTGTATCACATCTTGCTTGTAATAATTAATGGAATATGTTAATGTGTTAGCATGGTATTATCATGATTTATGAAACTGCATATTATGCACTAAGTACAAAGTACTGTACAGCTGTGTTGTGAACACAGAGCCAGAAATAATCTCTTTCATGCTGGGTTGTAGAAGTTAATGCTATGATCTCTGGTTCAGTTTTTAAAGACTATAAAAATACGTTTATTTATTTATTTATTAGATTTATTTGCCATCCATCTCAGCTCTCAGTGACTCTGGACAGTTTAAAACATTTACTTCAAGTAAATATTATAAGTATCTTTGTGGAAGAAACTAGGCTGTATTATGAACACATAAAATTGCACATAAAATATACTTTGCTGGACTGTATTCTTTCCAATAACATGTGAATTGAATATTGAAATATGTTTCCTCTGACAATCTTCAATGCATATTACATTAAAATTCTCAGAGTAATTTGGTTGTCAATAGATTTTAACAGACATTAAGGTATATTAATCAAAGATATAAATCTACAGCAGTGCTTGAAATCTATGAGGCAAGTGTATTGTAGCAGTTTAAAATTAGCACCCCATATCTGCCATACATTGCAATCTATTTGTTGTAGGGATATTTTTAAATTTATTTCTACCCAGCTGTTCTTCTCAGGTTTAGTCCTTTATGTTATTTTATCATTCTCTGACTTTCTAGAAATTAAAAGTTTGCTATTATTGTTGTAGGCTTCTTTCTTTGTTTGCATGCTATTTAGTCTATTTTTTAATATTCATCAGGATTTTTATTATTTATTTTTTAATATAATTTTAAATAAAAATATTGGGAAATACTTAATATTTTCAGTTTTTTTAAAAAACCTGAAAGATAAAGAAGAGTACTTAAAAGTGGGGGGAAAGGAGAAATGTGTTTTTATAATTGAGTTTTCTCCACCCCCTGCCCCACCATCACATTTCTAGAAAAAGATCCAGTTATAGACCCTGTGACAGGATAAAGATTTCAAAGCTAGTCAAGGACATTTAGTTCAGTCAGATTAATTTTTATAAACAGGGAATTGCCCTACACTTAATTTTAGGCTTCACACTAAAAGATGCAGAAAGTGACCTCGAAATATAATTGCTGGTTTACAGCAGAAATAACAAAAGGTTTAGTCAATAACTCATGAAGTTTGATATACTTGTATTGATAAACTAATTAAACAGATCTGCCTGTGTTCCTCAACTCTAATGTGGCTCTGTTATTATTAGTTTTAAAGGGACGAGTGCTGTAACATTGAATGAAAGTAAATGATGAAAGAACGGTGCAGTCACGAAACTGAAGTTCTCCTGCCTCTGATCTCCAAGTGGTTTCAAGGAACAGAGGCTTTCTCTGCACACCTGCAGTCATTCACTATACGGGCCTCTTGTTGTCAGTGTTGATTGCTGCTTGTTCATAGTAGAACAACAAATAATTTAAAGCCTTGTAACCTTCTGTGATTTAATAAGTTGCTTTTTGGCAGAGTAGACAGAAAAATATTTCTTCAGATAGTGACAATAATTATAGCACAACTGTAAGTTTTTTTACAGGATTTTTTTTAGAACTCCTTATGGTCTATTTTAAATTGAAAACAATTTTTTTATTCATGCTCACTTAAACCTGTATGGATTTTATTTAGAAATTAACTAAACTGTAATTTTGGTCAGCTGTAGAATTTCAGTGATTTATTTGTTTAGAAACCCTGAATATAACATGCAAACATATCATGTCACAGAGAATCTAGAATGTCTATAATGCAACAATTTTAAACAACCATATTGAATGTACTTGTGGATAGTACAAAATTTTAATATGTCTAAATTAACTGGTTTGTTTTTCAGATTAAAAAACTTGTATACGTCTATTTGATGCGTTATGCAGAAGAGCAGCAGGATCTGGCACTGTTGTCAATCAGCACCTTTCAGCGTGCTCTGAAAGTGAGTAAAATTAAATTAGAAGCATTTTTTGTTTTTATAAAGTTGTGGCTGATTTTCAACAAAACCCAAAGGTATACAATTTTATTTCTGAAGTTACTCTGCTTTATTGCTTATATAAAGTGCCATTTTAAAAGTTGAAAGTGATTAAATCCAGTTTTGCAGATATGGTTTTCTGTTTGTATAACTGAAATGTCCTTCTCTTTCAGCTCCTTGCAGGCATCTCAGATCTGCTTGGGAGGGTTTCCTCACTCCTAGAGAAAATTACACACTTGTACTTAGAGTTGCAGGGAAGATAATTTTTCAGTGGTATTTTAATGGCAGTCACCATGGTTGAATCCAATCTGATTGGATCTAATAGATTGCCCTTCGCAGATATCAAATCTGTTATTTCTCTAATTGGGTTAGAAACATGAAGGTTTACCAGGAAGGGCGTACAATATTTATAGAAAACTGGAATGAATAACATTGTTTTAATCAAATTCTTGGTAACAACTTTAGTTTATGCAAGCCTTATACATTCTTCAATGTTGACTACTGAAATAAACTACAATAGTACACTTGTTATATGTTACATAACTGCTCCTGCTTACGCATTATTCTATTTGGACTATGTGTCAGACGCTGTGGAATTCTAAAAGGAATGTAAAGACATTGATTAGAGGAATAAAATGCAGTGACATATTTCAGACACTTCATATATAGCAGGAGTGTGACAGGCAGTTGCACAATCTTGGGGAAAGGCACTACTGCTTTTAGGAATTGCAGATTTAAAAATAGCTGTAGAAATGCTATCAGGTTGTTTTTAACTGTTGTGGTGTATTTTCTGGACATAATAGACTCTATATTCATCAGTAACGCAGATTGTGATGACATCTCACAGAATTATTTAATTTATTTATCAGCTAGCTGTGCCAGTCTATACTTATAGGGGGATTATAAGCTTTCTGACAGAAAGCAGCAGATGAAGCTAGGTAAAGTCACATCAAATACTCAAACTATAAGCACAGACACCACCATCCCTTAGGGCTGTGTGTTCTCTCCATTAATCTTTTCTCTCAATACCAATGACTACCTATCTAAGGATCCATCTGTTAAAGTACTGAAATTTGCAGATGATACAATAGTCATTGGTGTCATTCTAGACAGTGATGAGTCTGCATACAGTATATTCGGGAGGTTGAACAACTGATTTTCTAGTGCAGCCGGAGCAATCTGGAACTGAATATGCTTAAAACTGTAGAGATGAGAGTGGATTTTAGAAAGAGCTGTTCTGTTCTATCACTTCTTACTATATTCAACAACACAGTAACAACAGTTGAGTCCTTCAAGTTTTTGGGTTCTAGGATTTGAAAAGGATGCCTAACATTAGAACCATTATCAAAAAGGCACAGCAAAGAATGTTCTTCTTGCATCAACTCAAAAAGTTCAGACTGCCCCTGGAGATGTTGATACAGTTCTACAGAGGAATTATTGAGCCTGTCATTTGTATTTCTATAACTGTCTGATTTGGTACAGCAACTAAACAGGACAGGTACAGACTTCCAACTGATGGGTAGGACTTGCAAACCAGCCTGCCTTCCATTGATGACCTGAATACTGCACGGGTCAAAGAGAACTGAGAAAATATCTACAGACCCCTCACATCCTGGACATAATGTGTTTCAACTCCTCCCACGGAATGCCACTACAGGGCATTGCAAGCCAAAAAAATTAGACATAGAAACAGTTTTGTCCTTCGTGTCACCACTCTGATGAACCCCTAATTCCCATAGTACTGTCTTATGTCTACGTATATTTACCCATGTAGTATGGCTATTCTTCTTCTCATCTTTTCTACTACCTCTTATTGGTATCATCATTACTATGTTGTTTTTGTATGTACACAGAGAGCTTTTGCACTGGAGATAAAATTCCATATGTGTCTAATCACACCTGGCCAAATTCTGTTCTGTTCTGTTCTGTTCTATTCTATTCTATTCTATTCTATTCTATTCTATTCTATTCTATTCTATTCTATTCTATTCTATTCTATTCTATTCTCCAATGAGATGCTCCGAGCATCCAGCAGTGGGAGGCGCTTAGACTTAGATTGGATAGGCTGGGCTTGATTGATAGGACTCTCCTCCCCCTCCACGGCCTCCTCCTTAGCGTCCCCAGTTTTAGCTCAGTCTTTGTGAGGAAGGCAGCTTGGTTGCTTCCTTGACCGGACTAGGACAAAGTAAACAGGTTTGAATTTCAACGTAATACTTAAATGGGCAATTCTAAATTATAATTTTAATACAAGTCTAGATTGCTTTCTAGTAACATCATTTTGATGGCAAATTGGTAAAGACTGACGTTGGAATACACATTGGTTCTCCAGGGATCCCTCAGCCGCTTCTGCAGTGATTAGAAACCACAACGTCTTGTCATCGGAGATCGGCTTGGCATTATGAAGCCCTGCTGTGCCTTCTATTCTATTCTATTCTATTCTATTCTATTCTATTCTATTCTATTCTATTCCCTACCCTCTACTCTATAAAATATCTATATAACCACTTATACCAAATTCTGTGTGTTTCCCAATCAAGAAAAATGAAGAGTTCATGAAAATAATTTTTAGTATTTCTAATTCAAAGAAAAATGTTTACAAATTGTTGAATTTGCTCAGCGATTTGATGTTCTCATTTTTATCAAAAGGATTTAATAGACAAAGCAATAAATTAATTATGATTCTAAGTCAGGGGTTCCCAACCTGGGGTGCTCGCACCCCCTGGGGGTGTGAGACGATATTCCAGGGGGTGCGAGAAAAGTCCAGGTAAATAATAGGATATTGGCTATATGTTAGCATTTTTATTTATTATGCAATGGATTAACTTTGTTTTCATTTTAGAGTTAAGTATCATTTAGTGGCCGTCACATACATAGCTGAAAAGATTCAATCCTACCATATATTTAACGCGTTCAGTAGTTCCTAAAGTCTAAATTTCAGGGGGTGCGAGGTTCGAGTGAAATTTCTTTAGGGGTGCGGGACAAAAAAAAGGTTGGGAACCACTGTTCTAAGTGTACATTTTACTAGATAACCTAAATATAGGCTGTTCTATCTACTTTGGTTTTAATTATCTAATGGGGAATTTAAAAGTTCAAACAAGTTTTGATTGTTTTGTATCTGTTAGATAAATATCTACAGTGGCTGGACTAGATTATTCTTTTCAATTCTTTTGTAGAACTGTGTCATAAAATAAGATGTTAAGAATAAAAAAGTTAGAAAAAACAAAAATAAATATGTATGATTTTAATGTGGCATTTATTTCAAGATTATTTGTATTTTATTTTTATTTTAGGATCATAATCAGTTAATTCGTGCAAGTGCTTTGCGAGTGCTATCAAGTATCAGAGTGCCAATTATTGTTCCAATTATGATGCTTGCTATCAAAGAAGCATCAGCTGATTTATCACCTTATGTTAGAAAAAATGCTGCCCATGCAATTCAGAAACTTTACAGGTAAGTTATCTCTAACCATTAATATATAAGAAATGTTTTTAATAGTTAGCCTAATGAAATTGAATAAAATTTATGATTAGAACCATCTGCTAATGGAGATAAAAATCAACAAAATTTACTTTGATTGTCTGTTTCAGCATAGATGTAGAATAGAATATACTCTGTATATGACAAGTTCAATTTTTATTGAGCACCTGAAAAAGCTCTGATAAAATTTCTTTAATTTTTTCTTTTTCATTGTCCAGTAGAAATATATCCATATTATAATTTAGAATGAAATCCAATACACTTGTTCCTTTTTGTCCACTTAAAATATACATTTAGCCCAAATCTGTCGAATATGTGATAACATTTTTATGTTAAATTTCTAGTCTTGATCCAGAACAAAAAGAAATGTTAATAGAAGTAATAGAGAAGCTTTTGAAAGACAAAAGCACGGTAAGTAACAAAAATTAGCAAGCTTTATAATGAAATTAGAATCATGATATTTTTATTTACGTTAAGCCATTTTAAGCATAAAACTCATAAGGTTAAGAGTTCAGGTTTTATATATAGCTACTGATACATTAATAAAGATGGGACAAAATTCTAATAAAATAAAACTTAGGGTGAACTAGAAGTGCTACTTTATGATTGAAAAGGTTGACATTGTGAACAGATATGGTGGTTGCTGATACCTCAATAATTTCTTCTCGTTTCCCACTGTGTTCTTGTCTAGAAAGTCTGAATTAAAGAAATGAAATTTATAAATTAAATGTAGGCAATATGAATTAGTGAATTTCTAAATCCCTTCCCCTTAAGTTATTATATCTTTTATGTATTTATTTACTTATATTTATTTATTTACAATCCTGCCTTTCAGTACACATGGACTCTATTGACATACAATATCTTTATAAAAACCATAAAGCTAAGAAAATAAAATAACCATATTATTATCAACCTTCTCTGAATGACTGGATGCTAAACATATTACAGATTGAAAGCTCAGAGGAAGAGTTCTGTCCAAAATTGCTTAGAAGTCATTTTTAGGATAGCTTTTTTTTAGATTATAGGGGCTATGTCAATTATGTAATTCCTTTATTAAAGCTTTATGGATTATATTTACCAGCATCGTTTCAGGAACTAGCTAGGGTAGACCAGTCCTTGTTAAGAGGAGGCAAGAAACCATATTCTAAATAATGTTGAATGATCCCTCTTTTTTGGAAAATTCTCATAATTAATACTTTAAATATGAAGGTATGATTATTACTGGAAAATATCAGAATAAAAATTATTTAGTTCTGCTTTAACTAAGGTTGAAATAATCCTGGCTTTTAGATGTTGCTTTCCATACAAGTTGATTAGTTGTTATTTTATCCATTTTAATTCATTTTGTATCTCTTAGATGAAAAAGAAAATAGAAAAAAACCATAAAGATTATTCTAGATACCTTTACATTTGGAGTCCTACAGATTTTGTAGGAAGATTATTTAATCTTTAGACCAAAATAATAATAATATGGAAGTGAGTATAGAAACGTAGCCTCATAGTTTACAGTACAGGTAGTCCTGGACTTACAACCATTCATTTAATGACCATTATTTATAATGGCACTGAAAAAAGTGACTGCATCCCCACAGTCACATGACCAGACTTCAGGTGCTTGGCATGATTTTCAATGGTTTTAAAATCCTGGGACTGCCATTTGTAACCTTCCTAGGGAATCTCTGATAAGCAAAGTCAATGCGGAAAGCCAAATTCACTTAACGACTGCATGGTTCACTTAACTGCTCAATAACTATGGCAAAAAAGGTTGTAAAATGGGGCATGACTCCTTTAACAACTGCCTTGATTAGCAAAGGAAATTTCAGGCACAATTGCTGTATAGAGGTGTAAGGCTACCTGTATGTTATAGGAGATATAGCTTTCAATAGAAGCAATATGTAATTCAGGGTTGAAGTATGGAGTTCTTGGTGCTGTCAGAGTTTGGTTCCTTGCTTGCAGTCCTTTCATTACCCATTTAGGTAACATCATTAGTGCTCTGATGATGTGATTACTGATGATGTTACCTAATCAGGTAAGGAAACGTCTGCAAACAGTGAAGCTCAGAGAGCCCCAGGGATTCCATAAATACAGCTTCCTTGATGCTTATTGGCCTTTTTGGGTCTGCAGCTCTGGATTTAAGTATATATTTCATTTAAAGTAAAGTGACTGTCCATGTACCTTGTGAAGAAGGGTTATCTGTAGCAGCTTACTCCTGGGAAGTCTAAAAATTTGTAGGTCATGCATGTGTTTATTTTATTACTATGACTCTTAATAGTTTTTTCATTAAAATTGCTAATGTATTCTGATGTTCTGTTGTGAGGGAAATGAAGCAAAATCAGATGTATTTCTTAACCATATGTAACAAATATGCAAGAGATAATGTATAAAATGTAATGCTTAGTTTACAGATATATGAATAATCTGGTGTGTTTTAAAGATACTGATTCAATGTTTGTAAAATATTTACGTGGGGGGGGGAACCTGAATTTCTGCAGATGCTATATTGTGATAGATCTATTATCCAGCTATTAGAAGATAAATGACTGATCTTTACCAGCCTCCATGCTTTCAGAAAATTGAAATAAGAAGAGGAATATAATTTGAGCTATATGATTAGGGTAGGTGGGATGGCCATTAATTTAAAAGAAGAAAATGTTGGCAGTGTAGGCCAACTTGCCCCATAGTATCAATCAAGCCTTGATATACTTCTTGTGATGACCCAGCACTCTCAGGTTTTTGCAGCATTAATTAGAATTCATGACAAAATAGATGCAAGGAAACATTTTGTACCCTTCATAATTTTATAGAAAATTTATTGTTATTAGAGAACCATTTGCTTAGTGTGATTTTTTTCATTACCAGCTTGTCAACTAGCATAGATAATCTGGAGAAAATATGAACTCCATAGATTGGGTGTCACTTTTGTTGATGGTTCATGTAGTTTACCTTGGAGCGCAGATAATGGCTGAAGTTCATAGCAACAGCACAGAAAAACATGGCAACCACTGGAAGACAAATGAACCATGTTTATTTGCTTTAATATATAAAAAAACCTTAATGGAAAGCTGTATTTGAATTTGATGAGCTCATTGCAAGTTTTGTAAGAATGATTTATATTTTCCCATCTAGTAAAACTAATCTTTAATTTTAATCTTGTCAATGATACCTTTATAAACTTTTTCATTTATATTTTAAGAGGGTAATTTAAAATTAAATATTATTTTATGACATACTGCTGAGCTTTACAAATTTATAGAAATCTGTCCAAAATGATGTCTCATTGTGTTAGTCTTCCTAGGTTTATTTAACATTTCCTTGGAAATACTATTCTTTGTATATTAATTATGAATTTAAACATTTATGTTTAATACAGTAAACATTTTGCCAATTTCTTGAAGTTAGTTTTAAAGAATTTATATTTTTTGCAAAGAAATAATTTCTTAAGAAGTGACACTTACAAGGAATCATTTTAAAAAGTATATATTTGATACTGTGTGAAAATAAAATGAAAGAACACAATCCTTTGTATTTAAGATTTGTTATTTTAAGTAAAATGTTTAATTTATCTTTATATCTGGTACTAATCCCTGTACCAGATATATCCCATTACTGATAAAGCCAGTCAAGGTAAGAAATATTAAAAACATTTGGGAAAGAAACAAAAAAGGTAGAATATTTTTTTAAAAATGAAATCCCCCCCTTTACAAATGATGTGATAGGAAATAAATGTAAGTAGACTGCATTTTCTTTAGGTTTTTTTTACAAATAATCAATTCTGTTTTTTATGGAATGAGTTCTATACATGCTGGGACCAGCAGGTTCCAGTATGGAGCAAGGCTGAAGGCAATAAATGCAACGTCACGTTTATAGTTATTGGTAATTTATACAATCCCCACAGGATTTGGAACTTGTTTAGCATAATAGCAGAACTATATTCTGAGCTGTTTTCTTTCAGTTGTAATAATAGGTGCATATTAATAAAGCAGATGTCAATGAAAAATAGGGAAAACCTGTAACATGAATATCATTGTATTTAATATTTTTTCTGAAAGTACCATTTCAGTAAATTGTATTTCTATTTAATTGCTTATTTTAAATCATTGGGGAAATTTTAGAGGTTGAAATGTGGATTCCTAGTTCTCTGCTACAATGTGACATTAATTTGCAGCTAGAAACCTTCACATGCATGCTTAACTGCATATGTATCAGTTGTTTCATATAGAAGCCTTGTCAGGTTATCTATTTTGCATAGCATGTTGTCTGAAACAAAACAAAATTCAATTACAGCAGTTAAGGAAAAGATAATAGGTAATGCACAGTGACAAGTCATTATGTTATATTCTAACTAACAGTTAACAGAGGCAAGACATGGTATTGTTTTTGAATTTTAAATGTTGTGGAACATTGAAAGGTTCCTTGCAAATAATTAGTACAGCAAAAAAGAAAAGAAAGAGAAAATAAAGGGAAAATGTGTGGTTTACACAGGACAAACTGGTATGCTGCAAATTATTTGGGAAGGTGCTCTCTAGACAGCTTTACATTTACTGATTGTCCTGATCAACTGTAGGTACAAGAAATTCAAATAGGTGCCAACTAGTCTGGAAAGGAGAACAGTAAATTTGATTCTTCTGCTGTCAGTTCTGTTTCCTTCTGAGCTGGCCAGGAAAAAGGCTCTTTTGCAGTATTACCCTAGTGGTAAAGCTAGCTTATCACAAAGGACTTACAGTCTTGTTTCTTAGTTGGATGTGAAATGGTATAACATTGAAACAAATACTTGCATCTTAGCAGAGTAAGGAATTTTGTTTTAGTGACTGATGTAGTATTTTTGCTTCATTATTGTTTTATGTTGGTTATTGACTGAAATAAAGAAGTTTTCATTCTGGTGACTAATGTGTATGGTTGTCCCAACCTTCATTCTTGTGTCTTTGCTTTTTTTCCTTTCCTAGCAAAAATATTTCAGATTTTTCCTTTTTGAGATTTTATTTTGCTAATTTCTGCCCATTGTTCTAGATCACAGGTGTCAAACTTGTTCACGTCACAGGATAGGCGTGGCCTGCTTGTGACATAACCAGTCCGTGGGCTGCCAGTTTGACAGGCCTGTTCTAGTCCTCTTGATTGATATGCCCTTTAAGTGTTTGCTTTTCCCTCACTTTTATGCAGAGTGCAAAAGTTATGGTGATATATGATGGTCATATTTTCTGACCCATCTTCCGAATCAGTTTTGAATGTACTAGACAGTTTTAGAATAGAACTCTGTGGCTCTCCATTTGAAACTTCTTTTCATCTTGGCATAGAACCATTAATACTTCATACAATTGTTTCATCATATCTATAGCCATCTAAAAATGACATAATCTATCTAACTTTTTGTCATCTTCACTACTAAAATCTCATAAGAAATTTCACTGAATGAAGTTTCCGTTTACCAATTAAAAGAGTCGCCCTATTTTTTTTTAAAAAAAGGAATCAGGTTGACTTGCTGTGATTTAGACTTAATAAACTTCTACCAGTCAGGTTTCTTGCAGGTTTCTACATGCTTACAAATCAACTACTCAATAATGTATTTAAGAGTTTTGTAACGTTAGCAATTATTTTCATTGAAAAACAAAAACTTGACCTCAGCACATAAGATACTTGAAGTTATAAGCAACTATCGTAATAAAAAGCAGGTTTTATAAAAGTTATGGTTTATGTCTCAAAATTTTGCAGGCTTTATATATACTGTTATTTGAACTTGAAAGCTAGCAAAAATTAAGGCAGACTTCTATGTGTCAGCAGTTATTTGGAAGAACTGTAGAAACTGACTAATGGTGGAATATTCTGTAATATAATCTGTAGAAATGAAGAATCTAGCTCTTAATACCTATTTGGTCTTGACAGTTTCCAAAATCGGTGGTTTTGCTGCACTTTCTGGCAAAAAAACACCAGATTTTTAAGGCATGGGTAATACCAAAGGTACAAAATGTAATTCTGCAATTATATGTGAGCGGAGAGCTAGTCTAACCTCTTCGATATCATTTTCTCTCCTGCTTCTTGATAATTCATTTATCCCTTAGAGCAGCCGTGCCAAACTGCATAGCCAAAGTAGCGTCACATGACATATTGTGATCCCCCCCCCTTTGCTAAATCGGGTGTGGGCATGACCAGTGCATGACGCATCCAGCCCATCGGCCACAAGTTTGACTCACGCCTTTGACCCTCTCATGTTTAAATTTAAAATAAGGTTCTTAGTCAAAATTACTGACCCTTTATGTGTTTTAAATTATTTTTCTCTAGCTTGTAGCAGGGAGTGTCGTGATGGCATTTGAAGAAGTATGTCCAGAGAGAATAGATCTGATTCACAAGAACTACCGAAAGCTCTGTAATCTACTAATTGATGTGGAAGAATGGGGACAGGTTGTTATTGTTCACATGCTGACTCGGTATGCACGAACACAGTTTGTGAGCCCTTGCAAAGAGGTAAGCCACTTAAAATTTTTCTTGAATAGCTCTGTGTTGTTAAAAGCAGACTTTTAAATATATATTTCAGTTCTGGACACTAACAATTTATATCAAACAGTACTAGTAATACTTATACACCCACACAAAGAGTGTGTATATGTGGGTTATGTATGTGTGTGTGTGTGTGTGTGTGTGTGTGCATATACCCTCACAAATGCATGCATTGCATGCATGCATGCTTACACACACACACACACACACACACTATTTGTGTATATATATATATATATATATACACATATATATATATATATACACATACATACATACATACATACATACATACATACATACATACACACACATCTCTGTATAGCAAAAGTATGTGAACTTTTGCTTTCAGTAACTGGTATGCCTCCTTTGGGCAATAATAACTGCATCTACTGGTAATCCTCATTTAGCCTTAGGCAGTGATAGCAGTTATAACTATGATGAAAAAGTAATCTTATAATCAATGCCTGTGTATATACTTTCTCAGAGATTAATGCCTGGCTATACAATCTTCTCAGTGGCTCTTCTCTCTCAGTCATGTTTGCCATTATAGTCAGTATTTGGCTCCTCATATATCACTTCTTTGGTTTCCAAATTTTTTTAAAGAGCTGTAACCATCAGAGGAGAACGCTGTAATTCCCCTTAGTCAAGTTTTTGGTGACCAATTGTTCATGATTAATTTTCCCATGTTCTTCTTTTGTTGTACTTGTGTTTTGGTCTGTGACCGCAAATAAAGTATTATTATTATTAGTCAGTATTTATGTCCTGTACCTGACCCATTTCCCCACTTCCCACAAAACCCTAAACAAGCATTTTCTTTGGGAACTGCTTTTCTCCCAATGCAATGTGCCTGTAAAAGTTTTCAGCTCTGTGACCTTAATTATCTGATTAGACTTGTCTGACTGAAATTGATAAGACCCTAATCAGTTTCACAATAAAGTCTTGTGCCTTCTAAGTGCTCTAGGTAAACAGCTGGCGCTAGCGCATTCCATTCTCCGTGTATTCTTCATTGTGTGTCTGCTTATTCTCTTGTAATCTCTTCGTCCCCAATGAATGTAAATACAAACATTGATTTCTTCCTTAATAATTATTCCAGGGCTGAGATAAACATTCCAAGGGGTGAGCTGTGTGTGTGTTATAAGATGTGTCTTTTAATCTGGCTTCCCTACAAATCATGTTCTAGAAATCTTCCCTGCCATTTGGATTCCCACACTTTGGGATTGTATCCTTCTGTTGTTGTAAAACAAAGGAAAGCTGAAGTAAAATTGTAAACACAGTTGCAGTCATTTCACTTAATGACTGCATTGCTTAGTGACCAAGTTGCCAGCCCCAATGGTGGTCGCTAAATCAGAGCTACCTGTAAATGTTTCCAATGTTGATCAGTCCTGCACATCGGTTTGGAAAAAATTTAACCAATGCTGCAAAGAGTGGAATTGTCACTTTTCTTGAAAGCAATATTATATACTTGATGCAGCCCAGTAGTTCATTGGCTGTTTTGGCAGCTGCAGCACACCTCTAGTTCATGCTTGATCTGTGTCCTACCTGGTTATTCAGATCCCTTTCCTTGATGAGGAAGAATTTCTTCATGAGTGCAATGTTGGTCGAATGATAGATTCATAGAGTTGAAAAATACCTTAGATGTTATTTAGTCAAACTCCTTATTAGTGCAGGATATATAATATCATTTCTGGGGAGGTGACATTCCATGCACTGACTGAAGTTCTCTAGCAATGGAGAACTTATTATTTTGGAAGGCAGCCTGCTCCATTGGCTAACAGCTCATATAGTCAGGAAGTTCTTCTTAATGTCTACTCTGAACTTATTTCTTTCTAATTTTAATCCTCTAGGCAACTGAGAATAATTCCACTCCATATTTTGTGTGACAACCTTGTTTTCATATAATCTTTCATGTATCTATTTTGTAAACAAAACCTACCCAGATCCTCTAAGTATTTCTCACAGGACTTGGGGGCTACATTCCCTGATATCTTGGTTGAGGTGTTCTGAACTTGTTCAAGGTTTCCACTGTTTTTTCTGAACTATGGTGCCCAGAACTGGACATAGTATTCCAAGTGAGTTGGAGCAGAGTGGAACTGAACAGAGTGAAACAATTATTTTTTATCTCATCATCTACACACCTAGTCCACCATGATTGTACTTGCCTCTATAGCAATTGTATCATTGTTGGTTCATATTGAACTTGTGATTGACAAGGCCACTATAATGGAATGTGTTGATGTCCTTGGGGAATGAGGAATAGAGTTGCTGCCTAAGAAACAGACAAAAGAGAGCCTTCAAATAGTCAGAGGAAGAAGCTTAGGGAGGACCCACCTAATAGGACCCACTGTCATTTTAACTGTGGGAAGTTTGTACCTTCAGACTTGCAAGATTTTGTTAATGTGGTCTTCTACTATTCTAATAAAGTATAATTACTTCATTGTGGTTTACACAAGAGGGCTGACAATCACCCATCTTATTGTACCCTATGATTATTATTAAGTGTTGTACCTTATGATTCTTGACTCTTGATGAATGTATCTTTTCTTTTATGTACACTGAGAGCACTTGCACCAAGACAAACTCACACTTGGCCAATAAAGAATTCTATTCTATTCTATTCTATTCTATTCTATTCTATTCTATTCTATTCTATTCTATTCTATTCTATTCTATTCTATTCTGTTTTTATATGTACTCTTGCTGGGTTCACACCCATTCTACACTTCTCCCTTTCATTTTCCCCAGGTGCAGAACTCGACATGTCTCCCTATTAAAATTCCATTCTATTCATTACTGCTCAGGCCTGTCTCTGGCTTTTAAAATCTTCTCTCTCTGCTCTAACTTATTAGCCACCCCTCCTAGCTTTGTGTCATATTCTGACTTGATAAGTGACCCCTCAACTTACTCATGCAAGTCATTGATTAAAATGCTGAGCAGCACAAGGCCCTGAACAGAGCTTTCTGGCACTCCATTTAAAACTTCCATTTAGGAAATTGAAATGGAGCCATTAACAAGCACTCTTTGATGTGGTTATTCAGCTAGTTCTGAGTTTGTTTAACAGTGATATTGTCTGGCCCATAGTTCATTTTTATATCTTTTCATAAAGCAGATTATTATGAGTTTGTCTAAAATTTTGTTGATGTCCAGTACTATATAATTAAATGGTTCTCCTGCTCTACCCAAACTATTAACCATATATCTGCAATGAGCCATGCAACTCCTATTAATTGTCACCTGCATATCCAAATGTTTAAAGCATACAGTTTAATAATCTGAGGACCTTGCCTATTATATATGTCAAGCTGATAAATCTATAGCTTCTCCTTTTTGTAGATGGAGATAATATTTGTTATTCTCCAGTCTTCATGATTTTTTCCCATCTAGTTAAGGATTACAATCACATTTTCTAAATGCTTCAAACCAGTATACAGATTTGATTTTTCTCAGTTCTTCCTCTTTTGTATATCAAAAATCCAAACATAACACAACTACTTTCCCCAAGGTACCAGTGCCCTTCAGTTTTTTAACTTATTTTCTTTGATTCCCTCCCGAACCCCCATCTTCTGATAAATGAAGTTGTCAGTAAGAGAGGACAAGAATTTGTTGGACTTCTGGCTCTTGGCTGAGTTAGATTCCCAGTAGATGTCAGGATAATTGAGATCTCCCATTATCCTACTGCATGCTTCTTTGAAAGTCTGGTCATCTGATGCAGAAAATCTTCAACCATGTCTCTTGCTTGGCAAGGCGGTTTATTAAAAACTGTGATAGTATCACTTTTGTTTTCTCTTTTCTTTTCTTCTTACACAGGTACTTTCAAATTTCCATGTTCTAATTCCTGAATTTCTGCTTAAGTATATACCTTTTTTATATGCATAGTTTCAACCTTTTCTTTTAGATTTTCTAACTTTTAAAAAGTTGTAATTTTCTTGTGCCAATTAATAAGATCATCCCAGTAATTTCAAGTAGTGTTTCTCATATTTGTCTACATGAGTTAGAATTTCTAGTTCTCTTCTAATTCTAATCCTGTTGATATGGGCCAGTGCTAGTTTTTAGTGACTACTGGAAACTAAACATTTTTAATTTCCATAATTTTTTATGGGCACAGGTACATTTAAATTTTTGCTTCCATATTTATGGAAAGATATTTCAGGTTTTTAAATATGATGGTCATTCATAGATATATTATCAAAGCATCACTCAATTTTCAATCTTTTAGCTAAACTATTGTTTACTTAAGTTGAGACTAAATAGTATGGACATAATGCAATATACTGTGTCTTAGAATGGCAAGAAAAAGTCATTAGTAAATAAGTGATTAGTTCCTATTCTTATAAATATATATAAGAAATAGCAGCATTCACTGCCTGACTCTAGACTGACTCTGAAGACTCACAATAAAACCAAGTTTGTAGAAAGTACAAGAGAAATGGGGTTATAAAGAAAAATAAAGAACAAGATGGTAAGACTGGCCAACAACATCCGCATATAAATACATATCTGATAAGTCTTTAAGGCTTTTAACCTATCAATCAAGTCTTTAAGACTTTTTGGAATGACATTGGAGGAGGGGGAAAGGAAGCCATCCATCTATCTGGATACTGCTACCTAAATCAAATAAATAAGCAGATTTCTCATTTAGTTGCTAAAAGAGCAGAAGGAAATCTCTGAAATCTTAACAATCAGTAGGTCCTCATTTTTTCTTCTAGTACTTTTTTGAATAAGCATATAACAAGCTTCTTATGTAGTAAAACAGATTTTTAATTTAGTTTATCTGCATCATTATAGATCAGTATTTAGTCTGTTTATATGTAAATGTATGATTTGAGGAACAATTAAATGTTGACAAAATATATTGCAGTCATATCAATTGTACTGCATTTTCCATAATTTTTCTAACTGACATCTTTGATAAATAGTGGTTGCCAAGTCAAAATCGATTATACAGTGCACTAGGAATTCATGGTGCTGTCAGGGAGAAGACCGATTGACTTTAAATTTACATATTAATGAGAAGATTTGTTAAGGGGGTACTTGACTATAGAAAATAACAGCATATTTATAGGGCATGACATTTTATAAAAAAAGCTGATGCAGGAAAATGGAAATTAAACCTTTCAGATTAATACATTCAAGAATGTTAAAATGCATATTTGCATATTTATTTCCTGAATTTACCTTTCTTTTCAACAGATTTCCTCATCTTCTTTCCCAAGTTAAATGTATATCTCTCTGTAAATTAATAATTTTGAATTACTTTGCTTCAGCTGCTAAAGTAATCTAACAAATAAGTGGGGGGGGGGGGAATCCATTGCTTTCTTAATTTTGTTAAACGTCCTCTAATTTTTATTGTGAGAAGAGAATGAATATTATTTTGACGTTAGAATCTGTGATGGTATAGAAATATTCTTAAAAAATAATAAGTGGGTGTCTTTTTTGTCCTCTAAAATGAAAATTGCTTAATATAACTAAATTTGTTGAAACAGCTTTTTACTTGAACATTCAAGAATAAATATTATACTTTAAAGATTACTTAGGAGATTGTTTGCTGAAATGGAATTAAAGCTATAGATAGATTGCCTATTCTGTTTTGAGATTAGATCCTGATCTCTGAAATAGCTTGATCTGCATTGGCTTGGAATAAATGCTTTGTTCCAGCTCATTTCCAGTTCATTTAGTGTACATTGGGAAAAAATAGAGATCTCAATATTTTTTTTAAACCTTAAAAAATAAACACTGCTCTCAGACTTGTTGGTATCAATTCTTTGTAGCCTTCAAGGACAGGACAAGAAGCTATAGATGGAAATTTCATACAAGTGACCAAACTTGATATAAGGAGGAATTTCATGTTTGTGAAACCTATCAAGCAGTAAAATTACCTCCTAGAGCTGCAGATGTATCAATTCTACTATTGGTAGATAAAACTGACTGGGAAATTGGTTCCATGGGAAGACTAGAACTACTCTTACTGAGATTGGCTATAATATCAGAATCTTGCAAAACTGTGTTGTACCTGTCTTCTCCTTTCTTCATATTCCAGTGAATCAGAGAGGCATCTTTATGAGCCCTTTGGAATATTACTATGTTTCTCAGGACTTAGAAATGTTTACCCCGAGATGATGGTTTTTGCATGTTCCCATCAAGGTCATCTTCCTTACTCTGTACAGGAGGTTCCAATACTGGACGTTTTCCAACAAAGGCTAGAAACCATTTATCTGGGATAGCCTGTGAGGATTCCTAGTCTGAGTCCCTTCCTTCCTATGATTCTTTAACTGACTGACAAACAGACAGATCTCTTTTTTCCTCCTGTATCTTCCTGCTCAATAGGCAAATGACTGTCTCTAGCTTCTTTATAAGAACTCTACTCAGATTGGTTCAGCATGAAACTTCCTAATAAACTACCACATTACCATGCGGACCTATTTCCAAGATTCATGGAAGAAAGTGGTTACTGTGGAAAGAAAAATAAGAGATGATGTTTTCTTAAAGTTAATCTGTAAATTCTCCTAATATGCCCTCTAGCTACAGTAGCCTCACAGTCTTCCATGTTATATCTTAGATCTAGGAAATGTTTGAAATATCTGTGCTCAGTTGCATGAATTAAAAACTACTCTAGGTTTTCTTATTTCATTTGATTTCAGTCCAAACTGGAACACATTCCACTTGGAACTGCTGTAACTTTACAGTTTTGTTAAGATCTTCTGATCTTGTCTGGCAGCTTTAAATGCGTAAATGAAAAATTGTGGAAATAACTAAAGCAACATGAGCAGCCTTAATTCATAACATCTTCAGTGGCCCTCACAGGTTTGATTGCAATTGAGGAGACTTCAGATTCATAATCCACTAACCAGAAAAAGGATCTTGGGATCATATAAGATAGGTCAGTGAGGATATTGACTCAGCATGTGGTAGCTATAAAGCAAATTTTATGAGTGTGATCAATAGGAAAGGATTGAAAATTAAAGTATGATATGTCCACATGTGAAATAATTGTTAATTGTGAATTGTTCACCACAGATTATAGTTGGAAATAGTGAAAGAATTAACTAGGATACACAATCTACTTAGAGATTGGTAGGTAAATGAGTAGGTTTATTTTTTGTAATGCCATATATCTACAAATAACCAGAGATTAAATTGGATTAGATTTTAAATTGGAAAATTTGATATATTGAAACTTGATATATTGAAACTGTGATTTGAAATTACTGGGTTGGAAAAAATTAGAACTATATTTATAATTTAAAAATAATAAATAAAATAATGAGTGTTATTTTCCTTTATAGGACGGTGCTCTGGAAGAATACAGTGAAAAGAATTTCTATGAATCTGTTGAGCAGCAGGATAACGATCCAAAAGTGAACAAGCCCTATTCTATGGATCCAGACCACAGATTACTGATAAGAAATACAAAGCCTTTATTACAAAGCCGGAATGCTGCTGTATGGCTGTTTTAATTCACTTTTTTTTTCATTTAGCCAAATGGGTGGATTTAAAGTTAAGCATGTGTATCAGGGTTGGTAGAAGTTGTCTTTGCTTTACTTTTTTCTTGTTGTGGTCTGCCAGCAGCCTGCAGAGCTGGCAGCAGAGTCGGACAATGGGGGGGAAACATGGGCCAATTCTGAAGTCTGGGGAGGATTCAAATGAGGGATCTGTGTCCGACACAGAGATGGGGCCAGGGCCATCTGAGAGTTATGTGCTGACTTCGGACCCTCCAGAATCTGACATCAGCGAAGCAGAGGAACAGGAGACTCTGTTCCCAGTGTGTGCTTGCGCAGAGTTGCCAGAAGGCAAGAACAGTTAAGATAAAAGGGGTGACTTGGGAGTAAGGCTTGGAGATGCTTGGCCCCTTCCATAAGACATAAAGGAGCAAAGGGACATGAACCTTTGCAGGAAGCAACTTTGTTTGTTCTGTTTGGTTTAAACTCTGAAGTTCCGTGTTTGACTTTGTGCTCCCTTTGGCCTGGTACAGCTAATTGGCAATTTAGTCGTTGGCAGCATTTCAAGGGAGAGAAAGGTGGGTGCTTATCAGCCTTATCCCGAAAGACTGTGGCAGACTTCTGTTGGACTATTCAGAAACTGTTTGGGACACATTACGGGCTATGAATGCATATAATTCACAGCAGTTGAAATAAAACATGTTGGGAACAACGTGTGATTGTTACTGTCTTAGGAAGCCTTGGTCAGAACATTTCTCAGTGATTCTCTTGAACTTCTAACAATATCCTATTGAGAGTCCTTGCTGAGTAAGTGACTAGCGTGAGCCACTCTGTAGTGAGGTGGAATTTCTGCAGATCAATAAAAACACTCCTTCCCCTGCAAATATGAATTTAGTTAGTTCTTTGAGATGATGCTTCCTAAGCCAACATTCTGTTTTGGGCTGTTCAGCTCTTTGGTCTTTTGTGGACTGTCTGGAGAACTATTGTAGGAACTTGGATTATAGAAATTCACCCATCTCTGATATGCAGCAACTAATGAAAAGGATCTATACAATATATTAGTTTTTTTTTTTACAAAGCCCAGTTCAGAATCTCCTCTATGCCCTAACAATGGAAAAATGTTTGAAGGATTACTTTTATTTTCTTTTTTTGGTAGATTTTCTTAAAGCAAACCTGTTGCTTTTTTAGTTGTCAGTAATGGGCAAGATGTATTAAGCATTTATAGTATTTGTACATGGCCATAATATTTGTTGCTTTTAATTAGTCCTCCCAGAATAGGCGGAAACAAATTTACAAATTAAACAAATTAGAATTGCTCTTCAATTTTGATATCTTCCTAACGGAATAGGATAATGTTGTGAACCTATGGTATTTAAAAATCAATCCATTTATGACATTAAATAGAGGAGCTGTCACTTTCTTATAAATGGGCTTCTTTTTAGGATTCATCTGTTTTTCTACTTCGCTGTTTTACTAAGTTTTTAAAGCAAATCCATCATGGGATCATGAATATTAGGCCTAATTGGTGGGAAGTTAATGTATATAGTTTTGTGAATGTATATACAACACTGAATAGACAGAATGTTTCTTGTAGTGGACAAATAAAAGGATACACATCAAACTAAGAAGATGAAAAAGATGATGGTATAAATATATTTTATTATAAATTCTCAGTCCTGGTGTGTTTTTGTGGAAATACTGTGGGTGTAGAACATCATATGGCACAAATGCTGTGTCCGCTGTAACTTTTCCTTGAATAAGAGTTTTTTCTTCAAAATCCATTTGGATTGAGATTTTTTAAAAATGATAAATGTGGTCCATTTCTTTTCATGTTTCTTGGGTTGGACATTGAATGTCCTTCTACTCCAGCCATATACTTTCTTTTGAGGAATTGACATCTTTCAAGTGTATTAGGAGCTATAAAACATTGCAGCAGCAGCTGTACAAACATTTTTGTTAGCATGAAACAATGGTTTATTGCTTAAAACCTTTTTAGAAGAGAAATGTAATAAATATTTAAAGCACATAATCTTTGGATTTATCTCATCCCTATAATGTCAGCCAATTTGTTTACTGGAACATGAAGACTCCTATTTTAAATTTCAGTATCTAGTAACCAGAGAGATGATATCTCAAATATTTTATTTGGGTACCCATGGACCTCAACTTAAGATCACAATTGGATCTTGGTTGTTGAGTGAAACGGTTGTTAAACAAGACATCATGTGACTGCCCTTTTGATTGCTTCACTCAACAACCATAATCCAGCCGCTCCCGGTTCTTGTTAAGTGATTAGGTGGACCGTTAAGTGGATAGTCTCAAGTAAGAAAGACACTGGGTGTCTCAGGGCATAGGGGAGACCCTCCATTCAGGAGCTGAAAATATTTCTTTCCAAAATCCAAGTACTGAATGGAGAGACGCTTGTGCATAGCCTGCGTCAGGTCTCCTCTGTGTATTTACCCACCCACGTGAGGCACCCTATTGTCCTTACCTTACCATGCTGACTCATTGCCCTCTGTTTGGATTTTATCTTTATCTACCTCAGGGGGCTGTCTGAAGAGCTACCTGCTGAATTAATTAAGCTACTCTTCATGCATAGGAAGAAATTTCTTTGTCATGGTGCAGAAACCTTCTGAAGCTGAAATCTTTCAGCTTTCCTTGGGAGACGGGTCTTTCAACCAGACCCCTGAGACAAGAGGCAATCCTTTTCTGCTGCCATCCCCATTAACTTTTGGAGAAGTCAGCATAGCAAATTGCAAATGATGATCATATGTTCATAGGGCACTTGGCAACTAGTTGTAAATACAAACAGGTTGATAGGCAGTGAGATCAGTGAATGTGAAGGTGGTTGTGCAATGTTTGCAATGACTGGAAGTGCTTTACAGGCCATAAAGCACCCTTTCTAACACATCATTTCAGACTGTCAGACCTTCAAAACATTGAGGACTACTCATAAATCTATTTGATGAATGTGGGGAATGAGAGATACTCATTTCCCCATGAGCTTTCATAAATTGTTGTGCTGTAAACTTTGCTTTAATGATACAAGTAGCCTCTGAGGAAAGATTATTTTTCCTGCAAAATACTAGAGTTATGTAAATAAAATAAGCATTTGGAGATAATTTTTCTTATTAGAAAATATGTTCTGAATAATTTAAGTGCTGGTTATCACCTGTAAACCCCTCTATAATACCTGAGACTGGTTATTTTTGGGACTTCCTTCTGGATGTTTTTGCCTTTCCAACATGGTCCAACAACTTGGGCATGCTTCAGGTCTCTGTGAAATAGTGCCATTTGATGGTACCCAGGAGACATCTGTATTGTAATGCCTGTCCTATGGAATAGCATATCTCCCAACACTCAGCTCTAATCCTGCTGGTCCTGAAATCTTACCCCAGGCATTTGGTCTCAGATTTGGATGAGCCAAATCCGTTAAAAATTGAGGTTATAACTGTTATCAGCCTCAATTATGTTATTTTCTGTTTTTTCAGTTCTCTGTTATTTTCTGTATTTTTGTTTCAATCTTATGTAAGCCAGCCAGTTGTAGTTGGTGAGTCAGATGCTATTAATTAATCTGACAAATAGAACATAGTTTTAAAAAGAAAAATAACAAATGTTCTTTCAAAATACCAAGGGAATTAACATATTCTATAGATGAATGTGATCATTAGCAAATAATGGCTATTTTTTTAAAGGTGGTGATGGCAGTTGCACAACTTTATTGGCATGTGGCACCCAACTCTGAAGCTGGTATAGTTGCTAAGTCCCTTGTGCGTTTACTACGGAGTAACAGGTAAATAAAATTTATTTATTTTTGTTAGCTGCTATTGATCATCCCAACTGTGGAGTATATGTAATTTTGAAATATTAGACCAGATATGCAGTAGGCCAGTAGCTATCAATTATTTTATTTTTATTTTATTTGGTTTGTCAATTGCTTACAAGATAATAGGTATAAGTAAAAACATAGTTATGAATACATGGATACACATAAGAAAAATAAAAGAAACAATAGGACAGGGATGGTAGGCACGTTGGTGCGCTTTTGCATGCCCCCTACAGACCTCTTAGGAAAGGGGTGAGGTCGATAGTAGACAGTCTAAGGTTAAAGTTTTTGGGGTTTGGGGAAGAAACCACAGAGTCAGGTAGAGTATTCCAGACATTGACCACTCTGTTGCTGAAGTCGTATTTCCTGCAATCAAGTTTGGTGTGATTAACCTTAAGTTTGTATCTATTGTTTGCCTTTGTGTTATTATGGTTGAAGCTGAAGTATTCATTGACTGGTAGGGCATTGCAATGTATGATTTTTTATACTTAGATTGGACCAAAGGCGGCGTAGTTCTAGGTTTTCTAGGTCTAGAATTTCAAGTCTGGTGGCATAAGGTATTCTGCAACGAGCAGAGGAGTGTAGAACTCTTCTTGTGAAATATTTCTGGACTTTCAACTGTGTTAATATCAGATACGTAATGTGGGTTCCAGACTGATGCTCTACTCGAGTATTGGTCTAGCAAATGTTTTGTATGCTCTAGTTAGTAGTGTAATATTACCAGAGAAAAAGCTATGTAAGATTAGGTTAACAACTCTTAATGCCTTTTTGGCTATGTAGCTACAGTGGGCTCTAGGACTTAGATCATTAGAGATGAATACTCCAAGGTCCTTGACAGAGTTTGGATCATCAACAAGGTCTTGATTATTCAGCCTGTATTTTATTTTCTGTTTTTTTGTTTTTTTTTACCACTATGTAAGACATTTGTTTGTTGAGATTTGAAGTTGCCATTTGTTTGACCATTCTGATACATAGTCGAGGTCTTTTTGAAGGGTATCAGTATTGTCTATGGTGTTGAATAGCTTTACATCATCAGTGAAGAGGACGCAGTTGCTCTTAATATGATCACAGAGGTCATTTATGTAGAGTATGAAGAGAGTTGGTCCTAGAACACCGCCTTGAGGGACACCACTATTGACAGGTACAGAATTTGATAGGACATTCCCAATTTTGACCATTTGTTGTCTGTCAGGAATGCTTCTATCCAGTTATGCAGGTGTCCAGAGATACCATAAGATTTTAGTTTTAGGATTTTAGTTTTAGTTTTAGTCGTATACCACTGAATCAAAGGCTTTACAGAAGTCTATGTAGATTGCGTCTATTGCTTTGCTCTGATCGAGTTGTGTAGTCCATATGTTTTTGCAGTGTAAGAGTTGCAGATTGCAGGATAGTTTTTTTCTGAAACCAAATTGTTTATTAGAGAGTAGGTTGTTTGCCTCTAAGTGGAGGATAATGGATTGGTTAATAATTGATTCCATGACTTTACAGGTGATGCAGCATAAAGAGATTGGTCTGTAATTTTCAACTAGGCTGGGGTCTCCCTTTTGAAGATGGGGATGACCGTGGCTTGTGACCATAGTTTTGGCAAGGAGCTGGTCCTGAAAGATTTTTCAAAGATGATGCTTAGAGGTTCTGCTATGGCAGTGGATAGCTTTTTTAAGAAGTAGGCACATATTCCATCTGGTCCAATAGATAGAGATGGTTTTAGATTGCGTAGTGCTTTTTAAACATTGTCTTCTATAAAATCGATATGTATTAGATCATTGTAGTTGTCTGTGGTTCGACTAGGAAATACTGGGCATGATCCATTGCTGTTTACAAATACTGAGCCAAAAAATGTGTTAAAGATGTTAGCTTTAATGGTGGCATCATTGCAGTCTTTACCATTAGGTCCTTTCAGGGCTGGGATGGACCTTGAGTCTTTTAGTTTGTTGTTTACAAAATTGTAGAAAGCGCAGGTGGAATTGGTGCGTAGAAGGTTTTCCTCTTGTTTAATGTGATAATTGGTGCATTCAGTCTTTATCTGGTGGCATAAATTTTTGTATCGGCTTTTGAAGTTGGCAACGTGACCAGATTTGTTTTTCCGCCAAAGTGGTCTCTTTTGGGATTGAAGCTTCCTTATTGTTATGAGTAATCTGTTTTTTTCTGGTTTTTATTGGTACATATAGTTTGATGACTCTTTTGATTTCAAGTAAAAATATGTTGTAATGGTCTTCAACAGTATTGTATCCAGTGAATAGAAATTGCCAATCAAGAGATGAGAGATCGTTGTCGATAAGATCATAATTGCCTTTTTTGAAGTTATAATTGGGGATCACATCGTTGTATTGATTTTTGTGTGGACGTATGAATTATACGTACCATTATATTCTGAATGAATGATTTTATCAAACTTTTAGAGGAACTAATATAGATAATAATATAGTAGCACATTAAGTATAAATTTGCTTGAGTCTCAGAAATTGTTACAACTACATATCTAATTCATATGAAACAAAACTGAGCTATATTTTTTTAGTTTTGGCTTAACATGATCTAGAAAGGTATTCATTGGAGTTATACTAGTTTCTGTTGTGGGGTTGGTTCATATATTCTACCACGGGGTCCCCAGCTCCCAGACTGTAACCCCTACCTGGCCTTGAGCCTTTCAGAACTGTACCACGGAGATGGCGCTCCATTTGCGCGAGTGGCAGGTGTATGCGCCTGCCACTCTCGCAAATGGAGTTGCATATGTGCATTTGCCCAGTGCTTATGCTGACCCATCCCTTCTCCCACTCCCCTCCATCAGTCCGTAAAGCTGAAAAGGTTGGGGAACTCTGTTCTACCAAACCAAAAAAATTACTAAACAATATTGCGATCTCCTTATGTGGAATAAGAATAATGGACCACAAGATTTCTCTAAACTCTTCTACTACTACTAAATGCTATTTCTTGTCAATTCTTATATTTTCCACATTACTGGTGCATATTAAAATGAAATCAAGATAATCTTTAAATTTAATTTGAGAATCTAGGTTTAATCAGGGACTTCACATGCAAATTTAGGAGTCTATTATAATATTTTCAGTAATATTGAATAAAATTACTGTTCTATCAATGGAATAAGATTTTAGTCATTTCAGTATAGCTTTCATCTTCTAATAAAATTAGTTTTAATTGTGGATATAACTAACCCCTTGCATTTCGGCATACACTTATGACGGTATTCATATTATGAGTTACTGTGTAAATAATATTTGTCAAATTCAGTTGTATAAAATATATATGTAAGTAACTTACTAATATTTCTATATAAAAGCATTGTCTTATCATTTTATATTCAGTTTGTTTTTCATTACATAGTTCTCATGAAGAAATAATTAAGCAAGATATTAATCATATTTCATTCACTTTTAGGGAAGTACAGTATATTGTTCTCCAGAATATAGCAACAATGTCGATCCAGCGCAAGGTTTGACATATTGACTTTATACATTCAAAATACTTCATTTTGATCTTCACATTTTTTGACATTGATTTCTTGTTGTATTTTTTTCCCATCCAGGGGCTGTTTGAGCCTTACTTGAAGAGTTTTTATATTAGGTCAACTGATCCAACTATGATCAAGACATTAAAGGTATACTTAGTATTTTGCTAATATGTTAACCCTATAGTAAATCTTTAAAAATAAATATGTTTTTATATGTGAATCTAGTTACTGAGATTTACAGCAGAAGCAACTCACCCAATTGACATGTTGTTTTTCATAGATCTGTTACAGACATATGTCAAATTTCCATTCAACATTTCATTGAACATTCATGAGATATTTTTACTACCCAAATAAGTGTTAGTTCAAGACTCTTCCATTTAGTCTTTCATCATTCCCCAAGAAAAACACACCAAGAAGTTACCCAAGTGACTCACTCCAAGTGGATTCTGCAGAACAGAGTAAGAGGGAGAATAGGACACTGAAACCAGAACTTGATGTTCTCTCAGGAAGAGGTGATTAATGAAGAATCATGTTAAGAAAACAGCATGGAGGAAATGGTATATACACTGAAGTTATGCAAAGGAACCACTTCATTCAAGATCTCTTCTTTTTCTGCTCTACATTTAAGAAGAAGACAGGCAGCACTGGAGAGCTCAAGCACCTCCCTTTTTCTGGGTTGGGAAAAAGTGACTTGTAAATGTATAAAAGGAAAACGCTAATGCACATGCAAAAATGGCTACAGTCTATGTACTGTAGAACTTCAGAAACAAACATGCCCTTTATCGCAGGGATGGGGTAGGAAGTTAAGTCCAAACAAAGTTTTTGTATGTTGTACATAAAATAGCAGATTATTAAATAGAGGTTTCACTTTTTTCCAAGGGGATGATTTAGGAAGTCTAATTATTAGCATTAGTGATGAATTGGAACTCTTCTGAGAGAGGAATAAATGTTCTTGACTGATAATACGGAGAAAATGCTTTGGACAGAAAGTTTCTCATTGTACTTACTGGTTGGAGATATGGATAGCTTATCTATCTCTTCAAATATTTCCCAGCCTAGTCTTAGGGCAGCAGATACTTATTCAAGTGACTAATATCATAAGATCAATAACTGAGGGCTTACTTGATCAAAAGAGATGGAAGAAGTACCCTGTTCCTAATAACCTGCAGTGCAACACATCAAGAATGACCAGAATGGATGGATGAAACAGCTGAGTCACAAGCAAGTGTTAAACAGTGGTATCATCACTTGAGGTCTTCCCCCTCAAGTAGTTGAGAAACAGGAGATTTGATTACAGATCTTTTTTTACTCAAGATCAGTTTGTAAGATCTTCACAAATGAAAGGTTTCTAAATTCTGAAAATCTAGAAGGAAAGAGCCACAGTAATTTTGTTGCTTGAATGCTACTATTGGAATCTTGGTTTTTTTCTAGTCTTCCTGGATTAAGTATTAACCCACTTTAACTTTTGCATTTGTTTTGGTATGTAGACATATGGTCAAAGCACTGGGTCTCAGCCATCTTTTATTTTTAATAAATGTTGATAATGCTTCTGGAAGACCAGAAATATTTTTTATAATTTTTTATAATTAAAATTTATTGTAACTATGATTTATGACATACTGCTGTTTATATATATGCACTGGAGACAAATTCCCTATGTGTCCAATCATATTTGGCCAATAAAGAATTTTATTTTATTCTATTCTATATTAGGAAGCTTCCATAACTGACGTAAAAGCTTCAGCTTGCCTAGCATGAGTTTAGGACTTCCTTCAGTGCAAAGTATTTTATGATGCATAGATAGAAATTATATTGTCTTTAGTATGATTTCTTCAGTTCTGGAAAAAATATTGTTTTAGCAGATACAAAATTGGAGCTTATATCTTCCCATTTTTAATTTTACAAGACTATCTTATATTTACAGTTTTCAATGGTTTGTAAGAAATAGAATATAATTGTTATATCCCTATTATTTAACATTTTACCTTGTTTTCTAGCTTGAAATTTTAACTAACCTAGCAAATGAAGCTAATATATCAACTCTTCTCAGAGAATTTCAGGTTTGTGCTCTATTTATATTTTTATTTATGCCATTATCTCTGATGTTCAGATTTAAACTAAACTGGTTGTTAGTGGCCATATATGTAAAGGCACCCATAATTTATGTTCCTTCAAAGTATTTTTTTCCTTGTCTGGCTTTCCTTAGGCTATGCTAATTTAATAGATTAAAACATTTCTGAAACGACATATGAACCAAGCTATTTTTGTGCTCAGACTAATACTTGTTATTGAGTTACTCTGCATTACTATTATACATGAAAATAGACTGATTCCTTCTGATATGTTTTGAATAACTACAGTTAGCACATCCTCTATCCCCACAACTGTTACTAAGCACTGAAGCTAGGTATGGCTTTCTTAACCTGATGAGATAATGAATTTCTTGTTTTCTTCAGACCTATGTGAAAAGCCAAGATAAGCAATTTGCTGCAGCTACAATCCAAGCAATAGGCAGATGTGCAACCAACATTTCAGAAGTGACTGACACGTGCCTAAATGGCTTGGTATGTTTGCTGTCCAATAGGGATGGTAAGTTAATTATTCCATTTTGTCTTCTGAATGAATGAACACTTTTATTTTCTAGTAACATTCTATAGTAGAACCTTATTAGAGGACTACATAGAAATGTCATTTCCCCTAAACAACACGAGTGTAGGACAAATAGTAGCATTGCACCTATTTCAGAATCTTTAGAATGGCTTTCATACAGAATATAAATTCATTTTTCACTGTTGCATTAAAGTAGCTGTACTACAGAGGGTGCTATAAGCAGAGAAATGTGAGCTTTTTGTGTTACTAAAGAAGCATATAAACCTGTTTAAACTAGCCATTAATAAATATGCACAGAGTTCATAATTCATTTTCTTCTTTCTTAATATATAGATCAGAAAAATCACAGATATGTAGTATATTTATAGTCTCATTGGGTGTCCAAATTATTACTGATGCTTTTCTGTGCAATTATACCACTGACTATTAAAATCTGTCTTTTCAAATGCTGAAGTACTTTATTTTGCTATTTCCGATATTACACACATAAGTATGTGTTTCAAAATATAGCTTCATATTTGCATTATTTTATAGTTATATTAAAGTTACAGATTTCAACAATGTCTTCTGAATAGCAATATTTCCTAAATCAAAAAATTTCAGGAAGGAGGGATTTGTAGAGAAGAATAGACAGAAATAATTATGTCCATCTGCTGCTCTCTTCCTTAAATTCCATTGCACAAATGTACTTAGAATCCAGGGCAAATCTTTTCCATTTGGAGAAGTAGTTATAGAAGAAAAATAAAAGTTGTAAGTGTGCTTAAGTATCTTTTCCATCTCTTTTCACTATTTAATGTATTTGTTTACTTACATACCAACCTATTTAACATGATTTTTTTTTACTCTGAACCAGTTTCACAATTTTATTATTTATTTGATTTTGGCACACCTGCCTCCAATTGATTTTGGGCTTATAGTATAAAAATAAAGTACAAATAAACTGAAAAGAATATAACCTGGTCCAATCCATGCCACTTCATTTCATGAAAGAGGTGCATTGATGACCTGACAGGAAGAGCAGAGTCACTTTAGCTAATGCGTTCCCTAATGTAATACCTTGTCTTGAAGGACTTCATTGATAGTATCTGGCAATTTGAATTTATTCATTTATTTTAGAAAATTTATATTGCCACCTATTTGCACATGGCAACTCAAGGTGGCTTACACAAATACAAAAACATCATATACTGTATATAAAATAAAACTAATAGAAGAAAATAATCAAATAATAAATTTAGACTTATATACCACTTCACAGTACTTTATATCCCTCTTTAAGCGGTTTATGAAGTAAGCATATTGCCCCCAATAAGCTGGGTCCTCATTTTACCACCTCGGAAGAGGTTATCCCTCAGATAACCTGATCCCAAGACATGAAGAGCTTTAAAGGTGACAACCAGCACTTTGAATTGCACCTGGAAGCAAATCAGCAACCAATGCAGCTTCCGCAGGAGAGATGACACATGTGCACACTGTAGTCTGCACAAAACCATGAGTCAAAGCCAATTGACAAGCAACTAAATAATTAAAAAATCAGTGTTATTCTTTATTAGTTAGGTCCATCTACCAGCAGTCTATCTTCTGCAATTATACCAGCTGCATCTGTGACAGTTACCTAATTCGACCACTTGACAAGAGCAGGAGTTTCTGTTTCCTGGACTAAATTGTCCAAGAACTAGCATACCAGTGAAGTTGGGTAAATATCTCCCTGACCAGACCCTTCATCCTGCTGTTGAAGTAGGAGATTTAACTTGAAGAGAACCCACAAGTTCCAGACTTCTCCATCAATGGGCTATGACCCCATCAACAGCAACAACTGGGAGGCCAAGGTCCCTATGGATGAACAGCAACTCCATCTTGTTTAGATTTAGTCTGAACATAGTTCTCTCCAAAATCCTTCAAAGCATTAACAAGCCTCTTCTGTAAATCCAATATCGGAAAGTTATCTAGGTCACTTTATTTGTTATTTGTATATCCCTTTTAATTATTCAGACATCAGCTGGTTTCTTTTGTGTGTCTAGTGCAATATCTTTTTCTATGTCCTTGTAACCTGTTTAAATTCACATTCAAATCAAACATATCCAATTCCTTGGGGTCATAAACTCAAAATTATCAAAGTTTATATTGCTCCACTCGTCTTGCCTGATTTTGTGGAACTGGTATCCAGTCTTGACTAAAAACAAACAACTTTGTTCACAGTGATAAGACTGACTGTCCTAATAGATTTACTGTTCTGCAGAAGTGCAGGATATTCACAAACTACTAAGCTGAGTATTAGAGGATATTCTGTTTTGTCACAACATATTTTAGAAATAAATACAAATTTTCTAATTATTTGACTATGATGCATATCTTTTAAAAATGTATTTTATTCTTTTATTTTACCAGAAATAGTAGTAGCAGAAAGCATAGTAGTAATTAAGAAGCTGCTGCAAACACAACCAGCACACCATAGTGAAATAATTAAACAAATGGCCAGGCTCCTTGACAATATAACTGTAAGTATTGAGTATTTCTATGATTATACTATGGTATTTAGATTTTTTTAACTAAAAATTCTCTGAATTTCATTTGTTCAAGATAATTAACAAATTATAACTTGAATTCAGTTTGTGTATTCTACGTACCTTCTACAGTAAATGGAAAAATCAGTGTTCTATATACATTAAAATATACACATGAACACACACATAGAAACAAAATATGAAAGATACAAGATCTTTTTTAACTATATTTGTTAATAATTTGAAATGCAAAAATTGTACATAGGGGTTGTATTAATACTTTTATAAACCAAACATACGTTTTAATGTTTATGGTGCCATCCATCTGTAAGTTTATGAATGGTTCAAAAGTTTTAACCTGCAAATTAAGTGTTATTAATATTACACAACATCTGTATTAATATTTATCTCCTAATGCTTCAGATTCGATTTGGAAAAAGTGCTTGGAATACAACCCAACACTATCTGCATCTCATTTCAGCCACATGTATGTTTCTAGGATCAGACAGATACAGAAACCATATCATCCTAAAGGTTCATCCAGGATAAACCTTTTCCATGTCAAGAAGTAGTTACAGAAGAAAAATGTTTGGGTGTGCCTAAATATTCTTGATGACCTGACAGGAAGAGCAGAGTGGCTAATGAGTTCCTAATGTAATACATAAATAACATCAACACTAAATTTCCAGTATTAGCCTGTATGATCTTAAGATCTACTACATTTTGCCCTTTGCCCTTTGTGTTATTACTGAATGATCTATTATCTTGACCTCTAATCTACATTTTCTAATAGAATGACAAGTATATTGTATGTAGTCTTTAATATATGTTATATATGAACGAGTGTGAGTGTATATAAGCACACTTATATACATACGTATGAACATGTGTTAATTCTTTTCTGAGGAATTTGGATCTGAAAAAAAAAAATCACTAGTGTGGTGGGACAAAATATGGCTTCATTTCTCCCATGAGATGCAATTTTATCATACTAAGGTATAAGTGGATAGGTTTATTTTAGTGTAAACTTAAGTCACAGTTACATCTGTCCATAAATGTTTTGATGGGGTTGTGATTATTTTGATTATGATATATTTCTCAAACCTTCAGGCAAATTAGCATTTGCTTTGTATTGATTACATTTTGTATTAATGCATTGCAGCACATTTGTATTCTGGTTTATCTTGAAAAATCTTATCAAAGCAAATAAGATTACTAAATCCATGCTTTACAAGAATTGTTCTTAAAACTCTCAGGTTGTAATATGAAGGATAGCAAAATATTCTCAGATGTAGCTGTTTTTATCTGAGATTCTATGTCATCACCATAATTTTTCATAAGTTATGTGAAGTGGAGTATATTAGGTGCTTCATGTGATAAATATTACATCGTGTTTATTCCTGGTTTAGAACTTAATTTCCTTCATTTGTAAAGCCACTGTACATAATCCCCAGGATTGAAAAATACCCTTAACTATTTGTATATGCATATAAAATAACAGAGAGCATATTTTACAATCTTGCTTGATCTTCAAGAATAATACAAAACAGAAATGTGTACTGAATGTATTATTTTCTTTATTCTTACACATTCAGGGTCCTTACATATAATTCAGGAAAAGCCAGGAAAAGGATCAATTAACTTCTTATTTTAAGACTGTGTGTGAATTATTTATGGATAACTCACAAATATGAGCAACAGATTTCTCCTTCTTCTTGTTCTTCTTGTTCTCTCCCCCTCCTTCTCCCCCCACCCCTGCAAGTTTTATTGTGCCCATTGGGGCTATTTGGCCAACATTTAATGAAAACGATAAACTCTTTTCTTACAATAGAACATATTCATTGTTGTATATTCATATAAATGTAATATACACAGGTAGTCTTTACAGTCTTTCAAAAGACTTTAATAATATTATGAGATATTTCTTGTAACATTGCAAATGTAGCTCTTGAGCTAATCTGTCTTAATATTTAAGTTACTCCTGCATTCTTATGTAGAAGTAACTTTGGTTCTGCCAGGTGACTATACCTTTTCTACTTAATTAATGTAGCATTCAGTTACTATTCTTTAGCCCAATTTCAGTGATATTTTGGGAGTAAGGTCTTAATGCAGTGTACCTTTTGGAACATTAGAAATAATCCAATTCTCACTATGTACTAATAACATCAGTCTTGTCATACTTAATTTTATCAATAGACTAAAGCATTTAAAACTTCCCTTGTTTAACAATTCCTCAATGCATCTGTTTAGTCTGTCATTTTCTATATCTGTAAATCTTTATTTATGGATGTTTATCCATATGACAATAAAATGCAAATATAAATATTGCAAAATATCTGTTTATAATGGATTGCTATTAAAAGAAATGAATATAGTAACAGGTATGACAAATTGCAGTGGTAACTTTCTAGTGACAGACTTTGATATTCCTGATTAGATAAGAGTATCTCTCTGAGATTAGAGCTTTTGAGCACAAAGTAGCAGAGATTTTAATGACTCTGTGAACATAAGTGTTATGATAACTTTCAAGATGGGTGGACAGAATTCATACTCCAGATCTTCTTGGGACACAAGACTTACACATTGTTGGCTAATTTTGTAGCTTTTCAGGTAATTATAAGGATAGAATAGAATGCATTAAACACCCCAAATTCAAAAGCATGATCCCAAATTCAGCCAATTTGCCTCCGAGTTTCACTGACACAATCTCAGTAGGAGACTGCAGGGAGTCACATATTGACCATCCCAATTAAAAAGAAACAGTGGACCAAAATATATTTTATCATAGAATGTCCCCATGTTTGCTGGTGGAAATTGTGGCACATAACTTGTTTAACTACAGATATAGGCCTCAAAAAAGCTAAAATGGTGCCAAGTTCCTTTGTGTTGTCCGTGTGAAGAGAAATAGCTGTTACAAGCCCCAACAAGCAAGATTATTTGGCAATATAGAACTTCAATACAGAATACGGGTTGTAAAGGCTAAATTTTATGATAGTGCTATTGGATATTAATTATTTTTATTTTAAAAAGTTCAAATAAGATAGATTTTGATATAATGTTAGTATGACATCCTTTTTGAGCACCCATCTAAAAAAAATAGAAATGAGAATCTCCTTCTGGTGTATTCAAGAAAATATCAGAACCTTTTCAGAGAAGTTAGAAATTTAGTAGCAGGCATGGACAGTTTTTGCCTTGCCAGTCTACCATTAAAAGATTGCTGCTTTGAAAATCTTTTCTCCAGGATGGATGAGAGAAACACATTCAAATAGGCCTTGTTGAAGGAAATTATAAGTTTGGTGAAAGTAAGTGAAGATAGATATGACCCTTTATTATTCAAGGGAAAATAAATGTCAAATCTGAAGGGAGAACAGATTCCTTGATCCTGAGGTAGTAGATACTGGTGTTTGATATCATAAAGACATCAGAAAAGGGTTACTGTGTATAACTTAGTGTATTACAGGTTACTGAGTACTTTTGTACTTCTATTAACATGATAGCCCATTATTTTTATATAATCAAAAATGACTGTATTCAGCTAATTTTATATGAGTATCACACTTCAGCTATAGGATATGTTGCTTTTTGTTGATTGGCCAAAGGCTATAATAAATATTACTTGTATGCATCCTATATCTACTTATTATGAGGATTAATACTGCAATTTTTGGCAGTGTCAAAGTAGATGCAGTTTCTTGAAAATAACAATGTCTTATATTTCTCAAATAGTTACAGGGCTTTTTCCTTTTGCACATGTATAAGTGGATTGCACTATCCTGTTTAATAACAGATTAAACTTCCCATTGGTTCCCATTACTCATAAGCCCAAATTCTTACGTTTAACTGGGGGTTGCCTAAAAGTCTCTGGCTTATATTTTGGCAAACCTTCCACAGTAAAATATAACATTGCTCCAATACCTGTTATAATTTTTTATATTTTTAAACGGACTATTTAAGCTTCTAATAATGTACTAAAACTGATATTCTACTATGTCCAGTAATGTCAAATGAGATAATATGCCTAACAATATTATGTATACATGATACTTGTGAATCAAGGGAATTCGTAAAAGTAAGCTTGATTCCTGTTTCGTAACTAGTTTTCTGCTCCATAACTTTTCACTAGTGAAAAGTTATTGAATCACTTTGCTTGAGAATAGCATGTAAGTTTTGATTTAAAGTGGCATTTGCTGACCACAGTTAAACAAATTCTACCCTTTTTTTTGTAAATCGTATTAGGAATATTTTCAGAGTTGATATCCCTGTAGATAGGGCAGGATATTGAGAAAAATGAGATTAGTGAACCGAAACAGTAGATGAGTTATGGCTCCTTTTTGTCTCACTATACATTTGAATGTATTAATGAGTAACAGCCAGGATTCAAAGACTATATGAAAACCATTATTTTCTTTGTTTGTTCAAGCAATGCTGTCTTCAGGGCAAGGGAGGAGTTTATATAGAAGATTTGAAAAAAAAAACCTTTTCCTGATATATATTAAAGACCTTTTCAGTTTAGTATTATTTTCCATGACTGAAGTTGAATAAGACACATCATGCATATGAACAAGGCTGCAAGGATTTTATTTTCATGTGTATTTGCTCATAACAGTTATCACTTGCCCTTCAATATTGGAAATACAGCACTTAGTTTTTTGGGGCTACACATACTATTCAGTGAATTAAACTCTGATGCCTGTTCCAGTTAGACTGTTCATTTTTTCATCATTTATTTGTGACAATGTAAAAACCATCAACATCTGTAACTAGAACAACAAAGGAGGCAAAAAATGATCAACTGTATGATTAAATAAACAGTCAAGTAAATAAACATTTGAGTGCTTTTGTGAAGTTTCAAGTAGAAGCTGACAAAATATAAAGGATGTGTCATCACTCCCTGTTAAATCTGACAGGATATACAATAAGACGAACTAATTCACTTCATTGTAAGGCTACATTAACAGAATCTTGCCAATTGAAAGCAGAGACCTCCTGCCTCCGCTTTTAATTATTTGATCTATTACAGAGGGCCTTTGCTAAGTTTCTTTATCTGACTATTAAGCAACTGCAGCCTCCTGCCTTTCTTGTCTGATTGTTTCCTAGGGAGCATTTCTTCTTCTCTTTCCCCAAGGTCATCCATACATTCCATTACAGGATGTGATAAACTTTGCCCAGAATCTTTTTCTGTGAATTGAGTCAAAAGCTGTCTTTAAATCAATAAATGCAACATATAATGTACGCCTTTGACACTAAGAATATTTTTAGATTAGATAATCTAGTAGAGATCACTTGTAGATTGTACATTGTAGTTTATAATGTAGATTGTATCTATACAATCTAAACATACGCAAATACAGACAAGTCTTTACCAGTGCCTGCTTTGATGCCCCACCCCTTCAGCATGGCTGGAAGGAAGGCCATGTGGGCCCTAGTGCTGAAACAGGCCACCAAGGTGTCCTCCGACCCACTGAGATGCCTCATGCTCACTTACAGTTCCTTGGGATCCCCATAGTTGCTTTCCCATGTTTCCTTTGTGTTATTGGGCTGAATCATGTTGATTGGCTACTGCCACTGCCTTCATGTCCCAATCTCTGAAGCTACTCATTCAAACCAACTAGTCAGCAGCAAGCAGGAGATTGCTCTGGTGCTGCCCAGGCTGGGCCCAAATGAAGCCTGCAGGGACACTGGCCTCAATGGCAGAAAAACCAAAGTCTTTTATTCAGATGCTGGCAAAACTCTTTTCCTTAGATCTCATGTTCTTACAGCTTCACCAGCCCCTGAATAAAAGACTCCAGCTTTTCTGCCATATGGGTCAGCCTCTTTTGGAGTTCTGTAGCTCTTTGAAAAGTAAATAAACAAAGAGAATTGGGGTTGGGAGAGCAAATGAAATCCGGGATGCTAGCAAAGTAGGCTCCAGTGCCTGTGGAGACCCAGCAGGGAAGGATGAGGGGGGAATAGGCAGGGGTCATATTGCTCCGTCTCTGTGCTTGGTCATAAGGATGAATGACTGCTGTCGTGCTACAATATACGTAACTTCAGAACCGAGTAAATACTTTTTTTTAGGGGGTTGCAATTTTTTCCCCAAAGTTTTTTATTTTTTATATTTCATAAATTGTCTCTTTTAGTGAACATTTTGGTTCCAGATCTTTACATTTCCATACAAAAATGACCTTAGTTACATCTTCGCCTTTCATACTCAGTTTCATATCATATCATTACATGTATTTTCTATTTATATCTTAATTTTTCCATTTTTTCTTCAAATATTCTCTTATCTTTTTAATACAAATTCTTTATACAATATTTAAAGTTACATATTCATTTCATATATAATTAAATTTATGAATTCTATAAATTTTCTCTAATATTCTTCACATTTATTCCACATATTTCTCTTCATGTCTTAAACTTTTTCTATTTTTCTTCAATTATTCTCTTTTTAACACAAATTTCTTTATATAATTTTAAAATTTCTTATTTCTAATTCAATACTCCTTGTACTTATACTGGTATCTGTCATATTTGTAAATTCATTGCATATTCTTGGTTCATTATTCAAAAAATTCCATTATAATGCCAATAATTAATAAATTCAAAAGCCTCCCCATTAATTACTAATTTATGTGCCACCCCTTTATTTTATACATCATTTAATTAGTTCCCCTTGTTCATAGTAATATTTAACATATTATTTTATTTAACTTGTCATTTTAATTATCACTTTAAATTAATTATAATAATCTCTTAGCTACTACATGATTTATATATACGTTAAAAAGATTCCACATGGTATTTACCTTAGTTATCTTTTAATTCAGTTATTCTTCAAAATATCATATCATAGAAACTGATGTTAGTTTAGTTTGTATAACAATCTTCATAGTACTTTCATATCTCCCCCTTTTCATTTTTATTCTAATTACATCTATGTATAATTTAAATAGCAAATAATCCAATAACAGTCCCAAAAAAGAACTATCAGTATAGCTACTTTCTAAATCATTTAACATTTCAAATATATTAATATTTCTACCCAGTCCCTTGCAGAATCCCTTTTTTTAGATCCATAGCTACCCATTATGTTTGTGTCTCGTGACTAAGCAATTTCTTTTCATTTTTATTTGATTCCCATATCCCCTTTCTCTCTGGTTCTTTTTCTTATTACCTCTTTTCCCCTTGTTTTTCCCTCCGATTTCTTACTCTTTTATCTCCCTCTCTCCTTAATGCTTTCTTCTGTAATTTGCGTTTTTGCTGTTTCCTTTTTCTTTGTTTGGCTTTCCAAACCTTTCCCTTTTTAATTGTCTCCTCAAACCTTCAGGGTATAATTTCCATCCCCCCCCCCTTCCATTTCAATGTTTGTTGTTGCATTTGTTGATTAAAGCTGGCATTTTCTGTAACCAACTCCTCCCCTTTTGGCACTTCTTCTTGTTCTTTGTTCTTCAAAATCACAATTTTCATAAATTGTAAGGCAGTGCAGCATGTTTGTTCTCTTTCCCATAGTATTTCCTTTATAGTTCTTAGTTCCATTTTTATTTCTGAAAAAAGTTCTGCCATTTTTGTACACTTCTTTTAAATCTACTTTGTTCCTTTCTTTAGTGGTTAGGTCCAACTCATTTGTCCAGTAATCTAAGTCCACCAACGTCTTTAATGTTTATTTCCAACAGTCTACTATTATTAGATCCTTTTTTTCCCAATTTCCCCCAGGTTGTTAAATAGTCCAATGTCCATACATTCAATTTTAACTGTAATTACCAAACAGTCCTGTAGTATAGTCTTCTTTAAACTTATTTCCACTTTCACTTTGCAGGTCTATTTTATTGCAACAAAGTTCCTCTTGTTTTATAACAAGTTTTACTTTTTCAAGAACCAGACCTCCTTTTTTAAAAAAAATAGTCACTAATTTTCCTTTTACCATTAGATGGCTCTCTCTATTATGTCCAATTTCCACAACCCCCCTTTTTTCCTACTTTCATTTCTCTATTTAGAGCTTTTATGTTTTGAAAGTCCAATAAGTCCAAATTTTCAATTTTTTAGCACATTCAAGTTCAGCTTTTATGCCTATTTGGTGCCAATTCATATATTATCCAATTTAAACAAATATTTTCTGACTTCCTCCTTGAGTATAACTCCTTTCAAGGTTCAAAGCCACTTTCAGCTGTCAATTTTTTTTTTCACTTTCTCTGGTTGCCACTTTGACTCTATTTCTTAAAAAATTCTTAATCTCTTAATTCCAAGGTACCTTATGTCCATTTATTGCGATTCTTTGTCCTCCTTCACCGCTCCTGCACAGTCTTTGTCCCAGTCAGCTTTTCCTCTTCAGGGTGGCCATTTTACCACCGCTATGGTCATCTTCGGAGTGGAGTAAAATGCCTACCTAGGGAGGGGAGATGCGGACCAGCTGGTGGTCTCCCCCTTCGCCACCCCTACCGGGTGGTTCCAGCCCCCAAAACAGGTGGACGGGGCTCTCAGACGGAGCAGCATGGATCAAAGCCGCAGATGATCGTGGTCTTTGGTCCGTATTTGTGGAAGGCGCTACTGGAAGATCGAGGGGGCTTGCAATTTTGAACAGTCACTAATTGAACCGTTGTAACTCAGGGAATACCTGTACTAATACCTGTGTCTCAGGAGTTGGAATATAGAAATCTGTATTAGCTCACATCATCTTCAGGGTTGTCAGATGTTTTATAAATCCATACTTAGAGTTTTTGTTGAAACCAAGAGCAAAAAAGAAAGCTGTCCCATTTTCTGGGATAGGCAGCCCAATATGGGTCAAATTTCAGATCAGGCTGAAATATAAATCTCTATTCTTAAAAGACTTGATACTGCTATGTAAGTTGTTTCATTGCCAACAAAAAAGTCATATATCAGCATAAACAGAATCTTATAGCTGACATTGTAGAAGGAATATGGCAGTTAACAAAACATAAATTAAGCCTGGGAAAGGAAGAAAGTATTACAAAAAAACTTAAAGTGACTTTGCCTTAACTCTGGTTCTCATAAGAGGCTGGTTTTATAACTTTCTGGTCTGACCAGCACTAGTCCTTATTTTGATACCTTCATCCCTTACACAAAGTGTCTTTCATGCTTCTTCATTCAGAGTCTATAACTTTTCCAATAGAGATCTCTGCCTGGCGTCTCTGCCCATTTGGTAGTGGGGAAATTTTTTAGAGGATTCAAATGGCCAATTAGGTTATGTTTTTCTTTTATGAAAAAAAGAAAAAAGCACACAACTTATTCTAGAAAAGTTCAGCCACCTTGGACTTTTCCTTCCACCAAATTCCTTGACCAATATATGAAAAGTTGTTACATGAAATCCTGTGCCTTCTTTTGCTTAGAAAATTTTAAATATTCATCCAAAGTTATCACTGTCATCTTCTCCATTACATAAATGACATGATTGACAAATAACAGATTTTTTTTCTATATAGGAAAACAAACTGTTCTCTATCTTGCCACCTCCCCCTCCTTTTTTTGATTTAATTTTTGAAATTAGTTTATCAAAGTATAAAATACAAAGAAAAAAATTCATGGAAAAGTAAAAGGAGAAGAAGGGGAAAAGAGGAGGTATAGTGTAATGGGAGAAAAAAAAAGAGAAAAGGCATCAACTTCCATCTCTCTTTGACACAGTTGAAAGTAATAACTGTAACAATAAAAACTTACAACCACAACTTTTTGCTTTTACACAATAGTATATGCAAGCCATTTCTATAATAAGTCTGTCTAGTGTACAAAATCCAGAAGCAATTTCAAACTAGAGACAAAATTAAATGTATTCTCTTATTTGGATAAAAGAATCATTTTAACCATCTCAGCTTCTCCTTTCTGTGGGGAATAATATATCATTCGTTCTCATATTTTCAAATTTAGTCCATAATATTTTACAGCATTACTGGCAGACCTGTGTATATACATACATATACATTTTATACATACAAAACTAACTTAAAGCTTTTTATCAGTAGATCTTGCCCTCTCTCTTTTAAAACAGTTAGATAGGTATCAGAACCTGAATTGGACAATTCCTGTGGCCAATCCGCCTCAGCCAACTTGCCGCAGCCAACTTGCCACAGGACAACTTGCTTCAGCCAACTAGCCATGGGATAAATCACCATGGGAAATTCAATGCAGGATAACTTAAGAGGGAAAAGTAAATTGCAGTGGACCTTGTTTTGCTTTAATTTTGAACCTTCTCAGGTTAGAAGTCTTCAAGGCTGACATGAGCCAGAGCGTGAAGTCCTAGCAATGTTGAATTGTCCCGTGGCGAGTTGGCCACGGCAAGTTGTCCTGCAGTGAACTGGTCACGGCAAGTCGGCTGTGGCAAGTTATCCTAGACCCTATTTGAACTGTTGACCAGGGAGGAAAACTGTTTGTCCTTTCTAGATTTTAGTCCTACACAGACTTATAGTAATATTCTACCTTCTACAATCACAGGACTGCCTTTACATAATGAGTATCACATCCCATTTTATTAGGAGTGCCTGTATTTCAGTAGTTTTGTGTACCCATGCTCTGCTAAGTGACAATATGCAGGAAAGCAGCATGGTCCTCCGTGTTCCTTTTCATATAAACTTCATATAAATTCCTTATTATAAACTTAAACAAAACATACAAAGGGCAGTATTATTAGGTTATGTGCAGATAACAGTATTTAAATGTATTTAGCCATTTAAATTGACTTGGTCCAAATTGTTAAGAATACAGTAAAATAAGTTCTTTTTTAACTTCGCTTTTTCTTTGGAATTAACATTTTTTTCACTCTCATCACTTTAAGAAACGCTGGAAATGTGCATTTCCAGGAGCCCAATGAAATTATCAGGAAACATTTTCTGATCCATCATTTAAAGAAAGTTGTTTTAATGTGGGTATTGGAACTATTTTCTTCTAAAGTGGTATAGAAGCCTGTTTTAAGCTAAATGACTAATCTCACCAGCAATTTCAATTACTTAATCCCTAACTGCTTGGAAAGTTCCTTAGGAAAAAAAATCAAAGCTAGCTGTAAATAATCATTTGGTAAATTCAAAGGTTAAAATATGTGGCGAGTCTCTGTTAAGTTATCTTAAGTTGTTACTAGTGTACCATTAGAGAAGCAATTTCAAAAAGTCATTTAATAAGGTTATAAATTGTTATTTTTAATTGATTTATTGCTTAAGGTTCCTGTTGCAAGAGCCAGCATTCTTTGGCTTACTGGAGAATATTGTGAGCGAGTTCCGAAAATAGCCCCTGATGTTTTAAGAAAAATGGCCAAGAGCTTCACTGTGGAAGATGATCTTGTAAAGCTGCAAATTTTAAATCTTGGCGCAAAATTGTATTTAACCAACTCAAAACAGGTAAGATTAAAATACCACTGATGCGTGAAATCACAAACATAACTATGTAAATAGTTCATTAAATTTGACTGAATAAAACATTGAATGAATGGCACAGCCATTTATAAAATTAGAATGTTAAGTTTTTCTTTTGGACTTTGGAAATCATAACATTAAAGCCCACAGTTACCATTTTAATCTTCAGAAACATATAATCTAAAGCAAAAACCTGGCTTGTATTGATGCTTACCTTGATAAATGTATTTTAAAACTGAAATCCATGAGTTCAAATCCATGAATCCTTGCTGAGACAAATTTCTGCAAATGACTCAAGACATTGGAAAAATTTCCACTTAAATCCCAAACATTACCAAATAATCAAAAATCCACTTGTGGCAGTAACATTGATGATGGTTCAGAAAGTTGGAATGAACAACAGTCAGCGACCCAGTATATTCTTAAGGATTCAAGAAGGAACAAAAAATAGCTTTCCCTTTTACTTCTGCTGTTGGACAGGTTTTCAGAAAGGAAGAAGTCAGTAAAAGAAAGTAATTTGCACTGGTTACTGACATGTTCTGGACAGACAGAAATAAAAAGGGCCAGTTTAATATGCAGAACTAAAAAAGTACATACTCATTACTAGCAAAATTGGGCCCTAGCTGTTCTAATAAAAAATATCAGAATTACAGTTTTTTTCAGGTGTGATGGTGTCTCCTCTAAAAATGCACATAAATGAATAATGAAAACAATACAATGAAACTTCGGGAGAAGTAGATTTACTGTAACTATGTGATCAGAGGTTCTTCACACCTCCCTGGGACTCTTGTCTGTGTCTCCCCAAGTCATTTTGCATATGTATGTTATTTATTGGCCTAAGAGCCACAATAACTTTCATGAGCTCAATTAGAATTCCCATAGCCACATCTCTAACCTAGAAAATGCCTGGGGCCCTAAAGCATGGACAGTTCCCAACCTGGAGGGTTATTTTCTCTCTCAGCTGTTTCTGAGGTTGTCCCCCATTGTAGGCCTCACACCCAGAACTTGTCCTGCTTTAGGCAAAAAATAGAGCCCACTCAACAGTTCCTGGATCCAGTGTTTTCCATGACAAAGTTTCACTATGCACATACAATGAGGACATTGACAAAGTTCAAACTCTGGTTAGGCAGTGAGTCATACACATTACCAATTTATACCTTAGTGGAAGAATGCATGAAGCTTAGTGCAGAAGTGCTTGGCACCACCTCTATTTTTCTGGATATTCCATTGCTGACACTAAGTTATAGTCTCACAAATTTTTCTAAGGGCTCTTTTCAAATTAAAAAAATCATAACAATTTCTGTTGAAGCACAGATCGTTTATGACAGTACCAGGGATGGCTAAAAGATCATTCCAGTATCTAGATGTATGCAAATTAGTATATACGATTGATAGAATATGATTGGATATAATCTTATTTTATGTGATAATAAGGTCAGATCCAACTTCTCTGAGGTGATAGAGTGGCGTTACAAAAACAGTGGTCCATTGAATGAACAAAGAAGGTATTCTGTGAATGAATCTTCAACTGTCCTTGGTTCCCAGAATCTGTGCTTAGTTCCTAATATCTTCTCCCAGCTTTATCAGCATTCCTTAACCTTCTAAATGTTTTTATGGCTGAACTGACAGAATTTATTATTTCTCAAGTCCTTTGCAAGGTAATTAGACAGAGGGATGTTTCTTCTTTATTTCATTTGTCTTAACTAGCACCATATTTTCCCTTGCACAGGATAGGGACATTTACAGACAGATAACTTCTTAATTATTTGCAAGATCTTTCTTTCTGGCCTTACCACCTGTGTGTTGAATAAATTGTCAAGGCAGTTACTTATAAACCCTTGTAATAATTCTGTGTGAAGGCCAATAATAATGTTATTTTATGCAGCTAGTATTATCTTGAATTGTATGTGCAGTAGTAGCAAATGCAGGCTAGTTGGTAATACCTGCCTGTATTGTCTTACTGCTTTTATGCCATACATTGTATACAAAATTGAGACAGACTTGTTTGGATAGTAATAGAAAACAACATTCAAGTAGAAGTTGAGCAGCATGCTGATTGGGTGAAAGGTGCTGTTTAAACATAACCACAAATCATTTTCCTCAAATTTGTTTTAAAAGCAATGTTTCAGCAGTTGAGCCACATTCCTCTTTTACAAAGTTTGAATGTAACTGAGTCAGTTGAATATCAGTAGTAAGGTGAAACTCCCTTGAGTTGACCTTGATTTTTGATAATTTTGTGGATGCCTTTCCCCAAGATTATTATTTTATTTTCCAGTAGCGTAAACCCCTGGAATTACTTGATAATCTCTCACTGAAATACTATCCAAATCCAACCTTCTTAATTATAATAGTCAGTTCAGTTGAATTCATGGTAATCATTTAAAAATTAACCCATAGGTTGAAAATAGTCACTATTATCAAATACTTTAAATTTGAGAATTACATGGGTTTATACAGTAAACTAGGTTTTATTGAAGTTTCACACTTCTGTTTTCAAATACACATTTCTCCACTTTAGTGGTCTAAGCTATATCTTTTTAGTGAGAGTGAAAATGGATGAAAGAAGATCAAAAATAAAAGCATGGTTTCCAATTCAGTTTGACAATCCATGGAACTGGCAGTCAGAGTAGACTTGACTTACTGTTGGTATTCCAATACTAACAAGCACTGAAATTACCAGAGAATTTACCAAATTACCAGGAATATTAAATATTAGAATTCCTTAATAGATGAAGAAATATTTCTTTGGTTTCTTTTAATACTATTTGGTAGTTAAAACCAATCAATCTCGACTGGGGAAAGTATTATCTACTACATTTGTTTAAGTGTACTGCTTAAAATGTAAAATTTCAGGGGTAATTACAGAGTACCAAAACAATAAATGTTTATGTCAAATAAATAGGTTATATGAATGGCATGCATTCATATAACTATATTGTGCTTTCCTGATTTCTTTTTTGAGAAATAATATGTTTATACATTAGAATATAATTCTGTGCCATGCAAAAGTGTGACTATTGAAAAGATGTTCAAATCAAATAATGTACTGTACATAGCTTATCACAGCTAGAATAAATATAATACTTTCTATATTTTGTGTTTAAATGATGTATTTTTGTATTGTTATCAGTTGTGATTTGGAGATATCTCCTAAACCAAATATACAATTTATGCAAACTATTTGTGCATTTCCAATGGTTTTTTATAATGCAAAAATTAAACAGTATGCATTGAATAATTTTAGTAATTAATATTTGTACATGAAATTAAAGGATGTGGTTATGCTGTAAAAAGCTGAGGTAATATAATTTGCCTTTATGTATATAAATGACCAATATTACCGGAGGCTTTAAGCTGTGAGAGGAAAAATGGAAGAAGTCTTTTATCCTGGTTTTTAGAGGGCATCAGCAGCTTGCTTTTATGAAAAAGTAACAGCTAAATGCACTGCAAATAATTTGCAGTAATCCAGTTCAGTGATTCATGTGTCTGCTTTAATGGGTCATAATTCAGAGTAAAGTAACTGAGTGCAGTCAGAGTGCAGAGACGGCTTGTGCCAGGGACAGTATCTCTTCATAAAACACACCTCAGCAGAAGCAGTTTGCCAGCCTCCTAATACCCTCTGATGTTTTGATGTCCTGCATATTTTTCCGATTAAGTTTTGAGTGCCATGTTTTTAGTTGTATTTCCACATTCATTATTCTCACGTAGGCCCTTCAGCGGGTTTGCCATATATGATTATTTTTTTAATGATGCCTTTCTTTCCACTTCAGCAGTTTAATAATCTAGCACATGGCTGCTTCTCAGTACTCAGCATTCACCTCCCCTACACAGAAGAGGACATGTGCTTTGGCTTCAAAATTCCATTTACTCCTTTCGAAATGCATATTCCCTATGGAACAACATTTGTTTGACATAACCATTCATTTTTATTACCTTTTTAAATATGTTTATCCAGAGTTATCAATAATCATAAATAACTTGTATTTTCTTCTTGTCCTGTTTTTCACAGACAAAATTGCTTACCCAGTACATATTAAACCTCGGCAAGTATGATCAAAGCTACGACATCAGAGACCGAACAAGATTTATTAGGCAGCTTATTGTTCCAAATGACAAGAGTGGAGCTTTAAACAAATATGCCAAAAAGATATTTCTGGTACAAAAGCCTGCCCCACTACTTGAGTCACCTTTTAAAGGTATGCCAGCTACATTTTCTATCTAATGTAGATAGAGACATGAATCTGTTTTATCTATTTCTATATATTTAAATAACCAAGTAGCTTAAAAAATAGCATACAAACAGTATGATTTCAGCTTTCAGTATTTAAGAAAGCAGGCAGAATTGTATGTTGCTTGCTAGTGTGAAGTGTATTAAAAAACAAATCAGATATGATTTAAATGTTTGTTTTCATATATGATGTAAGTTTCTGGAAAAACATAATTTGTGCTAAGTGCAGTCTATGTAGAAAATATCTTTAGCAGCTTAAGAAGATATCTAACTTCACTTTGGAGAGTATTCATTATACTTCTCATATAGCAACATGAAACTAGAGTCCCATATTCATTTTTGTTGGCATATCAAGATTACTGATGCTATTCTTCTAAATTGTTGCATAGAGAAGAATGCCATGTGGTACCTTCTCCATTGCTATTTAACTAAACCTAAAAATCATAATGATAATTTATAATTTTGTCATTTTCATTATCTATTTTCTAAATTTTCACATACTATCCTATATTAATCCTACTTTAAGTCCTGAAAGCAGCACTCATTCTGAAAGAAAAACTATTAACATTCTGGATGTGTTTGTGCCAAGACATGTATATGGTTTATTTAACTGTGCTGTCATTCTTAATATTCACAGTAAAGTAATTTTTAGAGAAGCTACATTTCAGATCAACACCTTTAAATACACTGACTGATTAGCTTTTTTATTGACCATTATGGGGGAGATTATTGTAATCTATGGACTGGAATCAGTTTTTTGACCTATGAAGAGCTTCTTGTTTATATTTATTCCATGACATTTGAAGTAATGTAATACCAATTACCTTTAGTCCTGATTAAGATTGCTCTTTATGATACAGAGCTCATGTGTATATTTTTCATCTTTCCCATCTTCAAATAGATAGGGAGCACTTCCAACTTGGTACTTTGTCTCATACTTTGAACCTGAAAGCCTCTGGCTATCTGGAATTGTCTAATTGGCCGGAAATTGCACCTGACCCGTCAGTGAGAAATGTAGAAGAAATTGGATTGGTATGTTCACTTTTCAAAATAGCATTTTATACTTTTGGAAACAAGGAACTGTAACTCTATCAAACTATATGTTTTTTAGGTTTCAAGTGTATTTTAAACATAATTGCAAAATAAAGCTTCTGCTCCAAATAATTATTTTGAAATTCTCTGCATTACTCTGCTGATGTTCAATATGTTCTGGTATCTTAGGTTTTTTGTTTCCAACTTCACTTGCTCATGATTAATTACTCCAACCAATTCAGCTTTCCCAAATTAATTGGCAAGGTGTTTTCAGATTAATAAACCATAATGACTATTCCTAGATAATTGCAACTATTGCTGATAAATGTCATTCACTGCACATCCTAAAAAGTTCTGTTTGGTCTCTTCCTCCAATTCATCAAAACAAAACAAAAATGATTTGGGAGTAGGAATGTAGAGAAGGATACATGTATTATTTTTACTGCCTTTTGTTGCTGTTGTTTTTAATGTTATCAAAATGCAAAATAGTATTTTCAGGGGCTTATAAAAATCTAAATAATGCATTTTGTGGTTTTGATGTTGAAAAGTGTGTTTTTAAACATTCCTTATTGTAAAATGGCGTAAAAATCTAATGACGTTATTGTTTTCTAATAAATACTATTATTCTAGTAATAAATAATAGTAGAGGATTAAAAATGCCCATATTTTTGCTCCAAATTTAGCGGGTTCACATTACTGTATATATATACTATAATATATATACAAGGACCAAAAAGAGAGCTATAAAGTGTGGATAAGTATAGATATTTCTAGTTCAGCTATATAAACCTGTCCATTTATATGAATAGACAAAAGAACAGACTTATCTACAAGGAAAGGCAATAAAAGAAACCACTGAAAAATTTTATCCTGAGTCTGATGAAGAAGAGGAGGAAGAGGACACTAATGAAGAAAGTGATGATTCTTCCAGCAGTAGTGAAAGTGGTATGTTCTCTGCCTCAGCACACTCCCAGATGTTGTCCTACTCATTTCTTCTCTCCCAGAGCACTTTCTTTCTCCTCGTTTCCAATTTCTTTTTCTGCATACAATTTATTTTCTCATTACTTTACTTGAAACTGATGCCATTTCTTCCTTATCTTTGCCATCATATAGAGCTTTATAGAAGTCTTCTAGTGTATAAAGGTGCAAACTAAAGCAGCAGCTTAAGTCTTTAAAAAAAACAAAAATGTGTCATTGCAGCTGTTCGTTGTGGGGGAACAGAACAAGGAGAGGGAAAGGGCTTTTTAAAGAAAAAAATGAAGGATGCTTGGGGATGTGGAGCTTTGAACCTAAAAGCAGTATTCTAATACTAGCAATACCACTGCATATTACAGGTGAACGATTCCAGTTTATAGGTAATGGGAGTAGTTGTGTCAACTGGTATTATAGGCAATAAGATATATAAATGCACCCACATTTTTATACTCTTTTGTTTATTTTAATCACACTTTTATTTCATATATTCAAAATTAAATAAAATTATTGCTCCTATATAATTATGCACAGAAACACTTGTTTTAGGCAAATTGATTATAGGTACTTTATAAGGCACTTTAAGATTTTAAGTAAAAATTAGCATGTACACAAATTTTAAATAATCTCAAATCTCCGTAGTTCCATTTTCACATTGTGATGCTGGAATCCTAAGTTATGGATCTCCTTTAAAACAGAAAAAGAAAAACTAACCAAACCCAATAGCAATTATGAAATCCAAGCTCTGAAGTCTGTAGTTTGTTGTTGGGTATATAGACAATAAAAAGGAGAAGTCAGAGTACATATTTATTTCAATATTTCTTACTTTCTCACTACTGTTTATATAGTAAGGTATGTTTTAGATTCTAATTATTGCTAATGTGCTATGTCTATTTGCCTCAAATAGATAATAATAAATAAAATATTTATTATATCAGTTTGCTAGTCAGAGTCATGAATTTAAGATAGAGATAAATTGAAATAATCAATGAATGGTTTGTTACTAATATGCCCAAATGCTTTCATTTTCTTTTTTTCACACCTTCATCCGATTACATCTACAATGTTATATCTGTACTGGTCCCTCCCATCTAGCATTTTAATTCAATGGAATTATTGAAATACAAGTGTGTAAATATAGACACACATATATAAATATAGAAAGGACACACTTTCAAATCCTGTGAGGCTACTCCTCTGAACACTGGGAAACAAGAGAAAAATTGCTAAAGATTATTAAGGATAATGACTAGAAGCAGTGGACTGAAACTGGGAAAGCGTACCTTCAAGTTAAATATTAGAAACACTTTCCAGCCGATTAGAAACTGAATAACTTGTTTAAATTCCTGATTAAATTGTCATCACTGGATGTGTGTGCAAGAATAGATTAAATACTTAAGTTCTGAAGATGACACTACGTTAGAGCAAGAAAGTAAGGATAGAGGACATGTAGGTCATGTCTGATTTCTTTCCTTTTCCATCATCCTGCAAACATATTATGTTCAAAAAGTAAGCCTAGATTTTAAAACTACAATTTTTATAAGTTATGAAAGCAACATTTGTTTGTCACTGTTTATGATAAGATTGTATAAGAATGTTTAAACATCATTGGAAGGTAGTGTTGGAAGCTACTCACCTGAATTGTTAATGCATACAACTAGAAAATGAATCTGAATCTGAGGAAGGAAATAAAGGTCAAGGAGATACCAGCACTGAAAGTAGCTCAAGTTCTTCTACTGAAGATGAGAATGATAGGAAACCAAAGTCTGAAAAAGGAATTCCAAGAAAAAGAACATTTTCAGAAAGGTATCTATGTACTTGTTTATAAATCTAGTTCATAATGTTAAAATTACACAGCCTTTTATATTTCACTACCTTCATAGTGGCATTTTGAAAAAAATATTGCCCGTTTCTGTGATTTCATGTGACATATACATGTAAGTTGAGCAAACCCTTTTGTAAAAAAAATCTTCTATTATATATTTAGATGAGCAGACTATATTAACATAACCTTGGGAGACTGTACAGTTAGCCTGCCACTTTGTGAAACACTTACTTACTTTATATAGTAATTTTGTGAAGGATAAAATTAAACCGTTCTATATCTTGCCATTAGGTAACTAAGGCAATTGATTTTTCCCTAAATAATGTTATATTAAAAGGATTATGATTCAGATATTGGAGGCAAGGGCTGTGAAGAGAGACGGTCAGAAGCTGCTTAAGGGAAAGGTCTTTTAAAGATTGCCTGTTACTAATAGAGTTAATGTGTATTAAAATGCCATTAAGAATTTAAGTAATTGGGGCTAATACCTTGGATTGTCTGAATCTGTTTCTTCCACTTCTGTCAGCAAGTGGCCTCGGTGGACATGATGGCCCTTTTACTCTGTAGCCTGCCGCCAATGCATTGATGAGTTTGCAGCTCAGCTCAGTCGTGGCTGACAGAGCTGATTGTGGCTCAGTATGCACTGTGCTCCTTTTATTACAGACAGTAATTAAAGCAGCTCGCCCTGCCACTTCCATAACAAACACAGCATAATGCCCTAATTATGACTTTATTAATTTAAGTCAGGATTTAATGATTTTAAAAGTGATTTATATTGTTTTTCCTGTTCAGAACAAATGAAATCTGTAGGTTAAATTAATACAGGCTTTTCATCATTGCAAAGTTAAAAAGCTAGTTTCCAGTAAATTTTTTTCATTAGATTAACACGTGAAACTCTTAAGCAGTAAGATAAATAAAGATTTGCCTATAAAAAAACTAAGTAATAAAATAAGTTTGACCTGAAAAATCATAGCTTCAAATTAGAAATTGGATTTTTTTAAGTATTTCATTTCACTAAATGAATACTGAGTTTTGATGAATCATATTTGGAATTAAAATTGTTTCATGAAGACAGAGGTGGAGAATAGAGGTGAAATGTATGGATATATTACTCAAATAGACACTTCTTATATAGAATATTATGGCTTTTTTAAAATTTACTGATTGTATGTTAGTATTTCATAAATGGGAATTACAATGTAATATATTATTAATATAGTATTGCTAGCATTCTTTCTTGTGGTTTTTTTTGTATTTTTATATTGATTTTTCTTCTTGAATGCTTTCATCGGGATTAAAGCTTTACATTTATATTATTGGTTATGATCAGGGCCATCCATTGTCATTGGGAGATGGGTGGCATATAAATGTAGTATTTTAAATCTATTAATATTTATAAATTTATTGGACATAACAATAATAAAATTAAAAATGTAATAATTAAAAGTGTAACTTTAATAACTTATGGTTTATTATTATGGTTCCTCATATAATATTGTTATATACTTTGTCCAAAATCTCCAAAATGATTATGACCATATTTAGCTTTTGTTGTAATAGTCAAACATATTGTAGGATACAATTAATTTATTGAAATATAGTAGCTATTTCAATTTGGACCCATTTATTTCAGAAATATATTTTTGTTTTTTATTAAATTAAACTTCCTGTTTTATTAAATACATCCAAATTACATGCAATTTATGTATTTTGATTATTTATATGATTAGGACCCATATATTTTATTTCATTTCTGAAATGTCTTATGAGTGCCTTGTATGCCAGAATTATTTCTCCACACCAAATCTATGATAATCATACTTTGTGAGGGTGTTTGAATTAGTCAAATTGTGATTATTGCTGGTTTCGGCTTGAATGAAAATTGGAACAGGATGCTCACTTTATGTAGTTTTTGCAAAGTATAAGTGCAGTATGCCAGAATACAAAGGAGAATATTATGATGTGTGATAGGTGTAGGAAACCTCGTGAGGCAAGAATACCTCCTTATACCTGAGTTCTATATTGAGCATACTGTTGGTAGCAAGCAATGCTTATTATAAATATTTATAATTGTAATGTTATAATAAATATTATAATTGACAATATCAATTATTAATAATTGAGTATATTATATAATAACATTTTATATTGTGTGCACACTAATTTTTGAAGATACAATTCTTGAGAAATGCTTCTGAAAATAATTTCTTTCATGGCTACATAATATTGTACACATAAATGTTTTGATTCTGTATTTATTTTATATTAGAGATTCTAAAAGAAAAGAAAAAAATAAAGTGAATTCACAGAAAGAACAATGTTCTCCCAACTCAGAATCTAGCTCAGCTGAGGAAAGTTCTTCAGACTCCACCTCAGAAAGTGATTCTGAGAATAATGTGGATCCTCTTCCTCCTAAGGTATGTCTTGTATATATTGTTTAGATACACAGATCTTGAAATTATATTGTCAATTGTTTCTATAAGTGTGTATAGGATACCTCAAAAAATTGTGTTGTCTCTTTTGTCTGGATTGGAACTACTTTGCAAAAGATTATTTTTAAGTTAGTGAAAATAAACGTGTTTGATATTTTTATTTTTAAGAAGGCTGTTGGCTGCTGATAATCAACCACTGTGGAATGATCTAATGGATTGGGACATGTCTATTTTATCATGTATGTTATAAAACATAAGAATATCAAAAGGTTAAAATATTTTTTTTACATTTGCATTACTAGTTATGATTATCAGGTTGTTATTAATATTCATCTTCTAAGGGGATTTACATCATTTGTAACTTTCAAAAATAAATAAAGTAAAACTGAAAATTCAGTTGAAAGGTACACTATAAATTGCCCTGCATCATAGATTTAAACACTTAATTACTGTTGCTTACTCTTTTTAGTATGAATATGCTCTGGGCAGTGTGTGTGAGTGTGTGTGTGTGTCTTCTATAGAAGTCACTTTATGTTCATACCAATACGTTAAACAATAGCATTAGTTATATAGGATATAGTATGCTTGCTGCCCTGAGAAGCTCATTTTCAACCAATGAATACTTTCAACTGAAAACATTAAGGTTGAAGAAACAACAATTCCAGAGTAGTTTGCATTCTGCAAATTTTGTTGCAATTTCCTGATTTTTTTTCCATAAGATGATTTATTTATTTGGGTATTTAACTTCAAAAATATGGAACATGCAAGAATCTCTCTTGCTGCTTTCAGTGCCATGAAACCCTCGTATGGGTTGACTCCTCTGTTTGTCTTCTCATCTTACTGGAGAATATGGAAAAAAGGCAACCAGAGTAATCGTTGTTTTCAGAAGCAAGACAAAATATGCAGACATCTGATGAATATAAACATACAGAAGAAAAGTACAGGCTACTGTTAAAGTTTATTACTTTATAATATACTGAAGCATGTATGGTGTAGGCATGTATCAATGGACCACAAAAATCATAGTTGTTGTCTTAGAAGGTTGTGGCAGGCTTAATTGCTGTCAAATGATAAGCGTTGCAATCATGCTTATAAAAGCTCATCTGTGGCTGACTCTGAAATACTGAAGGTTGTATTTTATGACCAGTTAAAAATAAGACATCTGCTGTCATGGTTGGCAAGAATAAATATTATAAAGGCACCTTGCAGTCTGACTGAAAAGTTTTATTTCTGCACTAGAGAATGTTAGCAAACATTTTTTTTTCCAAATTACTGATTCTACAGAGAGATTATCAGTAGAAAAGATACAGCAATCTGCTGACAATTACATCTAATAGATAAACTGTTGCTTGATCAAACAAGTATTGACTGCTGTGACTGGAGGTAGTTTTCCAAAGTGTCTGATCAGTAGCTGTCCCAGTCTTGCAATCTGAGATATTCTAAAATCTCGTGATAATGAGATTTCATGTTTCATGAAAAAAAGGTATATTCAACTTTGCAATAGAGTTTCATGCTTTTGTTGAGAATAGACTTCAGCAAATTGCACATACTAATAGGTTTGTATGACATCTGAAAAGCTATGCTGTACTCTAGTGGTAAGAAATCTGTGCCTACCTAAGGACAAGTATAGAGGTGACCTTGCAGAAGTTATCTGAAGACCATTAGCAAAACAACTTGATCCAGGAAAACAAGGAAGCATGAGAAAGAATAAAGTAAAATTGCTCTGCCTTGACTCTTTTTTTATAAGGAAGAAAGCAGAAATGCTGTTCAGCTTCTAAGAATTTGTTATTATATACTATATCAATTAATAGATTTCTTGTGGAGTACATTTTCTTACCTGCCCTAGCTTGAAAGGCTAACCTTATACCCATTCCAGTTTAGTCTCCACTGGCTAAGGTTTTTTTTCAAGGAGTAGTTCGTCAATATAGCAAATAAATAGTCTATATAGCAAATCTCAAGCACTGTATATTAATTTTGTATTAAATTTACTCTTTTGTTTCTCATTTTCTCTCTTGATTCTTCTTATTCTTTTACATAATAGTTTGCTATGCCTTTTTCTATTTTCCTATAGCTGTAGCTGCCCTTCATGTTCTCCCCTTGTTGAAAAATGAGTCTAAAAAACAAACACATTTAATTTCTAATTTCACCATACCTTATTGATTTTCCCTTACCTTCATGGAAGTGAAAACTGCTGGTGGAGAGGTCTAAATTCTAGTATATATTTGATTGGACATTCAGGTCTCCACTATAAAAAATTCCACAGAAGACAATAAATAAGTGGATCTGTCTTTATATCTAAGGACTTGGTGATGGAGAAAGAATGAGAAAGTAACTAAGTTTTGGAGCATAGGTTCACATGTATCAAAGGCAAACATCTTTTCTGAATCTTGGAGCACTGAGGAACATCAGAGGCAACACTGTTAATTTATTTCAGTAATGCAACTTAAAAGGTTAACCTAATATATGAGATAGACTCGTTACTTGCAAAGCAAGATAGTTCAAGTCGTAATGTGTCATAATTGTGATGATTATGGCTTACAGCTCATGAAAACCCCAAATCCACAATCTCAGAAAATTAGAATATTGTGAAAAGGTTCAGTGTTCTAGGCGCAAAGTGTCCCACTCTAATCAGCTAATTAAGCCATAACACCTGCAAAGGGTTCCTGAGCCTTTAAATGGTCTCTTAGTCTGATTCAGTAGGAATCACAATCATGGGAAAGACTGCTGACTTGACAGTTGTGCAGAAAACCATCATTGACACCCTCCATAAGGAGGGAAAGCCTCAAAAGGTAATTGCAAAAGAAGTTGGATGTTCCCAAAGTGCTATATCAAAGCACATTAAAAGAAAGTTATGTGGAAAGGAAAAGTGTGGAAGAAAAAAGTGTACAAGCAGCAGGGATGACCGCAGCCTGGAGAGGATTATCAGGAAAAGGTCATTAAAAAGTGTTGGGGACTTTCCCAAGGAATGGACTGAGGTTGGAGTCATTGCATCAAGAGCCACCACACACAGACGGATCCTGGACATGGGCTTCAAATGTCATATTCCTCTTGTAAAGCCGCTCCTGAACAACAAACAACGTCAGAAGCGTCTTACCTGAGCTAAAGAAAAACAGAACTGGTCTGTTGCTCAGTGGTCCAAAGTCCTCTTTTCTGATGAGAGCAACTTTTGCATCTCATTTGGAAACCAAGGACCCAGAGTCTGGAGGAAGAATGGAGAGGCACACACTGGAAGATGCTTGAAGTCCAGTGTGAAGTTTCCACAGTCTGTGTTGATTTGGGGAACCATGTCATCTGCTGGTGTTGGTCTACTGTACTTCGTTAAGTCCAGGGTCAATGCAGCTGTCTACCAGGAGATTTTGGAGCACTTCATGCTTCCTTCCACAGATGAGCTTTATGGGGATGCTGACTTCATTTTCCAGCAGGACTTGGCACCTGCCCACACTGCCAAAAGCACCAAAACCTAGTTCAATGACCGTGGTATTACTGTGCTTGATTGGCCAGCAGACTCGCCTGACCTGAACCCCATAGAGAATCTATGGGGCATTGCCAAGAGAAAGATGAGAGACATGTGACCGAACAATGCAGAAGAGCTGAAGGCCGCTATTGAAGCATCCTGGACTTCCATAACACCTCAGCAGTGCCACAGGCTGATAGCTTCCATGCCACGCTGCATTGAGGCAGTAATTGCTGCAAAAAGGGTCCCAAACGGAGTACATATGCATGCTTATACGTTTCAGAGGTCCAGTATTGTTCTCTGTACAATCCTTGTTTTATTGATTGCATGTAATATTCTAATTTTCTGAGATTGTGGATTTGGGGTTTTCATGAGCTGTAAGCCATAATCATCTCAATTATGACAAATCACAACTTGAACTATCTTGCTTTGCATGTAATGAGTCTATCTCATATATTAGTTTCACCTTTTAAAGTTGCATTACTGAAATAAATTAACTTTTGCACGATATTCTAATTTTTTGAGTTTCACCTGCATTTATGTATCTTCTTTTTTTTCCTATTTCATTCCTTAAGCTCCTCCAAATGACAAGTAAGGAATACATAAGAAACCCATAACTGAACCCTGTTCAGGGCCTCAGTAAACATGGTTAGGTTACACTACACACTTATTCTGCCAGGTTGTCCCACTGTGTCTGAATGAAAGAGGCTCAACTCCTTCCTAGTAGTTCATCTTTCTGTGGTCCTTTCCCTCTCCTGATCTTGATCAGCTCATCCACATATTTTGAAGACATTTGGGCTACTTCTAATATGGTCCTCCTTTCCAGTCAACTCATGAGCCTCAGGCTTCCCAAATCCTAGAGATGATGTCATCAATGAGTGACAGTGACTAAAAGAGAAAGCTTTATTTGGCTCATTCCCTGAGGGCAAACCTGATCCCTGGTGTTAGCACTTACGTAGAAAAAATATATGTTGATTCTTTTAGTTTCCATTTTTTCACACCATCCTAATTCAAGGTTTCAGTGTAGAAAATACTTCATGCATGAGAAATAGTACCCTATGAACTAACCATAAAATTGCTTGCAAGAAACGGTTTCAAAGGTTCTTGCTTGTTTACACCCAAAATACATTCAGTATCAGTTTACTGGATGTTTTGCCTGTGCAAACAAACAGGCTGAAGTCTGCAATGATATTAGCATGCATTCCTATATGCTGTTTTTGCTGAGAGTGATTTCTTTCTGTGGTGTTGATTCACAGCTTAATATGACTTATGTTGTAAATAATTTTGAGATTTTACAGATTTGTGAATGTTGGAATCTATTATATCAAAATATCTATACTAAATGTGCTTTTTATCATGTGAATATGTAAAATTATTTTGTGGAAATAAAAAAAATAGAATTCCTTGTCATAAATGCAATTTGGAACATCATCTACTTAGAGAATATAGTTATTGTAAGGAAACTGGACTAAAACCCTTATTTGTTAAAAAAATCATGATTGTTAGCTCCCCTTAGTGTTCATCTTTCTTTATAAATATTCAAGTACAGTACATTTTTGAAATGCATTTTAGAGCAAAATACGAATACTTTAAAAACCATTTAAGGAGGATAGTTATTATGGAATTCTTGTGGATTCATAAAAATAAATTTGAGGTATTTCTATATTTATATGATGGCATTATTATTGGTAATATAGTAATATTTACAAAATAGAAGTAAAATATCCCCTGATAATTATAGTTTGATAGTACACTGCCTTTAGTTTGGTGCTGTAGAAATATAACTTTTAAATTAGCTCTTTACATAAAGATAAAACTCTTTCAAAGTATTTGAAAAAAATAAAACACTGAAATGTATGATCACATACATTTTAAAAAGAATTTAAGATTTGAATATAATGCCCATGGAAATAAAAGTCTTTGCAGTCTTTGCTGCTGGCCTCCTATACAAGCCTGGTATAGTCAGTCAACTGTTAAAAACCTGGTTCACTGTTTAAAAAAAGATATAAAAACAAATTGTCTATCTTTCTGCATGATCTCTTTTCAACTGCTAACACAATGGAAACAGTAGGTGATCAGTCAGTGCATTTGGTTTGTCAATGGTGGTTTTGTATAAATATTGGAAGGATAAGAAGCAGAATTCGCACTGAAAAATATGATTTCATCTGCCTCTTCTCTGCAGTTCCATGCCTCATGCTGCGGTGTGAAATTCTCATTTTACACACTTTGCAGGCGGAGCACATGAATTATGCATTGAGCAAGAGAAATCTCCTGCTTCAGCTCCTATATGCATTTACCCAGGTTCTGTCTCTATTATCAAGATGAATTGAAAATAGAGAAATGTTTGATGGGATATGGCTTAACTTCTTTGTTTAGCATTCAGCTATGGACTGCATTCTCTTCTCTAAGGGGAGAACATGTTTATTTTATATGTCTATCTGGATTGTAATTTTAAAGAGAGAACAGAGATATTAGTGTTCTAAGTTCAATTTCAGTTAAAGTTCTTGTAAATGGAGAACGTCAGCATTGGTAAGTGTGTTGGGTTTAAAAAATTTTTTTTAAGTTTTAAAAATAATGAATAAGCTTGGCAAGTTTAGAGTGCTGTAGCCACAGTTTCTATTTGTAAAAATAAAATAAAGGGTGGGAAGGAGACTCAATAATAGATTATAAAGCACTTTGTACATTCAGCTGCCTGCTAGTTCATTTTTGAGCACAGATCAAAAGCCAGCATAAGTGCTAACTCAGCTCCAAGTGGCAGTTTTAGGGGCTTTATGGTACTACTGGACAAGAAAATAGCCCCAAATGAGCAGGCTCATCCATTGGTGTTATGTCCCCTTCTCCCCCATTCCTACCAGAGTCATATACCTTGTGGCAGATTTCCAATAAATGTCTGGCTGGGGAAAAAAAGACTTTCCTGGAAACATTGGTTGGCTGGTCAGTCATATTGAGAGCTTCCTTGTTCAAAATGGGGCACTGGCTTATAATTCCTCATTAATGCCTTTAATCTGCTGTTGAAGTGCTTCAGCCTTTTTTCCCCACTTTGGCCTGGCAGTTCTCTAGATGCTGGTGAGGCCTTTCGGTCTTTGCTTTCTAAATCAGAGCAGATGGCAACATGTGAAAAAGGTGTTCTATCTTTGAATTCAAGTTTTTCCTATAGCCTGAATCCAAAGATACCACACACAAGCAGAGAAATCATATTTATTTGCAACTTTATTCCATTTCCATTCCATTCCCATCCTTCCTGAAAATCAAAACTCTCAGTGATGCAGAGAGGCTATAAATGGAGAAATGAATGCAAGCATGGCAATGTATGTATTTCCTGGAGCCAACTAGTATATGAATTTTCCTGCCATTAGAATTCAGATTGCCTTCCTACCAATGTTCCTCTTATATTTGAAAATGTGTTAGGTAGATTTTTAAAATTTCTCTTCATTTTAGATTTTGCTACAGCCAGCCAGTTTGCTATTGAATATTCCTGCTTGTAACATTTTTTTTGTTTTGATATTTTATTTTAAGTTATATTGGCACTCAAAAAGTGACACATACATTGCAAAAGAAATGAACTAAAATATAAATAAAAATATTCTCAGTATGTGTGAGTAAAATGTTAGTCCTCAATTTATGACCACATAAGCCCAAAATTTCAGCCCAGAATTTCCATTGCTAAGAAAGGGAGTGTTAAATGACTTTTGCCCCATTTTGTGACATTTTATGAGTTGTTAAATGACTCACTGTAGTTGTTAAATAAATCATGTAGTTGTTAAATAAATCATGTAGTTGTTATGTTAATCTGGTTTCTCCCATTGACTTTGGTTGTCCGAAGCTGACTAGGAAGTTTATAAACGGTGAACACATGACCCTGGGACACTACAACTGTCATAAATACATTGTCTGTTGCCAAGTGCCCAAATTTTGATTATGGGAATGCTGCAATAGTCATAAGTATGAAAACTTATATAATTCTCTTTTTTCTGTGCTAATTTAATTTCGATCAGTCACTAAATGAATGGTTACAATTTGAGAACTACCTGTACTCCCTGATAAAAGGTGGGCAACAATATGTTAGCTTAAAAGGTAATTGCTAAATTAGATATATGTCTTGCTGTAAGCCAATAGGAGTAAACTGAGAGTAAACATAGGTGTTGGTTGTGGAAGTATGAATAAATTTAGCTTCCCACAGAATGATCAGAAGAAGGATATGGAAGCTGCTTGGAAGAGAGTAAAAATTATATTGCGGAGTGCCATGTAAATGAGTGAACTTAGAATAACTTATTGTCACATTGAATGTACACAAATCAACATACATTAAAATGAAATTTCATTGCAGCTCTCAAAGGGTCCCCACCTCTTATATATACTATATAAACATGACAAGATAAATAAATACAAAATTATGCATATACCCACATAAATTATATGACATGGAGAAACAACACAGTCTAGTTCGGATGTATACTTGTACATGGTGAAAGAAACAAATCTTGCATGTTTATCAAACGGATGGCATAGGGAACAAAGCTGTTACAGAATCTGGAAGTCTTGCTAGAAATACTTCGAAACCTCCTCCCAGAAGGGAGCAACAGAAACAGACTGTGAAGTGGGTATGTGGGGTCTCTAACAATGCTTTGAGCTCTAAGCACATAGCGCTTATAAGCAGTATCCTGAATGACAGGAAGCAAGCTTCCTATAATCTTCTCAGCTGTCCTTACCACTCTCTGAATGGACTTTCTATCTGAGGCACTGCTGCCATCAAACTAAACAGTGATACAGTTTCTTAAAACGCTCTCAATTGTGCCTCTGTGAAAAGTGGCCAGGATAGAAGGAGAAAGATGTGCTCTCCTCATCTGACGCAGGAAATGCATTAGCATGGAATCGTGCTAATGAAAAATATGAGAGGATGATGCATGAAATGACAACATGAGGGAGCCTGTGGATAAGAAATATATATATATTTAAGAGAATAATGGGAAATTGGATTAGAGAATTATATGTTACAATGCTTAAATAGAGAAAAGATGCAAAAATGCACAAATTATAAAGAATCGTTAAAAAATTGATTTTTATGGAAATTAAAAGCAGAAAAAGAAAAGAAAAAAAGAGTCTCCAATAATTAAAAGAATGATGCAACAATTGAAGGAATGTTAAAAGGAATGTTTTATTTTTTTTAGGTGATAGATATATATCTCACCTTTCATATGGGTGCTCAAAGTACCGTGTTTCCCTCCAAAGACCCTGTTTTATATCTTTTTTGCCACCAGAAAAGGTACCAGGTCTTATTTTAGGGGGGTGTCATCCCCTGACCTCACTTACGCGTGTCACCCCCAGCCTCCTTTTCACTGTAAGAACCCTTCAGGAACTTCTTTGTTCTGCAGCCGGCAAGGCTTTTCCTGAAGGCCTCTGCACCCGATAACAGAGCTCTGGATTGATCTGGAGCTTTGTTATCAGCTGCAGAGGTCTTCAGGAAAGCCGTGCCAGCCTTGCTGGCCCATTTCTTCTGCAGCCAGAGGAAATGGGCCAGCAAGGCAGGTGTCAGGCCTGGCTACAACTGTCCAAAGGTAAGTAGTCGGGCAGCTCCACCACCTTCATCCCCACCCTAGCTTAATTTTTACCCATGCACTTTGGAGTGGGTGGAGTCTTAATTGGGGCTTATTTTGGGGAAGGGCTTACATTGGGCGCACATGGAAAAATCAAGTTAGGACTTATTTTGGGGGTAGGTTATATTTTGGGGAAAGCAGGGTATATAGCACTGTTATATGTTTATATTAATAAATAACACAAATCCTATGTTTACCTGCAATATCCCTATAGGATAGGTTGGGCTAAGAGAAAATTACTGATCCCAACTCATCCAATGAACATTACCTGTGAGTAGATTAGAATATAGCTTACCAAGAAATTATATGAATGTGAGAAGTCAAGTTAATTGTATGATCATTAAAAGGAAGGCTACAATAAAGTAAGCAGTGTTAAATTATGGAATATTTTGTACAAATATGAAGTTGAAAGTTACTTGCAAATGTAATATCAGCTGTATATGATGAAAATAAGCATGTTTGAGAATAAATGGAATGCTTAGCAAACAGTTCAGGATTGAGTCAGTAAGACAGGGATGGGTGATGCCTTTTGGTTAAGTATATTAATATAAATTATAAGAAATACTTGAGGTGGATTTAGAGCTTTGTTGCTTGAGGATGTAAGTAGTCATATACTTTTATATGTGGATTATACCTTTTTGATTGAGAACCCAAATTATTTCCAGCAAATATTCGATTATTTGATGGATCTCGAAAAGGAAAATGGATCTGATGAAACACCAAAGTTGCTTTATTTTGAGGTAGTGAAGTGAATGATTGCACACCAATGACAATTTTTTTTAGAAAAGTAGATGCATTGTAGCCTTTCACACAATATTTACTGACGATGGAGTACAGATAATCCTCATGATTGATCGCCCAGAGCATGCCCTCCAGCTAGATTTGGTAGGGTGAATAGAAATGATGGGAGAATCATTTCTACATTCTCCTAAAATTACAAATCATTTCACTTTAAATTTGTAATGTACAGACAACTGGACAAGATCTTAAGATATATGGGTTTAGGGCATGCAAATCATTCATGGTAGCCAGCAAAATACAGATGATTATATTTACTGAATCTGGTAGATTTAATTGGTATGTAAATGTACTGATGGTGGTTTTCTTTTACAATACTTAGCAATTGTACCCTAGATAGAGACAGCAATGAATTTTGTCTGCCATCTCAACAGAAGCGGGGTGAACCCTGGAGAAAACATGCTTCATATTCCTGATATACTGTATATTGTATTGTAACACTTCAAATAGGTTACAACTTTGTTAAGTAATCTGTACCAGAATTCATGCCAAGCTATGACAAGGCATCTCATTTTCACATGAGAAGAATGCTCTTATGATATATTACAGTGTAACCTAGGGGATAATTGATTCATTTTTTAAATGTGTCTGTTCTATCTTTGTTATAGATATAGCTCTCCTTCCTAAAGGGGACTAAGACATTGATTATGTATGCTATAGCAAGTAGTGAATTCTATACAGTTTTTGAGGACAATGTTTTAGAGTAAAAATATATATCTCTGATTGTTTTTTCACTCTAAAACATTATTATCAAAAACTGGTAGTTTTTTCCTATCTTTTTATATGTTGATAGGCTAATCTATGTTGAAGACTTTCTTTGCTGGATTTTAGATCTTTTTCTATTGTATTAAGTAAATAATAAATAAATAACATAATAAAAATAATAACATTTAATGTGATTCCTCCTGCCTCTATGGATGCATCCAAATAGAGTTTTTTTTGGAAGAAATACAGATATATAGTTTTTTACTGCCTTCTTCTGGATTGTTTAGTCAGTTTGAATATTTGATTAATGAAATCTTAATTCTGAGGCTTATAGAGTCCAACACAAATCAAATTTTATTCCCACTGTTATCAGGCTTTAGCTCTCATTTGATTTATTCACATATTCTAATGGTGAAGCACCAGATTGGCCATCGACAATCTGGAACTCTGCAAATTTTAGTCTACTGCATTTGGAATGTGCTGGATCGAGAAATGTGAGATTAATTTTAGAGAAGGAAAACCAAGTTGAATGCTAAATAAACAACCTCAGGCTTGTAGTGAAGGAAATACTGATACTGAATATTGAAAATGTAGTGTCTTATAAACTAGATCAAAGCCATCATAAATTATTTTTAGAATACTACAAAAAGCTTATAGTACAGTGTGATTAATGCAGAACATTAACCCAGTCCTGTAAAAAGATGCCTCATATTATGGTATAATACTACTCAATAAGAATATTGTATTGTGCTAGTACTTCAGGCAAATAATATTACAATGATGGTTCTTACTCTGTGAAGCTTGTTAAGGTAGAGGGCATAGAGTTACTTTATTTTTTTTATACAACTATGAGAAATGTTTTTATACAGTGACAAAAAGCATCAAACATTCATATGCTTTTTGCAGAAGGAAGCAGAACATTTGCAAGAGAAGGTAACTACTAAACAAGATATGTCGCTCTTAGATTTGGATGACTGTAAGTACTTGAGATATTTGCCTTTGATTGTGTTATTTAGATATATTTGGCCCTGCCAATTAAATTACTTGAATTCATTTTTGGAAAAAAGGATACTTCTAATAGTCTTGTATAGATATGTTAACATGTCTGCATGTTCAAACTGAGTACTTTTGTTACATTATGCAATGTATAACTAATTTCAGAAATTCTGTATAATATATCCAAATCTCTAATTATTCTTTCTAAAAAAAAGTTAATGTGAAAATCTCTTGTTTTTATTTTTGTAATAATAATGTACTATATTAGATTAAATATATCTTTATAATTCAGTAGCATTTTAAGTGAGAATATAGATAATATTTATAATATTCTTATTCAGAAAAATGTAGCCTCAATTATAAATAAAACAACAACAAAAGCTTTAAACTTGGAAATTAGATTATTTAATGACTCTTAGCTTTACATTCGTGAAATTGCAAGCTCTATCTTTCACAATATGAAACTTGGAGAGAGTAACTGGGGAAAGAAGAAATTATCATACGTTGAGCCCACTTCTGCTAGTATAATTCTGCTCAGTGGATTCTTCTACCAGCAGAAGCAAGGTTGGAGTCCAAGATTTCTGTTTGCAATAGAATTTCAAAATGCATAGATTTTTTATAGTGCCCTTTGTATTGTATTGTACTACAAGTATTGTAAAGTACAAAAATCCAAGCCTTTAAAAACTCTCTCAATCTCAGTTTCTCTCTCTCTCTCTCCATATATAACATTTCCCTGGTTTATTTTCAGCTCTGTACATATATTATAAAGCATTAGCAGCACTAGTTTTATTACAAGTTTACAAGTATGCAATAGACAATGTATGTGAATTTTCAGACATAAAAGCTGCACCATTACAAAAAAGAATGAAAATTATACAGCTGGAAGAGAGGCCATTGAGACTAATGCTCTGCTCAATGTCAGAATTCAGCTTAAATCATCACTGGCAGGTAGTTGTTCAGTCTCTATTTGAACATATCCAGCTGAGGAGAGCCTGCCACCTCTCTAGATAATTTGTTTCACTGTGGAAGTTTCTTCCTAACATTCAATTAGAATTCACCTTCCTGAAATGTAAGACCAAATAAAACTGTCCATATGTAATGTATGATACAACTTCACTTGGAATACTGTGCACAGTTCTGTTAACAATACCTTGGAAAGCATAGTGAAGAGCTGGAAATGATACAGAAAATGGCAATCAAAATGATTAGAGCATAGAATGCCTTCTTTGTAATGAAAAATACATCATTTGAGATGTTTTAGGTTAAAGCAGAAGTAGATTGAAAATGATACAATAGAAATTTGTAAAACCATATGCAGAATGTGTTCATATACAGTAGCATTTTTCTCAGAATGTTAGAACTTGGGTGTATAGTTGCCGAATCCAAATATGGTAAAATGGGGACTAATAAAAAGAATTTATTTTCAGAGCAGAAAAGTTATCAGATATGGTGATGGCATTTAGATCATTTTAAAAGGAGACAAATGATTGGAAGATTAGTAATAGTGCTATCAGTCTTGATGGCTATAAATCACAGACTGCAATTCTTAAGTACAACTTTGTAGGGAGTAACAATGGTATTCTGAGATTATGCTTTCAGGACAGCGTGACATAAAATACTGGCCTGGATGGGTGAAGTGATATGGGAAAACCCTTATTTTCTTATGTTGCCATAGAATCATGGTCTTAGTCATATGCTTATTTATATATGTATTTGGCAATTTTAATTATTTTTCTTAATCACATTATTTTCCTCAGTCAGCCCTGCACCAGCTCTTACTACCTTTTGCAAACCATCGATTCTCTCTCCCATCTTAGCAGCAGACCTAGAAGGTTTAAGTTTATCAAGTTCTTCAGTAATTGATGTAAGTAATTATGAACTAATTTACTTCTGCTATATGCTATATTAAATTTGATAGTTTGTATATACACATTGAGGAAACTTCACTGTAAAAAAATAAAACCAACATATTACAGTTATATATGTCTTTCATCTTACTTAAAATTTAAAATCCAAACACAAAACTTTAGTTTCATGAGACTGTCAGTAATAAATCAGCCAGCAAGAGAAACATAATTATTACATTGATTTTTTAAAAGTTCATTTGTCTGGATGCTACGGTGAGATATTATGAGGAGGGAAAAAACAAGGCCATAGAGACAATGCTTTTATTTAGATCAACAGAATTTGTAAAATATCACTCAAAGCTTTCAAAAGTCAGAAAGGAAAATTAAGAAAATTGGTTTGACTATCTGTGGTTGGAACAAATGGATGCTCTAGCATTGGTTCCAATACATCTATATACTGCCCTTCATGTCTGTAGAATCCTGCTATAGACTAGTTAAATTGATTATTATCCATGTTTCATGAACAGCAGCATTATCCACAATGATCAACAGAATAAAAATCAATGAAGGTAGTACTTTATGGGACCTACTTTCTATGTAGACTGGTACAGGGACTACTTCAATATAATCTTTCACATTTTTTTTCCTACCCTTTCTTCCCTTCTCACATCCAAATTGCTTGATAAAGTTTTCGACATTCAAGCTGCCAGTTGTTTTGTACAACTTCACTTGGCCTAATAGAAATATTACCTCCATGGATTTTGTGTTGATCTTATCTAACTCTGTGATCTGTATGGCAATTTATTATTTATAATAAAGTAGCCCCTATAAAACTAGTTTACCCTAAGTACATAATATTTGTGTGCCAATGTTTGTTGCTGTTTATATTATATGTGATAAAGACTATAAAATGCATAGAATCTAGTGAATATTAAACAGAAAAAATATGAAATAGAGGATAAAAGATCTAACAGTGGAATCTTTTTAGTATACTTACAAGAGATACCCATCATGTCTAACCAATAGGAATTAATTCAAAATACATTTATATGTTTCTCATTTTTCTTTTTATTCACATTAATCATAAAAGAAAGAGGACATCCAACAGAATTGGATCAAATCTTACTGGGACTGGAGGAGAAACTAATTAAAAATTCTATAATTATCTATTGACTATTAGAATGGAAGAGGAGCAAATAGAGGAAACCATGATAGCATGGGCTAAAAACTTTGGATATTCTATAGAATTGGACAAATGGCAAAAGTTGTTGAACAGAAACTATAAATTGACAACATCCACTGCATATAAAGCAAACCTGTACAAAATGTTTTATATATGACACTTCCCTCCAGCAAGATTAGCTAGAATGTTTAAGAATATGTCTGCCAAGTGTTGCAAGTGCAACCAAACCCCAGGCTCATACTACATGTGGTAGACATGCCCGAAAGCAAAAAAAAATGGATTAAAATACAGATCTGGATAGAAAAAAATGATAAAGGAACATATAATTTAAAACTGGAAATATTTCTGTTGGGCATTATACCAGAAAAATACAGTAAAAGGAATGTATATTAATAGTACGTGTGTTAACAGTAACCAGAATCATGTTTGCATAGCATTGGAAGCGCGAGGATATCTCTACAGAAGAAAAGATAATTACAAAAATCTTAGAATGGGCAGAAATGAATAAACTAATGCTTGAAATTGAAGAAAAGGAAGACACTGAATATTTTGAGATACAGGTTCTGTTCTATTGATGGTTAAATAAGAGAAACAAAAGTTAGAACTTCTAAAATCACAAGAGAAAGATTAATTTTACTATTAGGGTTGATTATGGTAACTTATTAATTTCAATTAGTATTAATAATTATTAATATTATGAGGGAAAAGCACTGTCATTACGAGATTACTACTAGAGAATATTATTATTATTACTATGATGAGTATTACTCAAAAGAATTGTAACCAGACAACACACTGTTTATATGGATACTGAATGTATATTTTTATATTTAAAATAAAAGAAAAAAGAAAGTAGACATCCCTCTGACATTTGCCTTGTTTTGCAGAAAGGATGCTGGGTTCAAGTATTTTTGAGCAAAAGCTCCAGAGAGAAACTGTAACAATTATAAAGTCATGTTTGGTTAGGAAAAGATCATTAAATTAATCTAATCCAATACTTAATACCAACTTTTAAGAGGAGTACTATAAAGCTCGAAGAATCTTTTCCATCTGTGACTTTTAGATGGAATAAGGTACTGTCATTGGAAGGAAGAATCAGAGAAGTGTTAGTGCATCATGGAACAACTGTTGGACTCTTAGGATATCTGTTAAGCTTATCACAGGGAAAAATCTTAAATGGGAAAAATTTGGTTTTTAAATTACATACAGTTATTTAGAGGGTGCTCTTTCAGACATGACACTTTCCCTAGAAATACTTCCATGTTGAGAAGAAAAAGTTTGAATGGAAATAGGAACCATTTGCTTTCTGACCATGTTAAGAAACTAAGACACAATGTTCTGAATGTCAGATAGTGCCAAATATCAACTATGCTTATCTATGTCAGATTGAAAGATTCTTGATGAAAGTATGACATCCTTTCAAGCTATAACAGTCTCACACAATGGCTGAAATCAAACGAAGGCAATGAATATCTTGATTGATTCTGACTTATTTGATGAAGGAAGGGTGCTGATTCTGCTTAGTTTTGACAACAAAAAATAATTTTTTAACTAGGAAATAAGCATACACCCTTATTGTTAAATTCAAAGCAGGATCCCTGAATTATTTCTTTCCTCATAATCTAGAACTGTAAGTCAGGGCTTCTTCTTTGCTTAGAATATTCACTTTATTTATTTTTTAATTTTTATTTATTTATTTATTTGCCTTTATTAAAACTATATACTTTTATCTTGTAATAATACTTTTCTTAATATACCTGATTTAAAAAATAAATGCAAAAAATATGTAGTTTGCTTTATTTCTTTCCTTCAGTACTTTTTAGTTTCCTTATTATCCAGCAGCTCTTTTAAGTGCTTCCTATTTTGGATGTATGTAGAAAACAATTGTTATGTTTGGTCTTAATTTTATTAGCAGCTTGCTGCTGAAAAATTTTCTTGTATTTGTTTCATGCTGATTTGCATTTCCTGTTTGTTCTCTTGTTTGGTCACAGTTCTTAAATAATCTTCCTTGGTGACATCTTGGACAAAATGGTCCTTTTCTGACTCACTTACCAGATTTATTTGCCATCCATCTCGTGGTTCAATGCTATTCTGAGCAGCTAGACTTGCAATAGCAATGTTTACTTATGAATACTGTAGTTGACCATCTGTTATTTGGATGCTGGTATATTTAATCTTCTATTTTTCTTTTCACTTTTTTATAAGCAAACCTTCAATTTGTAAAGATCCTTTTTATTTCTTTGCCTATTAATATTTCAGTATCATCTTTTCATAAATTACAACATAGTATAAATTTGATAAAAATAACAATAACCGAAAAGCACCTAAAACCAGATGAAATATTAAAATAACTAAAATGTTTTAAATAGCCAATTTAAAGAGGCATATCTTAGTTTTTTATTTTATCATTTCTATTTAACATTTTGCCCTCGTAGAAGGCATCAGCTTTAAAAACAAAGCTGGTTGGAAATCAACTCAAAAAGGTTTAACTCAAAAAGGATAATACTTCACAATTTGGAATAAGAAGTATCAAAAGAAATAGAGCTCTTTGAATAATTATGCCCCCAAAGATTGTCTGCTGATTTAATAACCAGATAGGTTCTTGAAGCACTCCTCTAGATAGTTAGGCTCTAATTTGGTTTTGTTAATGATTTTAATATTAATATAGCACCTTTATTTGAATCCAAAATTCATAATTTTCTAATTAAGGCAATGTGATCTTAATATGATAACAGAAATTTTCTGATACGCTTTACATTATCAAAATTTTTTGGACTTTCTGCAAGTATGGCCTTATATAGAACACATTCAAGTAGTCAAGTAGCTCATGACCAAAAATATGATTTAGGGAAAATATCAGTTGTAATTATTAACGTTATTTGTATTTCTTGGAAAAAGAAGGAAAATACCTAGTGAAAAAGTGATTTCAAACTACAGACCTGGCCTCAATTAAATATTTCTGTGTTAGGTTTCTTTAATAATTTCCTATGTAATGTAGTAGAATGGAGCTTGTTGTTTCTATTTGATTCATTGCTTGTATTAAACATTTGCTTCTACCACTTCTTAGAATTATGTCCAGGACTACCTCCTGTTTGGCTGATTCCATAACTAGATTCTAGTACAGTCAATAAACATACTGTGAAATCTGTTCTTCGGTTTTGCGATTACAGTCTTATGAGATTCTTTCTTTGTGAAACTAAAAGTAGACCAGCTTTCCTATCCAGTTTGCGTTAACATGCATTTCAAGTTAACATCCATTTGAAATTAGGATACAATTCTGCACTTTCTTCAACAAAAGTTGATCAATTTTGATTTGTGCTCCTAAAGACTAATCTGACTGACATTACATTCTTTTTAAATTAGGACAAGAAATTAGTCTTCTAATACTTTAGATAATGTTCCCCATTGAAAGTCTTTAGCAGAAGATGTAAAATCAAGAGCAAACCTAGATGGTATCTTTCATTAAATTTGGTCTGCTATCTAAAACCTCAAAGATATCTTAATGCTGAATCTTCTACTTTGCCAAGACTTTATTTGCACCCATCCCTAGTCCCATCTCAGTTCCAATATTGTAACCTGTTTGGAGACAAATCACCTCAATGCAAAACTTTCAGTGAGAGCAGGGATTCATTATCCACCCTGAATACTTCTTTTGTTTAAATTAGATCAACCTATAATTCATTTGTGATTGGGTAGATCTACAGCCAGAGGTGATGTTCAGCAGGTTCTGACCAGTTCTGGAGAACTGATAGCAGAAATTTTGACTAATATGGAGAACCGGCAAGTACAAATTCTGACTGGAGATTTTACAGTATCTTTCCCTTGCCATGCTCACAAGCCACGCCCACAGAACCAGTTGTAAAAAAAAATTGAATGTCACCACTGTCTACAGCTGACAATTGGTTCTGCTAGTTTATTTATAAAACAGAAGTGCTGTAGAAAAATTATACATTGAGGACCACACTAAATTATGTACAATAAAATTAATACAGTGAAACATTGTAACATAGCATAAACTGAGCTAAAGGCTCTAATAAATAAAATGACTTGTCAAGTAACTTGTATCTTAATAGATAACAGATAATCAGATTTGGAAGGGACCTTGTAGGTAGTCTAGTCCAACCCCCCGCCCAAGTGGGAGACCCTAGACCATTTCTGATAAATGGCAGTCCAATCTCTTCTTGAAAGTCTCAAGTGATGACACTCCCACAACTTCCGAGGGCAAGCTGTTCCATTGGTTGATTGTTCTCACTCACAAAGTTTCTCCTTATTTCCAGGTTAAATCTCTCCTTGTTCAGTTTCCATCCATTATTCCTTGTCTGGCCTACAGGCGCTTTAGAAAATAGCTTGACCCCTTCCTCTCTGTGGCAGCCCCTCAAATATTGGAAGACTGCTATCATGTCTCCCCTGATCCTTCTCTAGCCATGCCCAGTTCCTATAACAGTTCTTCATATGTTTTAGTCTCAAGTCCCCTAATCATCCTGGTTGCTCTTCTCTGTACTTTTTTAGAGTCTCAACTTCTTTTTTATAATGTGGTGACCAAAACTGGATGTAGTTAAATCTTAAAAATTAACTCAGACAGCCACCTAGTACAAATTGCAATGATGAAAAAAATGTCAATCATGAAAAATTATATGACATAAAGTCCAGGCTTACATATTTTTGTTTCATATTGGATGCAAATAGCAAATCATGGGATTTGCAACAGGATATGTTTCATTATTTGGAGTGAGGACTAATGAAAGGTTCAGGATGGTGTCCCATAGTCTACTTATTAGAATAAGGAAGATTAAGGACACAGATACTGATATATAAACCTTCTATTGAAGATTTGTCAGGTGCGATGATTTCTCTTCAAGTAGTATATTTTGTTGCAATACAATATTTTTCCAATTTGTGTATCCTTTTAAAATTAAAAAAGCTAAATATAATCATTTACAACTTGAATCTATAATTCACTTGAAGAGAGATCAAGGCCCAATTTAGCTAACAAATCTATTAATAGAATTAAAATTGTTTTATTTGCACCTTATTTGGACAGCATCAGAAATTTTAAGTGCTACATATGGAAATATATTTGTTGAAGTAGGGTTGTTCTCAATAAATTTCTATTTAAAGTTTATACATATCAGAAAACATAAATCTATAACTAATTTAAGAATGTAGTGCCACCTTATTCTTCCAGATAATTCACTTATATATATTCACATATAAGTCATATATAGCAAATTTTAGTACAAGACTGCTTTCAAATATTTTTGATATAAAATGTAAAAAATGCAGTTTCTATCCTTGTTTTATCCTTGTTGATATTTTCTTTGGAAAATGAAGATCCAACATTTTTGTCAATAGGATTAGTCTCTTTAAAATTTCAATCACATCTTTCTAAGGTAACATTTACGTCCTCACATCTTTAGCATCTATCAGACATGACATGGGACATATTCATTGACCCTAAAAATTTTCATCAGAATCATGCACTGAAAGGGGGCAGCCCCAGTCAGACAAGAGGCTCATTTCAATTTTAACAGCGGTAATTAAAGGTTAATTCACTGAGTCAGGATTAACTAGGAAAGTACAAATGATAGGCAAGCAGCTGCCTTTATAATACAAGATTAGAACAATGCAATTACAATCAGAATTAGAAAAAATCAACTTCCTGAAAGGTTCTGTAATGAATGAACTGCATTTCTCTGCTGCTAATTATGCTACTTAAAGATGAGGATGGTACAACAATAATTTTATTGTGATATTTCTTGATGTTTAACAAGATAGTATTCTAAATTCAGCAATCACAGCTAATACTTTGAAAATCACTAACAGCAGTTAAAAAAAAACAATTGCCATTAAACCATAGAAAGTTGGTTAAAACAGAATATTCAAACCTAACACACAAACCCAACGCAGTATTTGTTCTTATTAATGGGTTAGGTTTTGAAACATACTTGATATAATGTTAGTAAATATAAGGATTAGAACATTCTTGCATTTGCTGTTTCTTTTCATGATAGTAATGCTCTGTTGTAATAAAGAGAGATAAAATAGCTAGTTATTTTGAGGTCTGTTTTTGTGTATATTTTAAACTTATGTACCTGGTCTCTACATAACAGAAATTAAAGAACAGGGAAATCTTATGTTAAAGCAATAATTATGAGATATTTTTCAACTCATTTTGACATAACTTTGAAAATATTTTCACTAGACATATATCTTCTTAAATGGCTATTTCCTGCTGACATCTTAAAATTGATGGCATTTTGTTTTGTCAGATGTCATAGGATTCAGAACAGTTAAAAACTTTTGTTCTTACGTTTGCAAAGAAAACAGTATCTTAAAGCAAGTTTTGATCAAATTGACATGTTGTAATCAGTTGTTTTTATGTGTAATATATTTGTGTGCTAGGATATTTAGGCGTATTGATGCTTAAAATATAGTAGTTCAGTAGCATCATCCCAAGAAAGATATAGGACTTTTGAAAATTATCCAGCCTGTAATACCAAAAGCATTTGAGCTCAGTATTGCTGCTATTGTGATGGAAATTGTTTGTATGTGCAATAAAAGATTTGCTTTATAAAATATTTTTGCTAAGCAGGCAACAGCTGGCAAACTTGTCTCATATATTCTGTAACTTACAAAAATGTGTGGGTTTTCTTTGATATTTAGATCAACCCAAGAATTGCTTGGCTCAAAAACTGGTCCAATGTGCTGTTCTTTACAATATTTTGACATTAAAAGCTTGGAGAAAAGGTATTTAAGTAGCTTTTGGTGCAGGCAGTTGATAACTTTTCATTCATAATTAGCTCATACAGAACCGAGAGACATTGCAGGGAAATTGAACTGTCAGTGGGTAGAAACAAGCATTTGACCTCATCACATTGAGTGGGGCCCATCATAATTTGTTCATTTGGTGCCCATCAGCCCAGCCTCATCTCTCATACGGCACCTCGCTGACCTTCCCTCTCCAATTCCACTCAGTTCAGCTTTAATTATGACTCTGCAGACCCGAAGAAATATTGCAGCTTGCTCTCAAAAACCCTGAACTGCCACTCACCAAAAGATTGGTTTTTAACAGGTAATAAATGCCCAGAGGAAATGGTGCTGTGTCCCACAAAGAACATACCAGCTCCTTTGGAGATTTTCTGGCCTCTCAAGTATCTTATTGCCTGGTAGATTTTAAAAAGAAAATAAAAAGAACATAGTACTGAATTTAGTAACAAATGTAAGCTTTTTATATAAGAAGGAAAAAAACCTAGAGTTAATAATTGTGTAAAAAGTGATCCTATTAAATAAACATTAACTACTTTTTAATATCAGAAGTTTTAATTGACTTAAACAGCAAGTAATCAATTGCTCCTTCATTCACAGGTTAAAGGGCACATCATTTAAGCCATAAAATCATGTTTTTCTGTGTCATATATATGTGTGTATATGTATATATGCACAATTGTTATCCTTTGAAGGCTGAATGCAATAAAATTTCAATTTAATATATGCTGATTAGTGTACATTTAAAGTGACAAAGTTGTATTCTGTTCTATTCCATTCTATTCTATTCAAAACACATGCTAGCTTCTCATTTCTCATTAAAAATTGGATGAAAAAAGAATTTAGGGGCAGCTTTCAATTTTGTATTCATATATAGCACATTATTGAAAAAAATAACTAAATAGTAGTTATTAATAATTATATATTAAATGGCTTCTTCACTAGAATTGTTCTGAATCTGTTATTCAGTATCTTCAGGAAGACCCTGATAGTTTGTTATGCAATCCAATTAAATATAATAAATTCAAATAATTATTGGTAACCTAAAATTAATATTGCATATTTTATTTTTGTTACTCTGGGTTTTCAAGAAGTAGAAAAATATTCCACAAACACAGTAATTATCTCAAATTAACCACCTTTTGTAGATAAAGTATTTTGCAGGCATTGTTTTATTCTATGTTAAGTAATTTTGATAAGACTACATTTCACCTGCTAGTACCACTTCTTCTAAGACAGTGTGTGCAGTAACCCATAAAAATGAAGGCTTAATGATGTATGATTGAAAAGTTTGAAAACCCAATTTAGGCTCCAAAAACTTATACCTGAAGTCTTGAAGGCAAATAAAAGTATTCAAAACTACAGTGTATCCTTGTAGTGAATGTGAAACTGTCAGCAGGATTTTCAGGTCATTTGACAAAAAGGATACAGGTGCAGTAGTTAGCAGTGAAGGTGACTGCTAGTTTCATCAATCACTTTGCCTTTCTTTAAGTTGATACATAATGGACCCCTTCAATCAGCTTCCTTGTTCTTTGTCACTTGTTTAGAAAAAGAAAAAAAAGTGAAAAGGCTGGGCTTTAAAGTCAAGGCTACAAAATGAATTGTTTCTTATTTACAGAAGGTAAGGAGATGTCAGAGTGAGCAGAAGCTCTTCATAAAATGTTGAGTTTGTCAGGAGAGATAATATGCAGTTTGAAGCTTTTCCCCATAGGCCTTTATGGTGCTTGCAAAAGCAAAGAATTCAAACAAAAATGTGAAATTAAGGTAATGGTCAATGGCAGAGTACAAAATTAATTCAAGGAAATGTGTTCATAAATATAGGCTTTATTTACTAGAGTCATAAATGCAATCTATCTGATGCCAGTGGCATCAGATAAATTGCATTTAAAATTAAGTCCTGGGCTTTTTGAATAACATTTACCGAATATACCACTAATAATTTCAAATATTGCATAATCTTTTCCTGCAACAAACTGGATGCACTGATTTAAATATCTCCCTCTGTATATACATAATTATGTTTTGAATTGAGTGTTTGTCTGTATATTCCTATATCATCTGAGTACAGCATGTATCCTCCAAACTATATAAGTTGCTCTAGGAACATAATGCTGCCTGTATGAAAGGGTTTTTTTGTTTTTGCCATTGCTTTTCACAAATACTCTTTGGTGACTATCAGATTCATTGATCCAACTGAATTTGGGGATTTTGAGGGATGGGTTAAAGTCTTTTCTTTAACAAGCAGGCAAGGAAGAAATGGTAACAGGTTGCAAAGCACCATGCTCTTGTGCTGTTTACAAAAGTGTCTCGGGCCATATAAAATTCATAGGCACTTGTATAAACATGCTGACTTGCTGCAATCCTATGTTACATTTAAGATTTGATCATCTTGGGTGATAGAAGGTATCTTATAAAAGTAACAAACTCTAAAGTTTGCTTTGGGTAAGATATGATTGATAGTTACATGTAAATGAAATTATGTTTTTGTGAGGAATTCCAAATGTCCCTTATCTAAATGCATGTCTCAAAATAAGTTGGAATTTTTTATCAGTGTGTGAGCTTTATAATAGCTTCATAGATTTGGATAAGTCTTTTGCTGTGAATTATTTTGGAACCTGAATGGGTAGATTGCAAAATGTTACTTGTTCCATTCCTCCTTTATTAGGCAAATAAGCACCTCCCTGTCTATTAAAAAGTAGCAAGAGAAATAGGAGGTTTCTTCCTAATAAACCTAACATAGATTAGACGCTAAAGTAAAAGTATCAGCTATCAAGATTTCTATAATGTCATCTCTTTTCCCTTTTAAATAAAGGGAAGGTTTGTGAGAATCTTGTTTTTGATTGCTAAGAGCATGACACCTTTTTGCTACAGTTTTAAAAATCAAATTGATGAATGAAAGTTGGATCTAGGCCTAATCATACTTAAGAATGATTAATTCAAGTAATATTGATTTCACTGGGCCTAATGATTAAATCTGGATTAACCAATCATAATAATTACATCTGCACTGATTCTTTTTTTCCACCATGCTCTTTAAATGTTGCCTGAAAGTGGTTTGTTTTTGCTACACTATATCATTAACAAAAATAATAATAAATAGTGGAATGTTAGGTTAATATTTATTTTGGAGATTGTATTCCATTGAAATGAATATTCTTTATGAGTATGGAGTTTTTTACCCAATGGATTATTTTAACCCAGGTGAAAGACTAATATTTATTTAAAACCTTTCGCTTATCGCTTCAGATTTTTTAAAAAAATATATTGATATTAAGTTTGAGCAGGAACATATGAGATATATGGGAAGAGAAGTTCCTCCAAGCACTGTGATTCCAAGAAGTGAAAGACTTTAGAAATTGATACCAACACTTTGGGACATTGAATGAAGTTAATAAATAATTATGTGATGTATCCATATTATCGATTTCAATCTAATTTTACCACAATATTTTGTCCAAAGTAAAGTTTCAGCAAGTAGATATATCTTCTCTACACATACACACAAATACACATACTTAATATACCACAGACATACACACATACACACAGAAAGAAAGAGAGAACAAGATGGTACATGAGAAAGAGTTATCACAGCATGGGTTACTGCAGTGAGATCAATTCAGTCCCAAATTGAGCCGCCATTGTGACACTAGATGAAATAATAATGGGTCTTGTGCTTCTCAGAAAGCCACTAGATCCTTTAAAGGGTGTTTAGTCTCTTCCAAAGCAGATTCAGCATCACTCCTCAGAACAGTGAAAAGTACCATGTTTTATCTGGACTGAATATCATTCTTACAAATTTGATGATTATTGAGTTAATCTGCAAAATTTTCTATTGAGTGGTGCTTCTTTCTATATTTAATACGTTTTCCCCAGTTTCATGTTATTCTGACATTCAAAAACCACATAGATAGTTTATTTCAGTTGGAGTGATTTTTTAAAAAAATAATTCAAATACTTAGGGACTTTGTGGAAAGGAGGAAAGGAAAGCTGTTAAAAGGGTTCGGTTTTGAAAAAAATGAATAAATATAATTTAACTTCTTGATTACTACTTTTAACAAAATGTAATATTGTTATGTTGTGAGTGAAAATTTTTGCAGATTAATTACATTGGTTTGGGGAAGTATTTAGAAAATATTTATAGAAGCAAAGTATTCTGCTTATTTGAGTGAAATTGGCTATTTCAAAAGAAATCTGTGGCACATGACAGACTAACTTAATATTCATGATTCACGTTTCAAGGCACTCTGCTGGTGCAAGTCACATTTGCATTACTGCTCCTCACATTCCCAGGACAGTTAGAGGGTTTGGCTTTATTAAGTATATCAGTATATCAGTATATTCAGCAATGTCTTGTAAAAACTGTGATAAACTTTTAGAAGAATTGGTGAATTATATTTCTCTGGAAAGAAGATATTTTAAACAAAATCGTATACTTAGGTATGAAAGTAAATCATGGGAATTCAGTGACATGTAGAGTGAATGACTCAGTTCTAGATTTTGTTTTGTTCTTTAATTTTGTTTCCATTTATTTACCAGATTATATGTAGTATATGGAATTCCCTTTTATAAAAATAACTAAAGCAACTACATTTAGCTCTTAATTCTTATAAATATTAGTAGAAAATCTAAGTGCAGCTAATCCTTGACTTAAAGCCATAATTGGGACCAGAATTCCTGTTACTAAGTGATGTCACTAAGTTAGTCATCACATGACTGGGACTTATTTTATTATCATTTTACCATGGTTGTTAAGCACATCACATTAAGTGAATTATGCGGTTATTAAGCAAATCAACTTTCCTCAATTGACTTTGTTCATCAGGCAACAGGAAAGGTTGCAATAGTGAACATATGATCGCAAGATGCTGCAATCGTCATAAATGTGAGCCAGTTGCCAACTTCCCAAATTACAATCATGTGACCATGGGATGATATGACAATGTAACTGTGAGGATGGGTCATAAGTCACTGTTAAATGAACAGTTGTACGTCGAGGACAAAGCATATTGCATTTAGTATAAAAGTGCAGTAAAAAAGAATAGAAAGAAATTCCAGTTTCCTCTGCAGCAAATATAAGTATAATTATATAATTATCTCTTATTCTTTGTTTACCAAAAAAAAAATCAGTTATTTCTATTCTCCATTTTTTTCTAATCCTCAAAGCCGCAAGTCATAAGTGTTGTTGTTTATTCTGTTTCATGCAAAAAGCTGTAAGAGGCTTTCAGTCAACCATAAATGTAAATATCTCTCAAATCAAAAAGATTAACTTAGCCATCTCTCAAGTTCCATGATCTTCACCAATGATTCCTTCATTGTGGGTGGTATTAAATCTTCCCACTTTTGAGCATGTAATAGTCTCACTGCAGTTGTCATATATAAAAACAAAGTTCCACAACATTTTTCTAATTGCCTGTCCATTAGTCTCAAAAACAGTCTCTTGTTTCAGTTATAGTTTAAATTTTAAAATCTTTGGAATTAATGCATATATTTGTATCCATTTTTTTACTTTTTTATACATCCACCAAACACGATAAAAAATCCTTTCATGTTGTTCTTATTTGCAGCAAAGATTTGAAACATCCTTATAAGACAATTTATTTGGTGACAAAATACAAAGTATGGCTAATGATTATACCAGAATTGATATATATATAAAACTCCTTTTCTGAACAATTAGTGAAAAAATGTATGATAATTTTTACAGATTTATTATGAAATCTTGGGAAAATGCCATATCGTTTTTATGTTTCCCTAATGTATTGATCATTTCTAGCATAGTTCAGTTCCACTGATCTAAATAAATAGATCAGTGGAACCATTCCAATCTCACCTTATTAGGACCAAATATACAAGCAGATTACTCAAAGGACTTTAAATTCTGGATCATTTACAGGTGTGCTTTTGGTGTTACGTAGCATTTTGAGAGATTCTCTGAGGGCCACAAAAGGGATGATGATGGTTTTTTTTATTATTGAATTACTCTGTGAGAGCTACAGAGTTGGACTGCAATTTCATCAGAATGGTGATTATACTCCGGAGTTCTATATGTTAATACATAAATCATAGTAATAGGGGTAGTTCATAATGAACCAGGAAGTCCCTCATATATTCAAGATCCAAGCAATTTCAGGTTTGAAATGTTTGAAATTATAATAACAGTATTGTGCGTTGTGAGCTGAAAAGAACTGTGAGCCGTTCTAGAACTTCCAGTATTGGAGTGACATAAATACAATGCAGTAATAGTAAACAGTCTAGATAACACATTTCCTGCTAGTTCAGACTCTAGACACAAGGAATCCTATATAAATGGCATTGCAACATTCTAAATGTGTTACAGTAATGGCCAGAGCATAAGTGACTATTTCATATTGATTTAGGAAGAGCAAATAGTTACACACAAACTCAACTTGTGGAAACAACTATTGAGTCCTGAAGATGGATGGTTTAGTGTAGTTTCAAGGAACACCCTCCTAAGTGTGTAATGTAATCAGTTCCAAGGCCAATTGAATTCTTAAACCAGATGTCCTACCAGTATCACTTCAGTTTGGTCTAAAAACAATTTCAGCTGCTTTTTCTTACCCAAGAATTTGAATCCAAGCAATATTCAAGATCATCAATTTTTGGAGTTTGGTGATATTAAGCAATAACCATTATCGATGATGCTTAATTAGAAAGAGTCAGATAATACTTTTGTACAGTTTCATTTATTCAATATGGGCATGATAAAACCATATGAAAAGCTATAATCTGTAGTTAAAGACAAAACTTTCTGGATATGACTCAATAGAACAAATTTGCAATTACTTCAGTAATATTGGCAAAGGGCGCACTAAAATAGCAATTATCTTTATTAAATAATGGATGCTCTTTTAAATTAAAAATGCATTTAAATGTTCAAAGTACTGGGAGAAATTGAGTTAAGTCTCTGAATGCACAAATAATAATCCATACTTTGTGACCTGCAAAGAAATGTAATTCTTTTAAGCTTCAATTTTACATCAGTTCAGTGCTTTATTACATGGCAACCTATATAAATGTCTCTCAACTTCTGATCTGTCAAGCCCAATGGAGTGGATGGCATGTATATGCTTACTAGCCTTATGTTTTTGTAGTCCCAGAAAGATAACTGGTGAGGTAATTTAACTGGTGCTTAATAGTTTGCCTCTAGGTGGTAAGTGAAACGTGGTTTCATGATGTGCAATGTGGTCCTTTTTATTTCAGATGTTTTACTTTTGGAATCTTAACTCTTGTGCAGAAATACACTTAAAAAGTATTAAACTAGTAGTATCAGTTTCTGCTCTCTCTGTTTTGTAATGCTAATACAAACTCTAAGCCTGTTTGATTCTGAAACTTAGATTGTTTTCTGAATTTCATCATAAAGATAAATGATCTGGAATGATTTTGTAAATTTCTAAGATTGGAAAATTTTGGAATGTTTTTATGTTTAGCTAAGTCACAGAAAGCTATAACCCAGTTTCAGCCCTAAAACTAATTTGCAAGATGACTTTTCTCATTGCAACACAATAATTTGCCCTCATTTGACTTCTGGATTGCATATTTTTGCACAACTATCTCAGAGTTTAGCAGCTTAATTGTACATGCTCTTTTTGTTTTTAATCTATATTTTAGTCAGCTTTAAGTAGTGGCATTTAACATTTTATGATTTTAATCTTAAAGCTACCCCCTAAGAATCAGACATGCCATATCATAAAATAACTATTAGTGATTAGTTTGTATCATATAAATCTAACTTGAGTTGATAATATGGTCCATTACCAGCAAGCTGCACAGAGTATTTTTCATTTTACACTCTTCAGTTGCTTTTTAGTGAAGTGTTGAAAATATGAAGCCTTTTCTTTTCTAAAATTGTATGCTGTCTGTCTGTTATTAGTGAGATAACAGCTCTTATAAATGTTTCAGTAAGCACTAAGTAGACAGTTATGTGCACTCTCATTCCACGCTTATTTGCTTACTGTAATAAACTGATAAAATATGTGTGGCTTGTCTCTGTATCTACAGGCACACAGATTTCCTTTAATTGTCTACTGAATTCATTGATTATTTTCCTCAAACATACGAAATTATATAGGTGATTTTCTAAACCATATGCCAGTGGGATTTGTTGTTGTTATCATACTGTAGCTAAATGTATGTTAAAGCATTAAGCCCTGTATTTCTGTTTTTTTTTAACATTATAATTAAACCAGTCCTAAAAGAAACAGTTCCATCCTTTCTCAGTTGAAAATTATCCTGAGAACCATAATTCATGCTTAAAGTACTATATAACTTAGATAATCAGAGAATCAGGAAGCACTGCCAGACAACAAGAGCAATCAAATAAAAACAATATCCCAATATCCACATAGGATTGGTAGGACAAGTTGTTATATGCAATCAGCCACCAAACCTCATTCTCCTATGATGATATAACCTAGTGTGCTAATGAAATGTCTGCAAAAATAAACCAAGCCCAGAGAACAATAAGTATACTTACTAGAACGTTAATATTTCTAGAATTACTTTCCATTATTTTCCCTTTGCAATATACCAAGTCTGCACACTGGGATGTTTTATCTGCTTCATGAAAACTCATTTTTAATGTTTATTTTTCCACTGCGCTTATTCTTATTAGTATTTTTAATTTTTTTTAGTGTTTGATTTAATATAACCATTTCACTGCAATTGTAAATCACATTAGGCTTTGTACAAAAAAGAAGCAGTCCACAAACACTAAATAAAATATTTCATTAGTAAAATAATAAATCCATTACTCTATGCTATCAGTGGTTATATTAATTTATTCGCTTTACAAATACTCCTTGACTGACAACCACAATTAAACCCAAAATTTCTGTTGCTAAGAAAGTCAGTAGTTAAGTGAGTTTTGCCCCATTTTACAACCTTTTTTGGTCACAGTTGTTAAGTTAACCATTACAGTTGTTAAGTGAATCTTGCTTCTCCATTGACATTGCTTGTTAGAAAGCACTAGGGAAGCCAGTTACTTTCTCTGATATTTATTCTCTCATTGTTTTATTTATTTATTAATCTAATTTATATAGCTGCCTACCTCACCAAAAGCACCTGTGTGGTGCAACACACATAACAAATAAAAAATCACATATAAAAACAATATAAAAGATATAAAAACACTTTGACACTTTAAAAAACAGAGATACAAATCTTAGGCAAAGAGGGGATGAGGATAACCAGATCAGCAATGGAACCATCTCAGTATTTCCTGGGAACCCACCCTGAATAACATAACCAGGTCTTGAAGGCCTTCCAGAATATCAAAAGTAATGGTTTTCCATTGTGATTTGAAAACGGCTTTGATAATGTTCTGCTTGTTACTAAAAATATCACAGAAACATTTCAACTGAGAAAGGTATTCAGTCTGATGAAGTAAAACAGAATGTCATGAAATGCTAGTTGCACATAGAATATAATATTGGCTGATGGGGCCAAGCTACCTATGAAATTGTCTTTGTCCCTTTTCATCAACCCATTCCACCCAGTCAGGCAGAGAAGGTATGTTGCAGATCCCATCATTAAAGAATGTCAACTGGCATGGTGTAAGAAGAGAGTCTTCTCTTTTGTTGTTCCCACTCTGTTGAATATTTTCACTTCAGGGGTGAGGCAGACCTCCCCCCCTGCCCCCCACTGGCGTTCCGAAAAGTAGTTAAAACATGGTTCTGTGGCCTTGTTTGGGAAGTGCAGAGGAACATATAGCCATGGGGTTGGCTGATGCCCTGAGAGCCCTCCTTTTGCTTTTTAATTAATTTTATCAGTTTTCAATTATTTTTGCCTCCTTTTTAAAAAACTTTTTGGTATACTCTTTTTACATTCTAACATTTTATTACACCTCGGTCAGAGTCTGAAGGAGATAGGCAATTCAACATTGTGAAGAATGAATGAATTTTCATATTTGTTCACAATTATTTAATAGTCTATAATCACAATTTTGTTTTTTATGTATAACAGGTCAGCGCACCCTTCTTTGTGCCAATGAAATCTCATGAACTCCTTCACCGAATGAGTGGAAAAGGATTAGCAGCCAATTATCACTTCTCAAGACAGCCATGCATTTATAGTGATCAGATGGTATCTGTACAGGTGATGCTAACTAATACCACAGACCAGAAGATAGAGAATATCCACTTAAGTGAAAAAAAGCTACCAGCTGGCATGAGAATGCACGTATTTAATTCAATAGGTAATTAAATTCTTATGTTGACACTTATCTAGTCATCACTGTGTAAATTTTAAAAAAATACTGATTTGGATGTTTTTTAAAAATCGGTGTATTTATCAACTTAGTTCATGATTCAATTAGCCTTTTATATTTATTGAATGTTTTATGATGCAGGACATGATTATATTTACAATGCCATTGAAATGTTTTGTATCTGTGACCTGATTTATACGTTTTTCTAAACAGTTTCTTTTCTGAGCAGGCATGATTAAGATATAAGCTTGCATTATATTTTTTAGAAAGTAATTTCATATAAAACAGCACATCCCTGCAAGTTAAATAGCATAAGGTATCTGCGGGGGGCCTTATGCAAAATATGTACCATGACATCATGATGCAAATTTTGCCTTTTATGTACTTGAACAGATATTACAAGATAAATATGAAAAGGTAGAGTTAGCCTTTAGTATCTGTTTTGTCATTTTAGAGTCCTCATTGTTGGGAACAGATAGATGCACTCTGGATTATACTCTCAAATGTAGTGGAGCCCTGCAATTATAATAGAAGTTTTCCTGCTTCATCCCCTCCTCCCCACCCACTTTTGACGTTTTAAAAATATAATTTCATTCAAAAGATATTCATGGAGGAAACTGGAGAAAGTATATTTAGAATATTTACTCATTTCTCCTGTCTCCTGGTGCTCTGAAACTACTTTGAAAAGTCACTGCTTGGCATATAGCTTTGGATGCTGCAGAGGGAATTGAGGATTTGCAAAAAAAATAAAAATCTTGTTTCTTACTGCTTTACTAGATAGTAATGAAAGAAATTCTTTTCTCTGAGGTATTTGAATGTTCTTTGACAAGTCAGGAACTAATCATATGAAGTTCTAAAAATACTGATCTTGGTGAAGAAAATGTACAAAAAAACCCCCACAGAACCATAATCTAGTAATAGATTCAGAAAAAGTAACATTAATTTGTTAGTAAACTGAAAGGGGCAGCTATCCAAAATTATCTATAGATAATGCAGACTAATCTTTTACTATGGTTACTTTTCAAATAAAGCAAACATTGAGAAAATAAAATCACAGAATTTATTCCTCAACGTAATTTGTTAATCGTTTGGTTTGAGGTTTATTTTTAACAATGAAAAGCAGAAAGTGCCATTATTTCTTCTGCAAGTCTTTGATCTTTTAAAATAAGGTATTAAATACTATTTTTCTGTTTAAAAATGTTTTTAAAACCAATGGGACAATTTCCCCATATTTTCTATAATCTCCTTTTTCGTATTTCATATTTCTATATTTCACATTTCTGTATTTCATTTTTAAATTAAGTAGATTAATTTCTTATGGTTATAAAAACAATGATATCCTAATAGTATCTCTATATATCATAGAGATACAGGCTTGCAAAATTATAAATGTATCTTGCTTTAACTTCTCAGGGTGTTGACAGATGGTTTATTCAAACTAATTTCCTTGATAAATAAACATTTTAAATCTCAAAGCTAAATCAGGCAAAAGTAAAATTAAGATAGCTTCTATACATTGACATTAGTTGAGTATTTGCTCATATTTCTTGCTGACAACTTACTTTAGCAGACACCCAGAGATATATAAATATAGATAAGGATTAAATATTGATAGGATGGTTTATCTGAAACTTATTCAGTGTTCACAACATTGTGTTTATTAGAATCCCTTGAACCTGGGAAATCTATTACCGTTCCAGTAGGAATTGACTTCTGTGATTCTACACAGGCTGCTAGTTTCCAGTTATGGTAAGTTATGCTAGAATGGCATTTCAAAAACAAATCGTTTATATGCAGTGCAAATGAATAACACTGATGTCCTATGCTACTGGAATGTTAACATAGTTGACTGAAACACTTTTAAAACAAAATGAATTATCTTTAAGGTTGATCGGTTTATTCAATTTTGAGGTGCAAAGTTCTTTCTGTCTTTAATTTTTTAAAAAATAGCATAGTCATATAATATTTTTTTAATTTGATGATGATGTTTATTTGTATCCTGCCTTTATTGCTTTTTATAAATAAATCAGTGCATGAACATACCTAATACTCCTTCCTCTTCCTATTTTACCCACAACTATACCCTGTAAGGTGGGTTGGGCTCAGAAAGAGTGACTGGCCCAAAGCTACCCAGCTTGCCTTCTTGCATAAGGCGGGACTAAAATATACAAATAACCTTTTCAGAGCCATTCTTTCAAGTGCAATCTATAATTTTTATGCAGTAATCATTACTAAATGTACAGAAGATCAAGCCTCTCTGGAGAAGAATAAGAAGAGCCTCTACAGTGAGTTGCTGAGTTTCACAAAGGTTTATAATGTTCTAGATCAGGGGTATCAACCTCAAGGCCCACGGACTGGTGCTTAGATCTGGCCCGCAGGGCTGCCCTGGAAACAACAAAGGACTGGCCCGCGGTGCCTCTGCCAGTGAAAATGGAGCTTGGCAGGGCTGCGGGCCCCCTGAAGCTCCATTTTTGTTGGCAGAGGACTAGCAAAACAAACTAAAAGCAAAACAAAAGGAGAAATGTTTCCCCTTTTGCATTTGAGCATCCCAAGAAGGGACAGGAAAAGAAAAGGGAAAGAGAAAAGAAAAAGATGGGAAGAGAGCAAGGAAGAAAAATAAGGAAAGAGGGGAAAGGAGAAAGAATGAAGAGGGAAGGAAGAAGAAGAGAAGGAAGGAAGGAAATTATAAAGAGTGTGAGGGAGGATCTGAGGGAAATCCTGCCTTAGCACTTGGCCACCACACGTGTCCTCGACACAAGTGATGTCGAGCTGGCCACGCCCATCCAAGCCACCCGAGGTCAAACACAAACCTGGCCCTCAATGAAACCGAGTTTGAACCACTGTTCTAGACAGTAAACAAACTAAGTTAACTCAGTTGGATACTTGGGAGAAGAGCTTGTGAAAAAGAAAAACTGCAATTACTGGTAGGACTGGACTTATGACTGCAATGGAGCTCATGAGTCATAATGGTTATAAATAAGGCCATCTACCGTGTTTCTCACAAAATAAGGCCAGGCCTTATTTTTTTCTGAGCCCTGAAAAAACAGCTAGGACGTCTTTTCGGGGGTGAATTAATTTCTCCCCCCCCCCCCACGCGCACCAGCGCCGTCTCCAACAACAGCATCTGAGTCACTCCCACTTTTCTCCCATCCTTGTAACAACAGGAAAAAAAGATTTTGAGGGACCTGGGAGCGCCGCATGCTGCGTTTTGGTTTAATCCCGAGTGGCTGGGTGGGCGTGAGAAGAGCTGAGCGAGCGTCTCTGCTGCTGCTACCCTTGGTGCTCCAGCCTCAGGCTCTGCAAGTTTGCAAAAGTCCCAGTGCGCAGCCCATTTCTGCATTCCAAGCACCCAGGCCGAGCTGCAGCTGTCCCTCTCTCACCAGCACTGTCTCCAATAACAGCGGCAGCAGCGGTGGGAACTGTGGAAGTTATGGAGGTGGCTCCCTCACCCGAGAAGCAGCTGGAACGCTTCCACAGTTCCTGCCACTGCTGCCGCTGTTGTTGGAGATGGCACTGGCAAGAGAGGGACAACTGCATCTCGCCCTGGGCGCTTGGAATATAGGAATGGGCTGCGCACCGGGACTTTTGCAAACTTGCAGAGCCCGAGGCTGGAGCACCAAGGGTAGCGGCAGCAGAGACACTCGCTTGGCTCTTCTCACGCCCACCTAGCCGCTCGGGATTAAACCAAAACGCAGTGCGCGATACTCCCAAGGTACCTCAAAATCTTTTTTTTTCCCTGTTGTTACGGGGACGGGGGAAAAGCAGGAGAAGCTCAGATGCTGTTGTTGGAGACGGCACTGGCGAGAGAGGCGCCAGCACCGATGGGAACCGTGGAAGCTATGGAGGCCTGAGAAGCGGCTGAAACGCTGCTGGACATCCATGCCTGCACTGCCCGCCTGCTGACCCAGGTAAGGGAGCCCTCCGTGCCCCACCATGATTGGCTGTTAGGAGCAGCTGATGGTGAGGCATAGCTGCCCGCGGGGCACTCCTAATGGCAAGTTCCCCCCCGCCTTCCCCCCCATTTCACATGTTTTAAACTAGGCCTAAATTTGGGGGGAGGGGCTTAATTTCATTTTATGCCTAGAAAACATGCTGAGTCTTCCTACTGGGGGGGCCATATTGTTGGAGAAACATGGTATGTGATTGACCCCAACTTTATGACTTTATTTGCAGCAGTTGTTAAGCAACCCCCCCAATACTGAAGCAAACCAATGGTTTACTGTGGGTTGTTTTTGTGGGAACCAAAAGCAAATGAGGATTTTCAGTAAAACTGTCATAAAATGTGATCATATAACTGCGAGACTCTACAAATGTCCATATATATTGGGCTTTTGCCAAGTGGTGCCATGTAATTGGGGAATGGCTGTTGCAACTTTGGAACAAGGTCCTGTACCCTCAGAGAAGTCCATTGTAATTTTGAATGACTAAGCAACCCGTTGTAAATTGAGGACTACCTGTGCAAGGTCTTATGTATTACCTGAAAGTTGGAAATTGGAAAATGAAAGAATGTCTGGAATATTTTGGATAGAGGACAGCAAAGTAAATGTAGGCAAAGTTTAATTTCAGTATAAATGAAGTTGAAGTTGGAAGGGACCTTGGAAGTCTTTTAGTTTAACCCTCTATACCATTTCAGACAAATGGTTGTCCAATCTCTTCTTAAAAGCTTCCAGTTTTGAAAGCACCAACAACTTCTGGAGCCATCATTCCACTGATTAATTGTTCTAATGGTAACTGTCAGGAAATTTCTCCTTAGTTCTAGATTTCTTCTCTCCTTGGTTAGTTTCCATCCATTGCTGCTTCTCCTGCTTTCAAGTGTTTGGAGAATAGGTTGACTCCCTCTTTATGGCAACCCTTTAGATTTTGGAACACTGCTCATATTACCCCAGTCAGCGGTGGGGTTCAAAAATCCCAGCAACCAGTTCTCTATCCAGTTGCTGAATGGGCATGGCCATAGTGGGCATGGCCTACCAGAACTTCCAGTTCAATCATTTTTCACCTTTCCCAGAGTCTGAAGACATCCCTAAGGCTTCTGGGAGGGTGAAAATGGTCTCCCCTGGGCTCCAGAGGGCCTCTGGAAGCCGGAAACAGGCCCATTTCCGGACTCCTGGAACTTCCAGTTCAGCCCAATTTTTGCCCGCCCAGAGCCTTGCACTTACCTGTATTCAAAATGGGCTGCATGGAGACTCCTGGGAGGGGCAGGAGGGGAGGGGCCAGCCTGTCAGTTCAACTACTGGTTCTGTGAACCAGATGTAAATTTAACATCCGGTTCTCTCAAACTGGGCTGAACCGGCTGAATCCCAGCCCTGCTCCTAGTCCTTCTTTTCATTAACTAGACATACCCAGTTCCAGCAACCATTCTTTATATGTTTTAGCCTCCAGTCCCCTAATCATCTTTGTTGCTCTCCTCTCTACTTTTTCTAGAGTCTCAACATATGTTTTACATCATGGCAACCAAAACTGGATGCAGTATTCCAAGTGTGGTTTTACCAAGGCATGATAGAGTGGTATTAACATTTCCTGTGATCTCCATGTGAATTTCACTATCTCGTTCCTTCACTTTTAGTTCTTCCCTTGCTGTTGGAACTGTCCTGTTCCATCAATGAACAAATATTCTCATGTGGAGAAGCATCTTACTCTGAGCCATAATGAATCATCATCATTAATCACAGCACTTTTTGGCAACATATGTACTAAAGTCATCCATATGCTCTTGCATTAGCTACATCCAATAATGCCGGATTCCTCTACACTTGGATAAAGCTGCTGGCAGTTAACTAACCCATTTAGTCAACTCCATCCTGTACGAGTACAAACTTATATGGAGAGCTTAAGAAGGTGTTTCCTTTTTAGGATAAAGGCAAACAAACACATAACTCAATTGTCAGGCTATTGCAAAGATAGCTTACCAAACTCTTCTTTTCCAGTTTTTTATCTACCATTCACTTCAAATTTTCAAGAATCTCCATTTTCTTAGCATTGTTCTGAGACCAGATCAAGAATAACATTTATGTCATATCACATCATCATCACTTAATGACCATTCTTGAAGCTGGAAATGAGATGGACTTTGGACTTTATTGCTTATATTATTATTCCCTTTGAATGGACATCACTAGTTATTATCTTGAGACATCCTTGGTGCATCACTCACATGATTTCCACTCAGAATCACATTCAACACATTAACCTACTTTGACACAACCACAGTTGATTATGACCTGCAGTTCCAGGTACTGTTACTGCCCTTCCAACATGGATTCTAGTAAGATTACCTATCATTTCTTAGATAATACAAACACTTGCCTTCATGTTAACTGTGCTACTATAGCAGTTACAAATGCTGTTGAAATGAATGTGCAGTGCTTGCCTGCTCATGTTTCAAGAATTCCTTAGTGATAGTTAGTGTGTTTCTCTTTCAAAGATGGAAAGCTATGCACGTGATCTTTCGTATTGCCTAATAGAAATCTCTTAAAGCAGGATTCAGTCTCTAAATCAAGTGACTTCCTACAGATTGGAAGTTTGAGGCAATGGGCAAATGCTATTCATCTCCTTTTCCTTTAGAAATATGAAACATTGTACGGCCTGTCATTAGCATTAACTATTGCTTATTTTACTCATCTATTAGACGAGAAAAGATAAATTTAAATTTCCTAGCCCAAACCATAACTTGTCCAAACAACAGATAAAGCATGTGGTAAATTACAGTTAACAGCATTTTTCTAGGATAATCATTGCGAAGGAAGGAAGGGGTCAGGGTTCTAGCAAACCTCCATGAATGAATGAGTGAATGAATGAATGACTATATCTGTTCTTCAAGTCTTAGGAAACATAACCCAGTGTAAAATGATTTGCTCTTTGTTGATATTTAGTGTGAAAATGGGTGGTCAGTTTTATGTTATCATTTATTTATCCTCTCTTTTAGTCTTTCCATAGCCCTAATGATCTTTACCAATGTGTTGCCGTTGGCAACAGAAATCCATATATGCATGTATTGGGATAATTTGCTGCTTCTGGCACCATGTAGATGACAGTTGTTCTGCAACTTTGAGGTCACTCTCTCCCATCTTACATTCCCTAAAGGTCTTCATCAACTTGGCAAGTTAGTACTTTGCTTGATCTCTTCTGCCTTTTCAGAAAAGACTGTCCTGATTTTATCTCTGAAGGGCTTTCCTACCAGCCAGCCAGCTGTCACCTTATTTTTCTTAGTTAATCAATCCAGATTCAGTGTCATTCTTCTACTGTGATAAGCCAGCAATTATTGGTGCCAGCTTACTCAGGACTTTGGCAGAATTTTCCAGATATTCAACTTAAATGGCTTGACTAGACTTTTTAGTTACCTGGCTAGTTTTGTACCTAAGGTAGGACTAGTCACAGTGCCTTAACCACTACACTCGATTGGTTCTCTTTAAGGGAAATAGGAGAAATTTAAAGTGCTTTAGACAAAAGAACAGTTGAGTCACTGATAACTGTAAACCTTGCTAATATTAACAAAAGAATGGCCTAGGCTATGACAGTTTTATTTTAGATAGATGTTATTTTCCTACACCTGAAATTGTTTTACCAAGATCCAGGAATCAACAGTGCAAATGGGAAGAATTGAAGGGGTGGGGGCATCTCTGCAATCTTAGTTTGGAAAGGTAATCTTTTAATATTTTTATTTTCTATAACTACCAGAACTGCTATACAGGGAAAGTTATTGAAGATATTTATTTATTTATTAAACTGATATGCTACCCAGCTCACTAACAAGCAACTCTGGTTGGCTTACAAACATAAAAACAGAGGTACTAACATTAAAGCATTAAATATAAAATAAACCAAAATTAAATATGTTTAAAGCCAGGATACTAAAGGATGGGAGGTGGGATGTTCTTCTTAGTCCACTAACAACCTCCAACATGGAACACCCACATTGGGTCCCCGGGCCCATTGGCTGAGCCAGTTTTAAAGCTCTTATTACAAAGGCCAAGATGGTAGAGGCAGATCTCACCTCGAGGGCCGTGATATTCCAGAGCGCGGGAGCCATGACAAAAAAAAAAAAATCTATTGGAGTGAGACAGTTCCTCCGGTAAATTGTTGAAGGCATTTTTTTTCCAAACCAGGATCCTTTTTTCAACTAGACATGCCTGCCAGACTTCATGTAGTGCATAAAGGTGTCAATATTGACTGAAAAATGAAATTATCTCCTACAAATAATGTGAGCTGGAATTCTATTACAGAAGTATCCCACACCTTGTTTCTTTTTTTGTTTAAAAGATTTATACATTTATTCCCATCAAACACTGTATATTGAAATGGTATTGAAATAAACATAAGTAGCAATTAGGCTAGGCTATATTGCTGCTGAATTCAAAGTAGCAATGTAGAAATCAGCTAGCTAAGGAATTGTGGTTGTCAATGCCAAAGAACGTAGAATATATAATTTTACATCCTTATATTGAAATGTAATCCAGATTTTCCATTGGAAAAATATCACAGTGCAATACAATAACAACATTTTATAAGATTCTTGCAGATTCTAAAAAAGTATTAAAAGAAGTTTACCTTTTTTCTTTGCCTCATATAACAATATTCAGTGTCAGTGCTGAGTTACTATAAAGGTCACTATGCTATGGGTATATAGTATGCTGATCTCAAGTTAAATAATATAATGTTTTAAATTTTTCATTTTTACAGACTGTTTGCATCTCAAGTGCCTCTTATTTCCTATATTAATAATTCCATTTCAGACTTAAGGCCCTGAAAGCTTCAGAATTCTCTGCAGTGATGAATATAAGCAATGTAGCATAACACATTGATTTTATGCATATCATCATCTTTATGTTTTGGGAGGTCTGCTGTATTAGTGATATATAAAAACTGATTACCTTCTCCAACATTGCCTAGTAATTGTTTATTATTTTCCTATTAGACAAACAAGAAATATCAATATTTCTCAACACTGGTCTGTGAGTAACATCACTGTAAATATATTTGCTTCAGACATCAGTGGTATTTTCATTGTAATGATTTGAACAATGTGAACCCAATGACACAACTCAAACCAAGCACAGAGTTTAGAGCTGGAGGAGTAAAATAAAAAATAATTGGTTTTCTCATGTTTTAACACATTGGGGGGGGAGTATATTGACTTCTGGCAACTGCCTGGACTAGTGCCCGAAGTTTTCTTGACAATATTTCAGAAATAGTTTGCCATTGTCTGCTTTGAAGGGCTAAAAGGATATGACTGGTCCATGAGTACCCAGCTGACTTTATGTTTAAGGTGGGCCTAAAACTCAGGGCCTTGCAGTTTCCAATCCAGTGCCTTAACCATTACACCAAACTACATCATAATACCAAGAATCTGTCAGGTGCACTGAACACAAACTGGGCTAGAGTTCAAAAGCACTGCAAATTTATTTCATGTTACATATGCACAAGAATCTGGCATTAGGAAAAAGTCAACAGAATTCCCAGGGAGCTAAAGATAGGTCTCTTGTGGGAGCGTAGTAACTGCAAACTGATCACACATTTTTACCCTGTCATCAGACTCAGCCTAGTCATCTTCTACAGAATCTGGTATCATTAGTTTTGTAATTCAAGCCAAATGTGAATTAAGTAGAAGTGTAGTTTAGCTTAATAAAAAGGGGATGGAATTCAATACTTGTTGCTATAGAAATATTTTACATGTTTCTTCTGCACTTCTTCGTTGAGATACATTCTTCCTAAATGGGGCAAGATCCTAGCAGCAAAAGCAGGAAGAAAGTTCAGCAGAATAGATTCTGTATGCTCAGAATTGAAAAATGACTAATGCTAAATGTATATTATAAGTTTAAATCTTCTCAGAGCTTGCTCACTTCCACCAAACTTAGTTTGATCAGACAATTGCAGCTGCCATTCCATTTCTGTAGGAGAATGTGTGGATGACTTTGGTGGCCAGGGAAAAGAGAGACTGCCTAGGAAAGATCCAGACAAGAGAAGAGAGAGTCTCAAGGGCTTAAATGGTCAGAGGAAGAAACTTAGGAAGGATCCACCCTAATTGATCAGATGGTAAAGTGGTGGTGGGAAGTTTGTACCTTCAGATTTGCAAGATTCTGTTGATGTAGTTTTACAGTAATGAACAATTAGCTCATCTATTTCGTGTCTGGTTTACCCAGGAGGGTTAACAATTTCATCCATTCTAGGGACACAGCATCAGGTCTCTTCTTGTCATCTTTCCCCATAAGAAGGGAGAATAGGCTGCTCAGGATATTTAATGAAGTCACACTTTTACTCAGAATCATTTGCAGAAGTTTTTGCTGGACTGAAAGGTAACATACAGCAAACTCCCTGTTTGTGGTCAAAATTTGGTCAAAATTTATACCTTGTGTTCTCTGCAGCCTGCAGTTCTGTTGGCAGCCCTCTGTAGTGGTGTATTACAAAAGTAAAAGGTCTCTGTGAGACTAGAAATTGTTTCCATTTCCCGAAACCACTTACATTGTATGTCACAAGTAATAGATTTTTCTCTTACGCTTTCTAAATAGAGCATGTTTTCTCTACACTGGACTTTCAAATAACTTTACATTTGTTTGGAATATTTTATGTCCACATTTCAAGGACCAAATGTATGTTTATAGTTAAGGGAAGGTTCACCTCATAAAACAATTCTAATGATAATTATTTTCTTACATTGTTCGAAAAGGGAGAACTTTGTCTTACATCAAATGTAATTGATCCTGAAGCAGTGTAATCACAATTACTCACTTTCTTAATTAGCCTGCCCAAAATCAGAAAATGGAAACCGATCGGCAGTGTTTAAATCAATAGCTTTGTAGTAAGGCTTGGGTGGGGAGGGAGATAATGGTAATAGGTAGATCAATTGGTTTAGATGCCATTCATTGACTGTGTGTTTTGCATCACAAAATCTACACTTTTAAAGTAACCAGTATATTGGAGCTAGTAATCCAGGAAAAAGCAAGCTGTATTTAAAAAAGTAAAAATTAATAATAAAACATTTTGAATTATTTTATTAAGTGGTTCCTTCTATCAATTATGGGAAAAGAGGGAAAACCTAACAGAAAGAAATAAAAATGTCTGAAAGTGTTCTTTGATAAACGCTATTTTTATTAGGCTATTCTTTGAAGAAAAATTAATTTCTCTTTAATTAAAGAATCTTAAAGGTTGCAACATGCTTCTTTACCAGAGTTAGAAAGTTGTTTATAATGCATATTCATAATAGTATAGGTTTTAAAAAAACACTGCCTATTATATTTAGTTTTCACCAGTTGAACTTTGGATGATCGGATAAATAAAAATATGTTACAATATAAAATAATGTACTTAATATTTTGGACTAAATTATGACCACACTATTTCAGTCTGTGTGAAATCCTGTGATAAATTCATATTTTATATATTTTATAGTAGAATGCAGCATTAATGAACTACTGTATTTTCCCAAACTTTATTAGCTTCATGAATAGTATATATCAACTTGCTCTGTTAATCTCTCACTTATAAGTGAATCTTAATGTATACTTTGTCAAAAACCAACATATTATATAGAGCAGTGGTCGCCAACCAGTGTGCCAGGGACCACTGGTGGTCTGTGAAAAATTTTGGGTGGTCCACAGAGAAGTGTCACCCTCAAAGCAATTAATCCAGGCTGCGCGGGAACACAAGGCTGCATTGCGTCGCTTGCATTGTGAACAAACAAGGTAGGAAAGGAGGAGGAGGGAGGAAAGGGTGGAAGGGAATTTGCCCCACACGCCTGGCCTAGCCACCGGACTGCTTCTTTCCGCTTGTTCTTCTGCCTTTGGCTGCATGCAAGGAAAGCAGCAAAAGTCTTTTTTCTCTCCCCTAAACTCTGCCAGAAATGAGTCTTTGGGACCCTGCAAGGCATCCTGTTCCAAGAGGCTACGCCATTCTGGCAGAGTTTGGGAGAGAGAAAGAAAAACTTCTGCTGCTTTCCTTGCATGAAGCCAAAAGTCCCCCTCTCTCTCTTCCCCTGAGAACAGAGCTGGAGACGATATCCTGCGATCCCAAATAAAGAATGATCAATCAGTAGGAAAACAGGGTGGGGAATGCATACTTTTTTGGGAGATTTTCCCAGGGTCTCTGGTCCATGGGATTTAAAATTATGAGTTTGGTGGTCCCTGAGGTCCAAAAGGTTGGCAACCCCTGATATAGAGCATATTCACATTCATTTGCAAAGATCAATATATTCAGTGCCATAATATAAATTCCATCATCCAGGTAGTTGGCATCTCCAATCCTCTTGTCAAACAAAATGTTAAATAATGCAAGGGAGGGTTGTCTAATTTGAAAAATTACATTCCTTGCTATATTCCACTGCCTTGCACCTGTACCTAAACCCTTTGAGTAAGCTATACAGCACTTAATAATACACTAAATTTTGGGAAACCACAACATTTTTGCCATAGACAAAGGACCCTTAGGTTTCTTTTGTTTTTGTTTTTTTAAATAGTTAACTCTTCTAGGAGAGCTAAGTTAACTGTTTAATGTAGACTTGATATTTTCTTTAATATGTGATGCAGGTTTTTGGAGTTCTTACTTTCAAAACATAATTGAACATATTTATTAATATTTTACAATAAAGTTTATTTATTCACTCACTTCTTTTTCATTTGTCTGGCCTACCCAATACAAAAACTATAGATGAGTGCCCAAGATAATCAAAGGTACAGTGTAATGAAGTTGGATTGGCTTGAGGAAGGATACTGTCTGGAACTCATTTATGAAATGCCAGGTTTTTAAGTAGCCCGAAAATACTGTATGGACTTCAGAAGGAGCAAGTCTCAATGCAGGAAACCCTGAGCCATACAGTGGTCCTAAACTCACCGCTAACAGACACATCCTATAAGCAGCAGCGTATTTTACTGTCCCAGACTGCAGCTTATTTTAGTAAACATATGAATTCAAGCAAAATAAAATTTCATATCTCCTTATCGGTTGAGCACTTTCATTTTTCTCTTATTATTACTCTTTTGAAAATTTAGGCAAAAAATTAAATAATAGATTGATTTCATGCAAACTAATCAGACATTTTGCTGTATAGCTATTGCATAAGGTTTTTAAAGTAGATTTATTGTACTTACAGATTAGAATCACAATTCTAAAAATAATTAACCTTAGATTTACTTCAACATATTAGTTTACGAAGATAATGTACTTGTGATTCATTTAAGTGTTAGTGATTTGAATTTTAAAATGCTGTTCTTTATTTTTATCTGCTTCATAAAAGAAGAACCACTTTTATATTTATCATTATATTTACTTATTTAGCAATCAATATCACTTCATATTTATAAGGTCAAAAGTCTATCCCATGATGGTGAACCTATGGCACACATTTCGGAAGTGGCATGTAGAGCCATTTCTGCCATCACACAAGCTGTCACCTAGAACAGAGCCACTGCACATGCATGCATGCCTCCCGACAGCCAGCTGATTGTTGGGTATCTGCTGCGCATGCATGGGGAGCGGGGCATGCGTGGGGGTCACGTGCACCTGTGCAGGGGGCAGGGGGGTCATGCGCGCATTGCACTATGGGTGCAGGCACACATGCATGCGCACTTTTGGCGCATGGCAACGAAAAGGTTAGCCATCACTAGTCTATCCAAACCAATAACAAATGTTTGAGTTTAATTTAAATAACATGGATATTAATCAAATGTTTGAGTTTAATTTAAATAACATGGATATTAATCAAATTGATTTTTGTGTTAGAAATCATTGTACTAATATTTTTTAAGACAATAAAAGGGACGTGCCATTGATTATGGACTAATTTACTGTTAGCATTCTGTAGTAAAATAATACTTCCATGCATCTCTAATGTTCAAAAAGCATCCTAGTCTATTTTGACAAGCATGTTATTATTTTAAATTGTCCAGCCTTTATTGTCAGCCCTGGTTGACAGCAGAAAGTAAGTTGGGCTAGAACTGGACAACTTCTTGGATGGAGACTGTCAGAAAATTCTAAAATTCTAGGTTTAAACCAAGAATTATTTTAAAAAACCAGAATAAAGCAAATCAGTTCCATACAATTGTCATGATGCTACATGGACACTTCCATGCAATCACCAAAGGTTTAGCTCAGCTTGAGGGAATCTTCATTTTTTATTATTATGGGAGACCACTATATTTGTAGAATTAGTGTTACTATGTTTAGTTTATATTTTACCTTTCCTCTCAGGTTTGTTTTATTCATCCTGTATTGTTTTTTTAAATAAAGTTTTTTATTTTTAAACACAAAAATACACATACAAAAACATAAAATCTTCTTCCATTTTGTATACATACAGTGTGTCAGTTGGTTATGTATCTTTTGTGCTATACTTTTGTAGTCATTTACTCACAACTTATATCAGTCTTCACATTGTCAAACTAACATGTTTATTTATTTATCAGTTATCAATCATTCATGACTGAACTATTTATTCCATCATTTTATACGAGATGTTCCAAGTTTATCTTAAAATTTATGTTATACTTTCAACCAATGGTTATATATATCTATATTATGTTTTATATCAATCTATTAGATTTCTATCACAAAATTATCCAGTCTATTATATTACCATGCCTTTTTATCCAACCATTGATAAATCAAATTCCATGTCATGTAAAATTGCTTATCTTCTTGTTCTCTAATTTCAAATGTCAGTTTACTTATTTCAGCACAGTCCATAATTTTTTTGATAACTTCCTCCTGCATAGGTAGTTTGTCATTTTTCCAGTTCTTCACAAATACAATTCAAGCTGCTGTTAAAACATTTACAATCAAATATTTCAGTTCTTTATTGTATATGTGCGGTATGACTCCCAATAAAAAGGTCTCTGGTTTAAAGTCTATATGTTTTATCATTTTTTCCAACCATGTGTGGATTTTAGTCCAACATTTCTTTGCGTCTGAACATGTCCACCACATATGGTAATATGAACCAGGTATCTGATGACATTTCTAGCATTTATCCGATTTATTCTTAAACATTCTCACAAGTCTCGTCGGGGGTAGGTGCCACCTGTAAAACATCTTATACAAATTTTCTTTATATGCAGTTGACATTGTCATTTTATAATTTTGAGACCCCAATTTTTGCCATTTTTCCAAATCAATCCCATATCCAAAAATTTTCTCCCAAGCAATCATCATTTCTTTAACTTGCTCCTCCTCCAATTTAAATTCTAATAGATGTCCATAAAGTTTTTCAATTACCTTTTCATTAGTCTTTATCAAACCTAGATTGTATTTGCAAATAAGAAAACCAATTCATTTTTACACCTTGTTCTTGCAACGTTTGCATAGATTTAAGTTCACCCTTTTCGTTCAATAACTCAATTCAATAACTTTTATATATTATTGGATAAGAAAAAGCTTCAGTAGTTGATATCCATGTTGGAATGTTTAAGTAATATTATCTTTTAATCTTCTCCCAACTCAAAAACAGTGCCTCACAAATATAATGTCTTCTAAAATACCCCTGTGTTTTAGTTCCCTTATACCAGAGAAAGGCATTCCATCCCAGCAGCAAGTCATGACTTTCTAAAGTCAATAATCTACTGTTCCTTAGTGTTATCCATTCCTCTACCCACATCAAACTTGTCGCCTGGTAATACAGCTCCCAATGGGGCAAGGCAAATCCTCCTCTTATTCTTACATCTTGTAACAGCTCTAATTTTATTCTTGCTTTTTTACCCTGCCAAGTATATTTCAACACAATTCTATTTAAATCTTCAAAAAACTCTTTCCCTAATTGAGTAGGAATTGTCTGGAATAAATATAAAACTCTAGGCAATATATTCATCTTAATTGTGGATATTTTCCCAATCAATGATAGTTGCAATTTTTCCGATTTCATCAAGTCTGTCACAATCTGCTGTTTGAGTTTAACATAGTTATCTTCCTTCAGGGTACTGCATCTTGGTGTAATATAAATCCCTAAGTAGTGAACCTTGTTCGTGACCTGTATTTTTAAAATTTCTTCCAACTCTTCCTTTTGTCTTGTTAACATATACTTTGTTAATATCTTTGTTTTGTCTTTATTTATTCTCAAACCTGCTACTTTTCCATATTCTTCTGTTTTTTCTATTAATTTGGGTGCTGTTTCCATTGAGTCTTCTAATATAAATATCAGGTCATCTGCAAAAGCTTGCAATTTATACTCCTCCTTTTTAATTTTTATTCCTTTTATTTCTTCTCTGATATTCCTGTTCAACACTTCCAATGTTAACATAAACAGCAGAGGTGACAATGGACAACCTTGCCTTGTCCCCTTTCTTATATCTATGGATTCTGTTAATTCTCCATTCACCATCACCTTTGCAGTTTGTTCATGATATATTGTTTCAATGGCTTGGATAAATTTCTTACCAAAGCCCATTTGTATCAGTTGCAGTAAAATAAATTGCCAACTCACATTGTCAAAGGCTTTTTGAGCCTCTAGAAACATCAAGGCCATTTGCTTCTCAGGGTGTGCTTCATAATATTCCAGAGTATCCAAAATGATTCTTACATTGTCTTTGATTTGTCTCTTTGGCAGAAATCCATTTTGATCAGTATGAATAAAATTATTTAAGTATCTTTTTAGTCTTTCTGCCAAAATTGAAGCAAAGATTTTATAGTCTGAGTTCAGTAAAGATATAGGTCTATAATTGTTAATTTGCTGTACCTTCCTTCGGTATAAGTGTAATGTACGCTTCTGACCATGTTTGGGGTATTCTTTTCTTTAACATAACTTCATTCATAACTTCTAGAAGATGAAAATTCAATATTTCCTGAAAAGTCTTATAGATTTCTGCTGGCAACCCATCTGGACCTGGAACTTTCCCAGCATTCTGGTTTTTAAAGCTTCTGTTAATTCTATCATTGTTATACTTCCTTCTAACATTGTTTGAATATTTTTGGGTTTCTGATGTAAGTTTGCTTTCTGAAGATATTGCTTGATTTTTTCTTCTTGAATATTCTCTTGAAAGTATAGTTTTCCATAGTAATCTTGTATAATTTTTTTCTTCTCCTCATTTCCATAACAAACCTGTCCTTCTTTATTTATCAATTGGCTAATTCTTCTTGCTTCTCTTTCCTTTCTCAGTTTATAAGCTAGCCATCTGCCTGGTTTATTTGCATCTTCAAAGTAATTCTGTTTCGCACTATTAATTTTTTGTGCTAATTCCTCTTTTGCCATTAGTCCCATTTTATGTTTAATTATATCCATTTTATTTTTAATGTCTTTTTTTGTGGGGACTTCTGTAAGTCTTTTTCCAGTCTTTTATAGTCATCCTCTAATGTCTTAAATGCCTTTTTCTGTTTTCTGTTTCTTCTCCTAGTATAATCTATTATCAAGCCTCTTGTGTAGGCCTTCATCGTGTCCCAGAGATTCTGTAAAGATGTATCCTCTTTTTTGTTTTCTTTGAAGAAGAAAACAAGTTCTTTCTCTATTTTCTGTTTATTATTTAGAGTCCATCTAGATCTCCTCTTGTATCCTTTCCAAATAACTGACACGGTATTATGATCTGCCCATGTGCTTGTTTCTATTTCAATCTGTCGTACATTAGTCAATAAATCTGCTGACATCCATATCATATCTATTCTAGACCAGGATGTGTGTCTATTTGAATAGAAAATATATTGCTTACTTTTCACATTTCTCTCTCTCCATGCATCTTTTAAATTAAATTCTTCTGTTATTCGAAGGAAGGATTTTGGTAGTATCTTTCTAACTTTCTTTGTTGTTTTCTGTGTTTTATAGTCCAACTGGTCATTAATTATTCCATTAAAATCACCCATCATAAAGATATTAACATAGTCCAAATCAATTATTTTTGTATGTAATTTCCTATAGAATTCTTCTTGTTTATCATTCGGGGCATAAATTGCAATCAAAAGTGTTTTAACGCTGTTATCCATTATCTCCATCAAAATCCTTCCATCATCATCTGTATAAATTAGTTCTGCCAAAATTGTTTCTTTAATATACACCTCTTTTTTTGATTGTATCAGTGATGTAAATAATTTCCCTAATTTTCCTTGTTTTAGTATATATTCATGTTGCTGTTTAATATGTATCTCTTTTAAGCAGATTATATCAAATTTTAATTTATCTAATTTGTGAAATACTTTCCTTCTTTTAATAGCCGAATTAAGTCCATTTATGTTAATCATAATCAGTTTTCTTTCATCCATATTAAACTTTATAAGAGGGTTTTATTGCTCTAGTAGATCTCAATTCTCATTGTTCTCTGGGTTCACCACCTACTGCACCTTCTTCATTTTCTTTTTCAATTACTGCTATACACTCCTCTTGGAATTCAATTAGTGACTCTTCCTTTCTTTTTTCTTCCTCCTTTTCTCTAAAGTATTCTAAGTAGAATAGCTCAGCTTTTCCAACTGTGTCAATTGTTCCTGCCAAGTGAACAAAAGGCCTTCTGGCATCAACCATCTGTAGTTTACTCCTCTTTTAAGTAGCTCTTTAGTCAATAATAAATATTCTCTTCTCATCTCTCTTATTCTTCTTGGTATCTGTTTCAGCACCACAATTTCTTTATTTTTATATTTTAGTGTTTTCTCTCTCGCCACCTGGAGTATATGTGTCTTAATAATCTTCTTAGTAAATCTGATGTGAACTTCTCTTGGTAGTCTGTTCCTCATTGCATATCTTGTGTAGACACAAAACACTTCATCCATCCCATCCATCATCTTTTCTTCAGTTATTTCCAGTGCTTCTGCCAATATTTCTGCTATTATTTCAGCAAGGTTTTCACCTTTCCCTTCTTCTATATTTTGAAATCTTAAGTAAAATTCTGATTTGTCTATTTCCCATCCTAATGATTCACCCCTGCCCTTTTCGATATCGCTCAAACGAGTATCAATATCTCCAATTTTCTTATCCCTTTGTATATCTTTAATTTTTTTGAATCTGTCTTCATATTTCATCATCATCTGTTGAATATTTTCCACTTTTTCATCTGTCTTTTCAATTTTTTGCTCAATTTTCTGAATTCCTTGCATGATCATCCTTCTCTTTCTCTTTTTCCTGTTGTAATATAGATCGTTGTCCTCCAGATGGGGAGGGAGTTGCTATGGAAGAAGCTGAGGCTGTTGTCTTTCTACTCATCTTGTAATGCTTATCTGTAAAGAAACAGAGAGAAGAAAGAAAAAAAAGAGGAAAAAGGAAAAAAAACGAAGGGAAACAGTTGCCACTCCAAAGGAAAAAAAAAAAAGAAACTCTTTAGGCACTTTTATACCTTAATCCAATTATTTGCAATGGTAGATGTAAAAAAGAAAAAGGCAAAAAGAAAAATATTCTATATGTTCGTCTTAATAAGGAAAACCAAAATAAAAGGTTTACATTGTAGTTCCTGGTTTAAAAAGTTAAAATCCAATTAAAAAGAAAAAAAAGAGCCCCACTAGTGGTGGTGGTGGGGTAGAAAGGGAGGCAAAAGGTAAAAAGCAATTCTAATATAAAACAAGGCTCCAAGGCTCTTTCATAAGTCAGCTCAAAGTTTTTCAAGGTCACTTCAATCTTCTTTCTTTCAACTTCAACTCCAAACTCCAGCTATCTGTTCAGAAATGAGCACCTGAATAAACAACTGCCATGCTCATCTCTTATCTTTTCTAATACACAGCTCAGAGTCCTTGATTATAATACAAACTAGTGAAAGGAAAAAGAAACAATGTATCCAAGCTCTGGGCGGCAGTGCTACTTACTTTCCTTCACTTTCACTTCCCCCTCCTCAATCTACAACCAAGAACTAAAAGAAAAAAAAAAAGTAAAATCTCCCCCCCCTTTTTTTTAGAGGGAGAAAAATAAATCTTAAGTCAAGCAGAAGAGTCTTAATCAAAAAATAATTTTCAAAAGGATTGTTTAAAAAAGAGAAAGAAATACAAACAGAAATAATAAGATTTAAAAAGTACCAGTCCAGCTTAAAATAAAACAGCTTTGCCAAGTTCAAAATTCCAATAAAAAGGGGGGGGGAGGACAAAACTTTCACCTTGACAATTAATCATGCCGCTTAAACTCTTTCCTCTTCACTTTTAGTCCACTTTCATTTTTTCAGGGTGTTCTCTCCAAGAAATAATAAGTAAAAGTTCATATCACCAAATTGACACACTTTCTTTCCAATCTCTTCCATTCCGGAGCTGTCCCAGCTTCAGCAGCTTGAAAGGCTGCCTCTCTGCCGCTGGCAAGAAGGGCTTTCCCTGGATCAACCAGGGACTTTGCGATGTCCCTGGGATCAACAAGACGTGCCCTTGTCAATCACCATCTCTACGGGACGGTTTAGGTCCATGGGGACCGACCAGCAGCTGAGATATCGACGGTGATCTTGGAGAATCAAGATCTCCCGTCCAACCACCAGGATGCTAGCTCTGCCCTCCTTTCATCCTGTATTGTTAATGTTTTCTGATTCAGCTACCTGAACCCTTAATTTTATAAACACATGCCTGAATTTCCAGGTTCCTGGGCACATAAATTGTGAATCAGAGAAAATCATGAACTGTCTTTACAATTACAATTTTAACATTTCAGGTACTGATTGGTCCATATCATAAGATGAATGAAAATAGTTCCTTTGCTCTCTTTCATGGGTATTGTAGACTGTTTTGTTTGTTTCTTCTCTCCTGACTCTTATTTTCACCTCATATTTTACTTTTAATTATTTAAAAAATTAAACTGTACAGTGACTTAATCTACAGGCATAGGATCGTCGTGAGGAACCTTAAGATACACTTGTTTTTTTTCTTCAAGTTCAGAGAGAAGCTCTGAATCTAATCTAAGAAGGAAAAATGTAACAGTACCTGATTGCTCTGCCTGTACCTGAATTTTTTGAAGGACCTTTTAAAAATATCAATTTAGAAAGAGAAAACGGGGTAATTTGAGAAACATAGTATGAGAAAATTAGTGTGGTGTTGAATTCTCAGGATCATTTTCTACTAAAGCTTTGGTGTAAATTGCATTGTTAGCAATACAGAGGGAAATTAATTTTTAAAAATACTAGGAAAAGTAACAAAACTTCATTTCCATCTTGCCATTTTATCATAGGTACAATGCTGGATTCATAATATCCTTCTGCCTTGCCTTGTGTTTTGCATACAGTTTACCATTATAGGAAACAGTTGTACTTGTTGGACTGCTTTTAATCCCCATGTCTTAACTTTCTTTGTGGCACCTAAAAAAATGGAATCTTATGCCAAAAGATTATTAAGGTGATGAGTAATAAACCATAAACAAGTTATGTAACCTGTGCTTACAGAGATTTTCAGTCATCCAGGTCATTGTTTTCCCAAAGATTACTTTTTCAAAAGACAACTGGATTTTCTTTGGTTTTTCTTGAAGGCATTTTGCTTCTCATCCAAGAAGCATCCTCAGTTCTGATTAAATGCTGGGGATGCTACTTGGATGAGAAGCTAAACTTCTTCAAGAAAAAATAAAGTATAGCTACCTGTTGAAAAAACATTTTTGGGACTACCTAATCAGTGATAAAAATAAAATTAACCTAATAAATAAAAACAATGCTGAAAATCATAATGAGCCTTTCTCTTTCCTCTCCTCTGTATTCTGGTAAGAGTAAAATTATCTTTACTTGGGAAAATCAGTTTATATTTTCTCTTTTTCTTCTTTTTCTTTTTTTTTTTGTAAAAATGTACATAATCATACAATTCTCACTTTTCTATGTTTTCTTCCATAGTACAAAGAATGATCACTTCAGTGTTAGTATTCAGCCTCCAGTTGGAGAGTTACTTTTACCAGTAACTATGACAGAAAAGGATTTCAGGAAAGAAAAAGGTGAGAAATAATTTTAAAATTAGATAAATAAATTATCTTACTGTAAAATATTGTAAGAATTCCAGATATTCAGTTCTAGTGTTTCATACGCATATTTCCAGAAATCAGCTATGAAGTTACATAGCCCTATCATCAAAAACTTCATAATGCCTGAAGTGTCTTCTTGAACAAGCTTTTATCCTTTTCCCTCTTTCTACCATGTGGTAATTTCATTGCAAATATCAAAAAATGGTATTAGGGCAGACCTTTTCATTATGTCATATTAACCAATATTAAGCTAGAGTTCCTCTATTCAGCTATCATTGAGAATTTCTGGTGTATAAAAACTACTATATTGGCACTGACTATATGTTCTATTCTATAGAACATGATGGTTTTATATTGTATCTGGTTTATACTGGCTGCATAATATCTTCAGCTACATTATTAAAAGTTTTATGCACTTAGTTGCATTAGAAGTTTTTTTTACAATAAGTTAATATCCTATTCAAACAGTGATTGTTAATTTTCCAAAATTCTACTTGGTTTACCTGCATTAAATATAAGAAGCTCTTTTGTATTAAATAATTTTTTCTTCTCAATTGAGCTCTTCTCCTGACAAAATATCCATGCAACTTTCTACTGGAATGTTTTTCAATTTCTCTGTTTATCCTAATCCCCAGTATTTCCTGGTAGTTCTCCATCCAAATATTAACCAGGCTTGAGACCCTGCTTAGCTTCCATTGGCAAATATGTTCAGCAAATATGTCAGCTGTTCCATATTTCATATGCTTCTTTAAATGGTTTATGTGAGGTTATACTCTCATATTGTCAATTATTTCAGTCTAGTATATCACATTCCCCCCCCCCAAAAAAAAACCCTCCCAAAGTGTGCTTTTTTTAAAGAAGGATAGTGCATCAGAATAATACTGTATATATATATTTCTGTCTTGCCTTCAGTGGCTTGAAATAATAACTCAGCAATTATTTCAGTTATATTATTTTCATGCAGTTGACATCTGATATTAAAATTAGGCCATTTCTTTTTTTTTAATCTGTTCATAACTATTTACCATTCTTACTTCTTGCTGGCCTAAAGCCTACTTTACATGAGCACAGCAACCAAGGTGAGTGAGCCTTTGAATTTTCTCATATTTTTTTGTGAACAATTTCCTTCATCTTCTCAAATTGCTTTCCGGCAGTGTAGTTTTAAGCAAAATGGGATATTGTACTCTGTCCCTCTCTCATTCTTATTTGTGTGCTCGCTTGCCTGGTATTTGATTGAGTTTTCTATGCTTAAATGTGACTGAGAGCTTTTTCCCCCCATGGCTGGCCATTCAGAACCAAGAGTGCATAGAAAAAGTGCACTTTGAGAATAGCTGTGGCCCTCTATGGAGTTGTTGCCAAAATTCCTTTTTCTTCTGCCATTTTACTTCTGAGGTTGTTGATTATTTGTCTGAATACATCTGGCAGTTATTTGCTATGTTTAATAGAGCAGAAAGGCTACTCTGAATAAGCTATTTGAAAATTTGTTTATATGAAGTATTTGTAAATCCATGGAAGCCTCTTGACATTTCAGTATGGCTCTTTCTGTCTTCCTGAATTCATTCTTTTGATGCAGGACTGATGCTGTGAAATTTACTGCTAGTTTAAAATTTCTTTTTTTTTTTAGTTAAATGTTTCAGCTACTTTATAAAATTCATAATAATAGAATTCTTCATTTTTAGGTTTATTTGTTTTATAAATAAGATTAAGAAGCCATTGAGAAAATATAGAAAAGGGAATTCTTAAGCAGAGCTTTTAAATCAGATTGTATCCAGATTTGGCCTGATCCAGGCAGACTTGGAAAAGCAACTGAAACACCTCAAATATTGCATAATACAATGCTTGCTAAATGGGTATGTTCATATTATATGCAGGAAACGTAAAATCAAGCAGAGGTATCTTGCTCAAGGGGTTTTCTGCTCATAGGTTTCCCCAGGGGAAAGCCTTCCATGGATAGAAGGACATCCTAGGTTCATACTAAAGGCATCCCATTTAGCAGTTCTCTCCAACCTATGTACATCATTTCAAGGAATTACAGTAGGCTTATATGGAAAGACTTATAAAGTATGCAGTCCAATTTTAGTTCTCTGATCAATTCCCACATCACACTATCAGTCTATCACATAAAATGATATGGTGGGTTTCTGTTTAGTTTGTTGCTGCAACAAGCTAACCCATTGTGCTGTATTCAGTAAATTGTAATTAAATAAGCAATCGCTTAATGTGATATACAAACTTAACCACTACTAATAGTGAAATCCAGGATATATTGCATCTACTTAAAAATAATCCCTATTCCTATCTGTAGCATCTAATTAAATTTGCAAACATTTGCAGTATTAATCTCAGATAGGATTCTCCTAATTTCCCATAGTTTTTATGATAAAAGGCCTTCCAAATATAATAATGTAGTCAATATAGAATGATTTCTGAGTTTTGTTTCTTTTCTGAAGTGTCTCAGACTTTCATATCCAGAAATACTTCACTTGATAGTTATTCATTTCTTAAATATGTTTTGAAATAAACAGGATTTCTTAAAATAATAATAATAACTTTTGGAATTATTTTTACAACAGAAATAAACACGCATAGTTGCAATATAATGGGTATAATGAACGCTGATATTCCTGCTTAAGATTTTTAAGTAGCCCGAAAAGATGGGAAGGGCTATTAGTGCACAGGATCTTCTGGATAGGGTTTTTTTTTCTAGCCCTTCCCTTCTGACATAGTTTGAAGCAGCAGCTGAAATTTGTCTGATTTTGCTCTCCATAATCATTTTAAATTATGTCTGTCCTTTAGCTTATGTTTCCAACTTCAAATATTGAGCAGTGTTTATTGATGCAAATCATTTAATAATACCAGTGCTAATTCTTTCTGTAATATAACAGGCTACCACGCTTCGCAGAGGTGTCATGCAGTTTTCCTTAAATACCCAGAATTCTTTAGGAAGAAGCCAAAGGATCTAATCACTGTCAATGATTTTAATATTATGTTGTCATTTTTTTTATAATGTCAAAGTTACTAAAAATCCTACAACCTTTGTGTTTCCAGCTTCATGCTATATTTTAATTTGCTTGGTTATTCATTAGGAATGCTGTTATTGTACATTTTTATAATTAGATGCAAGATCTGTAATTATTTTATTTTTGAAACCTAATTCTTTTCAGTGGCAATTTATTTTTCTGGATTTTTTTTAAACTTTCTGTTTTGGTCCAAGTGCAGGCAGTAGATTTCATTTAGTTGAAATATATTATATATAAAGGCTATATCTAGATATATATAAATGCTGTATCTTAAAAAAAAGAAAGAAAAGGAAATCCACAAAATGTTTGCTTGATTTTATCAAGATTTATGCTTACAACATTTTCTCTCTCCCTAACAAGCAAGGTGCTAATTCTTTAAATGGTCAGGCATTCCCTATTTTCTGGCCTTTAACTACCACAAGCAATCATATTTGATGCCCCTTAATTAGAGCACCTTTTTTTCTTTTCAGGTTCTTTTCCACCTCAGCAATCGAGACAATACATTTGCTTACCATGCTAAGTGTTCTTTTGCATGTAAATTAATCTTGATTCAGTTTACACTGTCATGCTGAGTGGTACAAATTGCCTATAACAATAAAACAGCATGAGTTAAAAATAAAGGGGGTGGTGGTAGTGGTAAGGCAGATTGAATGTGTGCCTTACTTGATAGGATGTTACTTTGCTTTATGCCAATACATTAGTCAATGATAATGAATCTTCTGTTCTGAAAAGCATGGTTTAGTTGATTTTTTTAAATTTTACTTCAATGGAGCAGTACCTTGTCTTTATAGAACAAGTTAGACAAACCATTAATGACAAGAGTGTTAAGGTTAAATATGAAGCAATGCATTCCCTTCTCTGAGTGCTATCCATCTTTCCATTTACAGGAGCTTGACAAAAGTACTGGCTTTGTACAATATTTCCCTTAATTACATGGTACGGAAAACAGGCTTTTAACATAAACATAGTTGCATTCATTTATTCAGCATTTGCTCTTCAATAGAGCTTAATGGAGAAGGTTTAAATCCTTAATGAGTACACACATCTCTCAACAGTGTTATCCCAGTCCTGTGCTTTTGCTTAAAAGCAGCCTTAGATGGCTTCTGTATTTTTTTGAAGTATTTGCCTAATGTCAATTTTTAAATATCTGCAACAGAAACATACAGCTCTAACTAAATTTGCTGGTTTTTTTTAAAAAGCTGGATAATGTTAATATTTTCTTGAGTGAAACATTTGGCTTAAAGGAAAGAAAAACTTTGATATTCAAGCAAATTAAACATGTTAATACTCCTATAAATGTGTTTTTCTGCTTCTAGCACTAACCATTACTGTTTGCTGCCTATCATTTAGCCATGTTATGAATAGACTTTGAGATGGGACTTGGATGTGCTTGTTCTTTCCATTTGATCCTAGTGAGCAGAGAGACATGTGCCTCAGTTCTGTGCCTGTCTGCAGTAAAGTCTGTGGCATATTAGCTATTACTAGCAAGAGTGTTCACAACATGGTAATCAGGCTTCACGTGATACACATGAGACGGAGCGGCTGACCCTATGTTATGTCTCTTTATTTTTTTCTTGCACTGGTTTCCAGTCCAGTGTCTTTTATTTACATGTACACCTTTTAAGGAGAATTTCCATAATAATGCATTTGTTCTTTGGGTGTAATTGAAAGAGCTAAAGTTGTTCAAGCTTTTATAGAGGAGGGAAAGTTAGCTATTTTGTCTGTTGCCATTCAATATCTTTTTGTCATCTGCAGAGAAATTTAAATAATAGGAATAATTGATTTTTTTTAATTTATACTGTATTCTTAAAATATACCAAAATCTCTTTAAAAAAGAAGAGTTAAACTTTTAACAAAAACTAAATGTATTCTCAGGTGCTGTACATTGTCTTTAATATTAATTGTATTAATAACCAGCTTCTACTGTTTCAGGAAGGCTGACTGGTATGAATGAAGTATCCGCTATAATCTCTGTGGCACCACAGAATACTACCCGTCTTATGATACTGCAGAAGGTAACAAGCATAGCAAACCTTGGTGGAGTTCCTTCTGGTGAAGATAACATCCACAGGTAATCACTGTATAAAATCTGTAAAGTTTAATATAGAAATTTTGTATATGAATATGCGGCTACTTAAAGTTTGCATTCCAAGTCAGGTTTGGTCTTTAGCACACTTAAATGATACTAATTTATGGCTTGTGAATACCCATTTTCAATTATAGCAATAATATCTTCTAGCAATATCCCAATTAACTCAAGCAATCTGTTTATAAATAATGTTCTACATGCATGTGAATATATATAGATAAAAATCAGAGAGAATCATAGGTAAATTGTCTGTGCTTCCTCCTTGACCACTTACTACAGGAAATATTCATAAACTATAACATTCAGGTGTAAGATGTAGAAATGGCAAAAAAAGACACATTCATAGTGGGAATTTGTACCACTGTGTCATTTCTAATAGCAGTTTTGTGCTATTTGCATAATTTCCCTTTAATGATAACTGTTATTTCAGAATTACTGAATAATTATTGTCAGCTACTATCATATTTGGCTCCTATTTTTAAGCTTCCTGATGGCACTTTTTCTGCTTATGAGGAACACTTCTGTATCCTTATGAATGCATTACTCGATAAAATAAGGAATCAGAATTCATCAATGTACAGAGAAACAGGATGAAAAGAAAATATTGCACAAGCCACTGTAAATTAATTGTCCTTGTTAAATTTTATAAACACTGTTTTATCACTACAGGATTAAATAAAACTATAGAGAAAACCAGTGTATCAGCTATTTTCTTTATATGTGTTAATAGAAGAAGGCTTATCATTTTCTAAACTTTAGAAATCTATGGGTTTCTAAATCAATATTTTTCTATTGAATATAAAAATATAAAATTATGTAACTCTGGGAGTAATGATAAAGCTGAGCTTAAATCAAGGATGGATAAATATAAGTTTGGATGGAACAAAATATTTGCTAGCAGCAGGGAAGTCAAGAAGAAACAAGGGAATCTTAGGAAAGAAAATGTAGAAGAAACAAAGAGGAAACAAACTCTAATAAGTGAGACCTTGAAAAATAAGCTGAAACAAAGGAAGAGTACTGAGCAACTTAGCATCTGTGATAAAAATATTCTCAGGAAGGTGTCAAAAAAAGGACAAAGAAAAGCCAACTACAAAATAAGTTGGGAAAGAAAGCTTGTTAAACAGATTCTTGCCTTAATAAGTAGAAATATTGATTACAATTGATTGAACATTGTTGGAAGATCTCTGAGAATGGATTCTTTTTTAAAAATAATGAGTTGTATTCTGCTTTGTAACATCCAAACATTAGCATTACACAGTATGAAGTTCATTTCTAGACTAAAAAACAGCATTTGATACAGCCTTTAAAAGGGAAACACTGCAATTATATTAAAAATGAATGTGAACCTTATCTTAATGTTCATGTTTTTAAGGTAAATGTTTAATAATAATCATCATAATTACATCCTGCAACGATCCATTAACACCATCAAACAACAATATCTTATCTATCCTAGGTCCATGGGAAGGACTTTGATACCTGGCTAAAAATGCCAAATCTAGTCAAAACATCTGGCTGACTAACAAACCATAATAACAGTCCTTATATTAAAAGAAAACACTTGCATGCTGATAGTAGTACTTACTTGGCCAAATTCTAAGAGATTAAGTCTGTAGAAACTTCCAGTCTTTATCAGTAAACTGAAATTATATGTTTTTTCTAGTACTATTTTAATAGAATTATTTGAACATTATTTACATGTAATTGTTACACTAAAATTTGTATTTTGTTTTATTGTATTTGAAAAGGTGCAAAATTCATTGTGCATACTTTTAGATAGTACTTTTTCCTGAACTTCCAAACATATGGCACATATCAAATTTCAGAATGTCTTGAACAAAAAATACTATGCTTGCTGATTTCCCAATACAAAAAATAGTTCAGATTTTAGAGAGATTAGACAGAAATATTTGCTCACTTTTCAATAATATTTGAATGAATTAAAACTCAAAATTTCTATTTCAAAATATTTAATAATCACTTTAAAAACTATACTTGGTTTTACTGATCTTTTTGGCAAATTGTGCAGTTGAGTGCAAAATAAAGCTTCTAAAATAGGATTCTTCTTTTCTTGTCTATGTTTTTGTGATAAAAAAGGGAGCACTATGAAAGAAAAAAATACTGCAGATGGTCCATTTGTGTATATGAGCTGAGCATTTTACTAATGTTTTCAAACTTTGGTTTTCCTGAAGCCCTTCCACATCAAAATGATTGCTTTTATCTTAATCAAATATGCAAATATATTGTATTGTATTATTATATTACACTACACTATACTATACTAATATCACAGCATAGCATAGTGTCCAAGGTTTGGGTCTCATTTGCTGTATCATCCTATCAATGCATTCAGTGGTCAAGGAACCACTAGAAGGTCACATAAGTTGATTACATAACCCGCGGATAGAGCAACCGGCATAAATACATGCCAGTTGCCAAGTATCCATATTTTGATCACGTGACCACGAGTGACCTTCTGACAAGCAAAGTTAATGTGAAGCCAGATTCACTTAATAACTGTGCTACTAATTTAACAACTGCAATGATTCACTTAACAACTGTGGCAAAAAAGGACATAAGATGAGGCAAAACCTACTTGACAACTGTCTTTCACAATCATAAGTGTGAAAAATGGTCATCAATCACTTTTTTCATGCCATTGTAAGTTCATGCCATTCATCATTAAACAAATGAGTTGTAAGTCAAGGACTACCTTACTGAGGAAGATACTTTTAACAGATTTATGTCTATATGTATTTTGATGGGAGGGGACATGTAATATTACATGTTTTAAAAATTCTATGAAATTTTATGAAAATTAGAACTATGAATTTCATCTACTTCCATTCTTAGTGTTGTTAAGAGTTGGGTAGCATACAAAATGATGATGATGTTTTCACTATATCCTGAAAAGTTTCATTATTGTCTATATATATTATCTTAAAAAGCTGAAAGAAGGCTGGCTCAAACAATAGCTCCATTTTGGTGATGACTGATTGTGAATGAGTGATGTGTCTGTGTATTTGGCTTCTGCTTCTCTGTTCTCCCCCCAAATAAACAGAAATAGTTTCACCTGTGAGACTTCTGAACTGAGAAATCATATTATGATTCATTATATGCTTTGCAAAACACAGTTCATATACCATGAACAAACCTTGATTTATTATTTAGAGTTCTAAAGAACACAACAGACCAGCTGTCTGGTTCAGACAACACAGTAAGTAACTAACATTTGGTTCCTTTCTACTATTGTGGATTTCAGGAAGAACCAGTTGTGAATGAACAAGCTGCATGTCTAGTTTGCCATGCACACTGGATGCAGATAATTTTACCCATAAGTACTAAACTCATGTTAACACTTTAATACCCTTTTATGGCTTATAATTATGCAGATAATCAAATAGAAGACATTTACAGAATTGCACTTCAATTGACACATTTCTAAGGCCAGTTGAGAATGAGAAGAGATACTGTATGGTGCTCACACACTATCAGCCTTTTGAGACACAGGTAGTCCTTGAGTTAACTATAATGGAGCCTGCCTGTATGCTTGGGAAGCCGTAATGCTTGCCTGCCCCAGACCTTCCAAGGCCTCCCCCCACCCCTGAGGCATCCATACTTTGTTTCCCACCCATCCAAAGTCTTGGGCCTGTTCCCTCCCCCAATCCCCATCCTCCTGCAGGCCTTCAGTTTGCTTTTTACTCAGCCAGTCAGGGGAGTCTCAGGCCAGCTGACAAGCCTATCAGTGCAGCTTACAAGCTTTAGGCTTACTTCCCACCTGCCAGGACTTGGCCGCCTCCTCAACTGGTCAAGGACCCAGCCACGCCTAACTTACCCTTCTGTTTTTTGCCACTTCTGAGAGACATGCCCAGCCAATGTGGGAGCTCAAGTTTCTTATAGAGAAAGCCTCATGGCAGTGTTATTCAGCAAGCAGCTGCTATTTCCTCAATCCTTTTGAAGCCTCCATTTTTAATGAAAGCTTCATTTTTAATAACAGAATCTTAAAAGTCTGGCTGAGTTTCCCTTTTTTTCTTCCTCTCAAGAGAATCAAGGTGGGCCAGCCTTGAGTTTCTTTCTCATTCCCTCTTGCATTTCAGGGCTAAGCAGATGTTTTTGTAATGTAACATCTTTCAATGTAATTCCTTTTGGAAGTTCTCTATACATTTATGCAAAAAAAATTTTTTTACAGTTTTTGGACAGGCTGAAGAAATCTCTTACTATATTGCAACTTATGCAATATTTTACAGATATTGTGCTTACTATGAAAACAACTGTATAACTGTCTATATTTTATTTTTAAAAACATATTTAAATATTCCTTGTATTTACTTGGTGAAAACAAATACTATATTAAACATATGATCTGGAATCTGGATCGTATCAACATTTAGTAGTCTTTATGGCAACATTTTACTTTATATTTTGGATTAAATCAAAGAATGTTGGAGTGTATATTACTGCACAGTGGTATATATAGAATAGAATACTTTATTGGCCAAGTGTGATTAGACATACAAGGAATTTATCTCCGGTGCATAAACAGTGTACATGCAAAACAACAAATTAGTAATAATCATAATAATGATATCAATAAGAGAAGGTAGTAGAACAGATGAGAAGTATGAAATTACATGAATAAATATACTAAGACATGACAGTACTATGGAAATTAGGTATTCAGCTGAGCAATGGCACAAGGAAAAATATATTCTTGTTTATTTTATATTCTATAATTTTGCCACAATTGTATCTTGCTACCTATTATAGTTAAAACTCAGTCTTTATTATCTGGGACAATATATGATTTTCAGCTATCACCATGAAAATAAAATTGTTTTATTGTGTAGTAAAGATTTGTCAGGATGTAGCTTTTAATATTTGAAATGTGATTCCATGGATAATCTTCACTGGGTTAGACTTCTCTGTGAACTGTGTCATGACTCCACTTCTAATGCATACAGCTGTATTTTGCCTTATCATCTTGATTTGTTGTCAGCTGCAAAGCTGACAGTTCTCATCCATATCTCCAGAATATAAACAAGTTAATAATCACATCCTTGGGATATCTGACTTGTTTACTGTACAGTATTCCATTGTGAAAAATAAACCTTTACAGTGTTTTCTGGTCTGTAATGTGCTCTTTAAGAGGACTTTGGTTAACCTAGGACTTTTTATGTTTATTCAGATATCTTTTTGGTGGAATTTTGTCAAAAGCTTTGTGGAAGTGAAAGTAACTAACCTTGCCATAGTATCCCCAGTTACGTATTGGAATAGTTCTATCTTCTAATACAGGATTTCTCAAATTTTACCATATAAAATGATAAATGAATTTGCTTATTTCTGCCTATCCCACCACTCCCCCCAGTAAAACTAAGGGTTTAATTGGGGTTTGGCAAGAAAAGAAATGAACCATCTATTCAAAGATGTACCTTTCTTTATATATTCTTGACAGTTTACTTTCAGTAGTATTGCTAGATTGTATTTTTAAAAACTTTTTTTCTTACATCCTACAAAAACAGTTTTTTCTTTCGTTTAACATCATTTTTATTGAAGACATCTTAATAAAATAAAAACTAGAAAATAAAAGTAATAAAGAATAATAAAGTTAAAAAAACGAAAAAGGAAAGGAAAGAAAAGAAAGATAATTTGTAAAGTCTTCATTAACCTTAATCATATTGTACTATAGAAAACCATGCCATCCAAACTTCAAATTGTGTGCTTCTAATTCTAAAATTATTTTATTTCTCAGCAAAATCTTCTTTTTCATCCCAACTAAGCAGCAAGCTCCAAAATATGGTTTCAAATCAGGCAGTCCCAATTGTCCTTGTTCCTTTGAAATCATTTTCTGTTTTCAAACACCAGACTTAGTCTATAAAGCCTGAATAAATAACTTTATAAAAAATGGACTATCCCTTCCCCCCACCCTGTTGTATCTGACACAGGTTTTGTGACTCCACACTTTGAGACATCCTGCTATGGTATTTATAACAAATGTCCGGATTCTACAAGTTGATGGCAGCAGGTTCATGAAAAGCTTTAACAATACAGGCTTAAGGGTCTACCAAACAGGTACACCTGCTTACAGAGGCATGCAAACAGATCATCTAATTCCTGTGTGTATCTGAAATGGAACCATCCAGCAACATTTCAATTTGTTTATTAAATTTAGAAGTTTTCCATCTCAGACAGCTCTGGGCTGCTTATATTTTGAAAAGTTAGAAAAATATAATAATAAAGAAAAATAAATCTCCATCTAGAAAAAAAAAGCATTCAATATACTAATAAATACTTATAGCATCTTCAACTACCACCAAAAAATTATTATTTATTCCCATTAGATGGTTTGAACTTTTATTTGGTTTTTTTTTGCTGCATGCAGCATGGAGCTTTTGGATGGTTACTAAATATGATTGTCTCAGGTAACAACATTTAGAGTTTTCACATTAATTATGCTCAATTTTGATATTTTAAGAAATTGTTGTTGTCTCTGTAGTTCAGTTGCTGCTCATTGTAGAAGCTTGTAGAAGCTTGTTTTATATTTTAGAGAGTACAAGTAGGTTGGGTGTTGTGAGGTATCAAGAATGAATGAATGAATGAATAAAATCAATACAATTGTTATATTCTTAAAAAATAAATCTAGAAATTTGTCTATTGATTCATGTAACTTACCAAAGTCATAAATACATTTATATCTTTTTTCTAATTCAGTATACAGCTAGAGAGATGTTTTGCCTTATATTATCAATAATGAGGTTGGTAATATTATCTTGTTGTGGAATATATAATAACTATACTGGAAATTATTAGAATTTTAAAAAGGTAATTGAAATTTGTCACCAATAAAGATAATCTTGTCATTTTGGAATATTTTTCTTTCAATGAAAAGAATTTTTTATTAAAATCCCAATTGATTTTCAATGTATATTTAAGACTTTCACATGCTATCATTTTAAATTGCATCCCATATAGATGATTGAGAAGTAAAAAATAGTCATAAGTAGTGCTTCATGTTTGTCATTTAACAGCATGAAAGTTGCATATTCATTGCAGTCAAATAGATTTAATGATATATCTAAATTCATGAGTATGTTGGGCCAGTTCATAATTCTAATTATAGTCATTTGGTATTTGTGTTGTATGAACTCTTACCCAAAAGTTTCATTGGAAGCAGATATGAAATAACTTTGCTTTTGGAGAAACAATATAACCAAAATTACCAATTAATGTTTTTTCTACCTGAAAGAAATTACATCTGACTAAATCATCAATTGTATACTTAAGAGTGCTATTACTTCTTGATGACAAAGCATTGTTATAATATGAAACTTTGTTTATTAGCAGTGCAGTTACATTCATAATCAGCTGTTAATGCAAATCACTATATTTCTATTGTTTTCTGAAAAAAATTAAACTGGAAAAATTTTTGGAAATCCTTCTTACGCAAATTAGCCTTATCTGCACAAAATATTTAATGTAAGAATACTTTCTTTTCCACCCACAAATGAACAAAACAACCCTCTTAAAATAGATACTTAGAATATTGTATGATTTTAGTTTTTAAACATTTGTATAATATATTCTTCCTGATAAACATTCATAATTTTTTGTTTTTATAGTAAATATAAGTACTATACATATTTTTTCTTACATACTCGCTAGAGATAACCACTTGGGGGAAAATGATTAAACTCTCCAACTGGCAAGGTTGGCTAATACTATGTTTGGAATTGCATCCTTATTGTTAGTAATGAACAGTGTGAAACATACAATTTTCTATACAAAACTTAAGCACTAGAAATTTCTTCTGCCTTATATCATTGAGCATGGATAAAGTCTAGAAGTGATAGTGGTCCAATTCAGTATTTCTGAAGAGTCACAGCTTTGTGAATAATAGGAATAATTGTACACAGCATAGGGAATAATTGCAAACTCTTGTTCTGGGATATGTTTGTGATGCTTATGAAGTTATGAAGCATCTCAGAATTCTAACTGTGCAGCTGCTACTGACCAACATCCATTTGTGGATGCCCCCGATGGGCATGAAAGAGATTACACTTTACAACCCAGAGAACTGTTTGTTTTAATAACCACTAGTTGACTATTCTAACATTTAAATAATGCTTTGAAACCAAATCTTCCAGCCTATAGTGTATTAATGGCCAATTTTAGCCATTAAATTCACATACCTGGGCTTGATCTAAATTTTGAATTGTTGAAGATTTTGCAAGCTAAAATGTATTAACAAAACAATTTTTCATTATGACACTTAGCTTTAAACTTAATATATCAATTTTTCTTACTTTACTTGCATTTGACTTTCAATGTTAATATTGATTTTCAAACACTTTTCCTCAGGTAATTAATAATCATCCAGTTTAAAACTCACAGCCTTCCATTCCTCTAATAATTTATAAAGTTCCAGGATGTGGTTGTCATTAGTCCTTAAAAGATACTCTCAATATCTTTCCGAATTAAAAATAGAGGCACTGAGGTATATAGATATGTATCCATGTGAATGAACTTATCCCCAATCCTGTCAGTGGAGAAGTTAATGATTATACTGACGTGATGGAATAGTTTTTCTGTGTTTCAGAGGTGGGCTCACAGAAATGTGAGTGGTTTTATGCTTAGGTATTGAATTTAATTGATTGATTTATTATGTGCTGTCAAGTCATTGTCAACCCTTAGCAAACACATAGATCAGGGGTGTCAAACTGGATTTCTTCAAGGGCCGGATCAGCATTTTAGTTCCCCTCTGTGGGCCACTGGCAGGGACAGATTCCTCCTGCAGCACCCTGCTGGCCAAAATGGTGCATGTGTGGGGTCCATGTGTGGCCTGCACCTCATTTTTGCCCCCCATGGCCTCCTGCAGCAATCTGCAGGCTGAAAACAGGCTACATGGCCCATTTTCAGACCACTTTTGGACTGTTTTTTGGCTTGTTTTCAGCCCGTATTCGGCCAATTTTTAGGCTGGTAGAGTGCTGCAGGGGGGCATAGAGGGTGAAAATGAGGTGCAGGGCCCTCACACACGGCCCATTTTAGCTGCCAGAGGCACCGCGGGTGGGTCCTTTGATATTTCCAGCCAGCCCCACGGGCCGGATTTAAGCACCCTGCAGGCCGGATCCAGCCCCTTGAGTTTGACACCCCTAACATAGATATATCTTCTCCAACATTTGACCTGTTGTCAGGTTTGCAATGGTGCATCCAACACCATTTTAATTGAGTCCACCTGCCTTGCTACTGGTCATTGTCTTCTCTTTCCTTCTAGGTTTACCATCTGTTCTTTTTATGAGTCCAAAACATGAGAATTTGAGCTAAGCTAGCTACAATATTTCAGAATTTTTCTCCATCACCAAAATACAAAAGTATCAACATTCATTCTATCATGTTTCAAAGGACAATTTTTGCTTCCACAGATGGTCAGAATTTTGATTTTTTGGTATGGACCTGTTACAATATCTCAATATGTTTTCCAAGGCCTTCATTTCTACCCTACTGAGTTTCGGTTAGTGGCATATAGATGCAGTTAAAAGTATTAGTACCCTTCCATTCCTGCCTCCCAGTTCCAGTAAATTGAAACAGATGCAAGTAAATGACATCTATTATTCTTTTTTTCATAATCCATAGAAAAGGCACTTTTTTTTTTGCAAATAATAAAACAAATACAGTTGTTCTTCAATTTAAGACAAGCTTGAATATTTGGCATCTCCCTTTTCATGTAAAGCTCTATTCTGCACTGGATGATTATTTTGTCAGCATAAAATTGCATCCTGTTATGTCTCCCTTGTATGCTTCTTTGGTATCTGTGTGTAGTCATCTCTAATCTATTGTCTGCTATATTATTCCCAATTCGCTGTCACTGTTTGGTTCTTCTGTTACTTGCAATATTTCTGTAGACAGTCCATCAAATCCTATAGTCTTCTGACCAGTTAATGATGGAGTGCATATCTAACTTCATCTTGTAGTAGTACACGTCCTTATTAATAGGGATATGTTTTAAAGTTGAATTTAATATTGAATTAACTCCATTTAACATATTCTTATTTGTGTGCAAAGATGATCTCTACAGAATGTTACTATTTATGAGCCAAAATTCCATTTTAAATAGCAGTGCGTTAGTTTTAAATCTGCCTCTGTGCTATTTGGATTTTTTTTTTTTTATGAATCAAGATAGGTATGGCAACTATCCTGATCACTGTCCACTAGAGAGCAGCACTGCTTTTATATCTGAAATTAAGAAGCGCAAAATACATGGATCACTTTTTTCTCTATGTTGTTGTCAACTGATTCTCTAAGCAGAGCATACTTGCAAGCCGGTTTATGTTTAAACCACTATGGATTATTTGTGTAAAATTAACCTTTCTGGCTGAGAGCTCAGTTTTACAATTTGATTATTATAGCTGCTTCTCAATAATGGGAACTACACAATGGTACTACTTATAATTTCCTTTTTTAACACAGAAATACTGAATTTTGCAGGAAACTAATTCTTTTTCAGAGTACAAAACATTGTAATAACCTAAGAGACATACTAAATGCCAGAATAACTATTAAATGTTGATACAAAACAAATTGATGCTTTTTGTAGTGTTTTTCAATATTAAATAACTGCACGTGCCATTCTGTTTCTCAAGCTATAATACTTATGGTTTGGTTTGAGAGTTGAATTGTGGTAACTGCATAATAAGAAGAATAAAATGAAACTAAACAATACAATTGCAATCATACTTTTCTAGACAGAGCTGTGAATCTGCCAATATAACGAAGTGGCAGAGACGGGGTTGAGGAGAGACTGGCTTGCCTTTTGTGGCTTTATTTTGTTTGAAGCACAGCCGGAGAAAATAAATAAAATTGCTGGGTATGTACAGTATATGAAATTGTAGAATCTACTTGTTTTAGAAACTCTGTTTCACCGTGTAGTTACTTCCTAAAGTGACTTTTGTTTATGACTTACAGCTCTCTTTAGGTTACTGATAAAAGAACAAGAACAATTGTTTTTATTAGTTTGGACTGGTTTATGCTAAGTTTATGGTTTACAATAGTTGCAAGATTGTAGATTCTTTTCACGTCTGCTCAAAGACTATCCTGGTATTTTGGATTGGAAGACTAATTCATTGTACAATTTCATTATTCATTTGTCAACTTTGGGCTAATTATTTTTATACAGCTAGGGCTTGGGCCTCTGGTGATGGTCTTTCTTACTAATAGGATTCTGTCTGCTTCAGCAGGCAATAAATGAAAGCTACATGCAGAGAGTAGGAAAAAAGTTGTAGCATGAATGGGCTATTATAACATTCCTGGTTAATCTGAAAAGAGGAAGAAATTGAACTTGGATCAGAACTACATGAAAGAAAGCATGCAGTTGGAAAGTGTTGCAAATCTTTTGTAGCCAGTGATTATATAAGTGAATAAACAATTAAAGTCTTTTTTTAAACAAAAGAAACAATGTAGTGGCCTTCTGATTCTGAAAATGGTGATTTCTAAATCAACTTATACATTTTTATCTTCATTTTAAGAGTGAAGAAGAGATTGGGAGCAGTATTAGTTTAAAAAAATCAGCAGATTATTACATTAAAACAGGATGTCAGACCTGCAGGCCAGATGCAAAGGGGGGAAAGTTGCGATACATCACGTGATGACATGACGACACGAGTTTGATACCCTTGCTGTAGAATTCAAATCAGGAATATTTTTCATAATTAGACTTTGCTTTACTGCTTCCTTTTAAGGACAAGGGTAACCGTATGTAATTTGAAGGGCTTTTTTTCTTTATGAAGACTTTCCTTTTAAGTGTAGATCTCTTTTTCAAAGTGGATATACATTAAAAGGATCAGCATTTAATTTCAAAACTTATGATTTATGACCATTCATTTAACGATTGTTCAAAGTTACAGTTCTGCTGAAAAGAGTGCGTTATGACTGATCCTCACATTTATGACTGTTGCAGCAATCACGTGATCAAAATTCAGGCTCATGGCAACTGCAATGTATTTACAATGACTCTAACATCCTGGGGTCATATGATCACCATTTACAGCCTTCCTAGAGGGCTTTCAAACAACAACACCTTGGGTTACTTATAAAAATAATAAAGGGTATGTGTGTGTGTGTGTGTGTGTTTGCATAGCAAAAGAGAGAAAGGCAATGGGAAAAGCCAGATTTGGTTATTGACTCTGTGGTTCATTTAATTACCATGGTGATTCACTTAACAAAAAAAAATTGTAAATATAGGCAAAACTCACTTAATGACTGCACTACTTAGCAGTTGAAGTTCCAATGTCTTAAAATCAAAACCATCCCCCATGCACTTTATATGCCAGGGTTGTACATACATATAGATAAAATAGACTAAGGGGTGGGTTTTTAAAAATTATATAGTTTAATAATTTCAAGTGTTTTATCTTGAATGTATATAAGTTGCAGATTCTTCACTTATAAGAAACATGTGAACATATGTATATAGAAGTTACAAAAGCTGCAGAGCAACCTGGTGAGGTTACAGATGAGAAATGTCTATGTATAGATGCCTTGGATGTATGGGACTGTATATTCCTTTGCCAGGTTTCCTAAGTAGCTTACCTCCATCATTTTAGAGCCACTGTATTCTCCATTAAGTCATTGTTCAACATGTTTGTGTATGTTTTCTTTACTGACACAAGTGTTCTTGAGTGTTGTCTGGGTGTTAATTTTACTGAAGTAATGTTTACCTCCCACAACCCATAATATTTGTAACCACACTTGCTTATCCTTTTAAATAGATTTGTCTTTAACAGTAAAATGCTGTGTGAGACACTACTCATCATCTGACTTGCATAAGTGCTTCCAATATTAGCTTGTCTTAGATATAATAGCAGCATTAATCCCTGCCACATGGGAAGTTAATACTTGTTTGAAGGTGGGCGGTACAGATTTCTTACTGTTACAACAAAATCTTTTTCCAAGAGATTTCAAAGAGTTTTTTTTTCTTAACTAATTACTTAAGTGACATGAAAAGCACCCAACCAGAATTGACCCCATTGTGCCTTTGGGCTATGTTTGCTTTTATAATAACATTGACTTTATATCGCTTGCAGTTTAGACTAGAACAAGACTAAAATGAACCTTGAGGCTATGAAAAACCATGAAAGCCCTAGCTCTGGTGCTTTTATTATGTGAAATCAGGCATAATCGACTTCTATAGTCCCAAGACACAAATGATAAAGAAATAGATTAATAAGAGTATTGTTTACTTAATTATCACCCTTTCCAAATTGATGGGAGAAACATAGATTTTAACATTTTGCTGAAAGAAAAAGACTAAGTAGCCCTATTGGCATTGCTTTGATGGGTATGTTTTTTTTTTTCTTCTTAGCCGTGAAGAGTGAAAATAGTATATTTAATCTAAATAAAATAAATACATTGACCTATGAAGAGTGCAGTTAGGAAAGGCTTATATTTTCCTAAATTAGTATAATGTGTTACAAGATTTTGATACTGATATACTTAATATTTTAAAAAAAGAAATTACTTTTCATTTAAAGAGAATCTGCTTCCTGCTGAAGAGGCTAATATTTTAATTAAGTCTAGAGTGAAGCTTTTTGAGTATCTGCTGATAAACTCCCACTTTTATGTTGATGGTAATTAAACAGATCCCTAAGGAGCCCAGGAGGCGCTGCGCAAGGCCCATGCTAATTGTCAGACATGAGACACTGACCAGTTGGTTTGCTCTTGAATAGCTGATGGCGTGCTGTCAGCACAGCAGTTTTATTTTTATGTATTGTGAGCTGTTGTCAGGGCTAACTGGGTCCTATTGTGGCTGAAGATGTTGCGCAAATTGAGGCAGATGGCTCTGATTCAGACACGTGTCATTCAGAAAGGGGAGAGGGAATTGGCCCCGCAAAGTGGGGTCACTGTGGGTCGCAGACCTGCTCCACACTTGTTAGTGTTTTCAAAAGCCCATGTGCAGCAACTTTGTTGTGCCTTGGGTTCTCCCTGGTTTTTTTTTTTTTTTCCACGCAGAGAAGGGGGGCAGTTTGCTTTGTGGAAGGTTGAAAAGTAGCCTCTTGCTATGTCTTTCCATCCTGTCTCTTGGGTCTGGCTCTGCATGTAGAATGAATTAACGGGATTGACAGAAGTTCATTGTGCCTAAAATGGCTTTTCAATCAGTTGCAGTGCTTAAAAGACTAGTTTTGCTTTTAATTCCATGTAATGAGTAGGTTTTTCATGTTTTGGAATTTAGTAATAGAGGATTATAGCTCATGGTTCCTTTTATTGGCTTAAAGTCATTAGAAATCTATTTAATGTTCCAATATGTAAAACTGAAAAAGATTTGTTAATTTGGAAAGTTTGAATCTTTGAGGGTACTCAAGAGTATATGTTGTGGAGGCCCTTCTTTATTGATTACCATATATGTTATATTAGCAAGATTTTGACTCCTTAATGAATGCAGTTAACCTTCAGATCAGTTATGTGCTCTGCGAAGCTGTTTCAGGCAAAATTCAAACTTAACTATTATGTTTTAAGCATTTGTAGTATTCTTCTATGCAAATTATATAGATATCATTATATAAAATTGTATTATTTTCATATAGCGTGGTGCAGTGTTAATGGTTTGGCTTTGGAACAGCTTTGTATTCTATGGGTGTCTTGTGAAGTTTCATCCCTTTAATCACTGAAACAAGCGCTGCATTTTATGTTAGTTTTCTAGGGAACCACTTACCAATTTTGTTTTTAATCTGTTAGGTTTGCGGCTAAAACTGTGCACAGTGGGTCACTTGTGCTTGTCACAGTGGAGCTGGAAGAAGGATCCACAGCACAGCTCTTCATCAACACGGAGAAGACGGTGATTGGCTCCATTCTTCTGCGGGAGCTGAAGCCTGTCCTGTCCCAGGGGTAACCCGCTTACATCTGGACTTCAGAATCTGGCACACCACAACAGTACCTGGCATCCACTACGGCTGCCTTTCGTTTATAATAATAGCCTTTCCATCTGGCGGTGGGGGAAGAATACACTCTTGACATTCTTGTCTCCTGTTTTAGAATGCTATAGTGTACATCTATCACACAAACAAGTATATTGTTCCACTCCCCCACCCCCTTTTTTCTAACCAAAGAAATATGCATTTTACTCTCGGTTAAATTTTAAATGTTAGTTACACATTTCCCTTTTAGCCTGATTTTTCCCTTCACTCTGCTAGTTTTATTATGATTTTTTTTTATTTTCTGCGAAAAAAGCTGACTTAGAAAACTTAGTTTAAAAAATCAGTTTAATTAGAACAATTAAATAATGTTTGTGGAAATCAGTCTGAAATGGTTCATCATGAGATAAGCTTTTGGGGAAATGGAATTTGGGGGCAGGGCTGTCATTTTAAAGGAATCACATTTTTAGTGTTCATTGCCCAATGGTTACGCCTGTATTAATCATTTATTTGTATCTGCTTTCTGTAGCTGCCATAATTCCTAAACATTGAGATGATAATAAAGTCACATTATGATAAATATGGGGTTTTCCCTTTTTTTCTGAGAATTGGCGACACCCCAACTGATGTGTGTGTGTGTGTGTGTGTGTATCCTACATATTTAAACACTACTAGTTTGTTTTTTAGTAAAATAGCACTAGACTACAGATATTTCATGCAAAAAGAGCTGCGGTGCAATTAGCCTTCACAGTTTTCTGGCCATGCAATCCATTTCTGCATTGGGTATCCCAGCAGAACTATTTTCCTGTGCATGTAGTTGCATCTTCAGAAGCTTTTGCGAGGACCACAAACTAGTTACATTGAACTTTTTAAAAACCTTCAGAACCCTAGCAAAAAAAGAACACTCTGCAATCAATACATAGGCTCTAATAAGTTTTTTTTAAGTTGCTAATATGCCTTGTGAAAGAACAGTCCTATAATTATAGCATATGAATAAAAATTAATCAATTCTATTCCTGAAATCAAACAGTATTGGATTTCCAACAGTGTTTCATTTGTTCCAATTCTTGCATACGGAGATTTTTAGTGGTTCTTTACCTGCACCTTTTTTTAATGCATTCCTATCTAACCAGAGTCAGTTCTTTGACAGAATGCTCTGTTTCAAGAGAGCTGAGGGGGAAACAACTGGGAAGGGGAACGAAAAACGGGGAAAAAATTGTGCATTCTCCACTGTCCTTTCCAGTGGTGGGATTCAATTTTTTTTTATTACCAGTTCTGTGGTCATGACTTGGTGGGTGTGGCAGGGAAAGGATACTATAAAATCTCCAGTCAGAGGTGGTGTTTGCTGGTTCTCCAAACTACTCAAAATTTCCGCTACCAGTTCTCCAGAACTGCCAGAACCTGCTGAATACCACCTCTGGTCCTTTCCACTTCCACCCCAGCTTGATAGGGTGTTACAAAAGGTCTTGGAACTTGCCTAGAAAATTTTATGCTGGCAGCAGTAGAAATAGAATTGTGATATATGAGAACAATGCATTGATAATAGTATTAACATTATTGGCTTCAATAATTATCATGATATAATGCACATAAAACTGATACGATCTAAATGCAGGTCTGTTTTTCTTGAGTGGATCATCAGTAAAGAGCTGTTTTAGCTTCTTGCTTGAGGGTGCTAACATTCTTTTCTATTGACTGTATTACTATTTAAAATATTAGGGAAATAGACTAGGTTTCTGTAGAAATCAGTCACAGAAGAAAAAATAAATATTAATCAGTAATTTTCAATTAAAATGCATTTTTATCTATCTGCTGTACTCTACCATCTAGAAATTCAGTGGTATAGTCTCATGGTATTTCTGTACTATGAATGCATAACAAGACATACACCCATCATTGATGTACCTCACATATAAGAAAAGGCTACAAGGGATCCACTGATCTACTGCATTCTTGGCAGCGTCATTGGCTAAGGCCCATTTGAAAATTATTGCTGTAGAATTAGATTATATGATGTAATTACCCTCTGTAATATGACAATGCTTCAAATGCTGTTTGAATAATATTGCATCACCAGAGCCACTGAGGTTTAATATAAAATAATATATGAATTGGTTCCAGCTAATATTCTAAAATTACCTAAGGATAGAGATCCTCTCATAAATGCTTCTGATTCTCACCACAATTTTTAAGCCTGTTTTGCAAAAATGTACAATGCAGTAAAGGAATAGTATTCCTATTCTTGCCCTAATGCTGAGACAATCTTATTTATTACTATATAGTCCTTGGCCCTTTGGGTCATCCTTTCAGACATCTTTCTTTACTTAAGTAGAGAAACAGAATGACCACGAGCAGATTGCTATTGTTTAGATTCTAAAATTAAGAACAGAACATTTTATTAAAGGTGCATAGCAAGACAAATATACAAGATTTTTGTTTAACAAAAGACACATTTGATTATAACATTTGTGGTTGATCTGCCTTTTCAAGTATTTTCACTTCTTTTTCCTTGGCTTAAAGTGGCATACAACTGACCATGCTGGAATACTGATTTCTCCAGATTCTTACGGAGTTCTTCCATAGCCATCCACATTCCATTGCAAAGTCTTGGAAGATTCAAGTTCGTCATTAATATGGTCTAACATATATCTTATTGTGTGGAATCCTGCAGAACTGTTCTCAAAGAACTGTTCTTTGAGAACAGTTCTGCAGGGTTGTCAAATGTTGAGTAGATGAAATTTATACATTCTTCAATAGTTCTTGCCTGCAGAACCATATTTTCAGGAACCCAGATTGTTGGGAGCAATATGCTGATTCTGTAAAACCGCTTAAAGAGGCCTGTAAAGCACTGTGAAGCAGTATATAAGTGTTATTGCTAATTCTATTTCATCGTTTTGATTTTTCTGAATTTTGACCTCACCAACATCCCTCTCTCAGTTGTATGCTTCTCTTTAATTAAAACTTGAAACTTATCCATAAATATGATTTTTGATGCATGGATTTTGCACATTAGCAACTTTTTTCCTTTTCACAATTGGTAGAAGCTGATTGAAATTTCCACAGCAAATGGTTAAGATTTTCCCAAGGGCCTCATTTTTCATACATCATGAAAAGACTAGTCTTCGGCTTCAAAGCTCACTCTCCTAATAAAGGGACTGTCACCCCAGACAATTAAGCCTTCCATGTCAAACCAAATTTGCAGAATTGGGTGGGGGTGGGTATTTGGTTTTTTTGTTTATGTTACATAAAGCACTTTCATTCACTTTGAGGAGTATCTTGAATCTTTAATGAGCTGTCTACCATCAGACATCAATGTTGCTGCAATACCAGATAATGCTACAGCGGTAGCAACATTTCCAGCAAGGATCAAGTTGATAACAAATGTATTTCCCATTTCTCATGGTGCATCAATGAAAATTATTGAAAAAAGATTGCAAGTACTTACACACAGTCAGATACTGCTTTTTGTTCATTATTCAGTAGGGGCTCAGTGTTTACTAAAATTTCTGCTGTTTGTCTCTGTTGTATTGCAGTTTGTGCAATAATTCTTTATTGCCACCATTTTGATTAATTGTACTGTTTGTTGGTTTTGGCAAATTATATTCTTTAAATGATTTTGCAAAATCCTTGAGTTTTTCTTAAAAATACAGAAAAGATTGTTCATGATCTTTATCATGAACTATTGATCTTGATATTAAGAGCATTGATATTTGTCCTCTTGAGTTGCAAGAAATCATCACATACTGCATTCTTGAACTGGTTCTACAATTGTCATAGATTGTTGATTTCAGTATTTGTTAGTAAGACAATAAAGTTTCTCTTCATGGAGAAATAGTATACTGTACACTCAACCCAGAACATTGGCTTCAAAAATTCTGGAGAACTTTTACATTCTTTTACAATATTCATTCTTTACCACCACTTATTAGTCAAAGTGGACAATTTTGGAATATCCACATAGTACTGTGTTTTTGCCAATGGATCATATTTGCAAAGATCCATGAACTCTGTTAAAGTGGTTCACGTTCACCTCATATCATTATTCATTACAGCAGCATTATCTTGAAAAAAAATGCTGTTGTGGAAGGTGCATTTGAAGGTAAATAGCAAGTTTCTTTTCAATAATTTGAAATCTAAGTATTGATGCTTCAGATGGTCCAATATATTTGTCTGTCAAGTGCTGCGTAATTTTGTTTTCACTATTCAGTGCAAAAATTGCCTGATCACTCTCTTTTATTGTATGTTTGATGACGTTTTTGATGGATTTGACAGATGGCCATATTTTTATGTTGAGATGACAATTGAACACCTTCGGTAATTGTGTATTATACAGTACTGCACATTGAGAAGCTATAATTCAACTCTGTAGTCCTACTTGATGTCCCTCATTTCTGAAGACCAGCTCATATGGATGGGTTATGAATCTTCACCACATCTTGTTGCTAATTGAATGGCTTTGAGTACCTCTTACTGCATGTATCATTTTTCCAACACTGAGATTCTGCTGCAATACTGGCCATGGTTCCTGTGCTTGAATACCAATTTATGCAGCTCTGGATCTTCATTTGGGTTTGATATTTTGGATTGCATGAATGTATTATAATCTTATGAGCCAGCCCTTGGTCCATGCATCTTAAAGTTGTTGCTTCTTAAAGAGCTATATGGTGAATCAATTTCTTGCTGCTGGGTTGGTGGTGGGGAATGACTGGCTGGGAAATTGTCATGGAAAGTTGAAAATGAAGATCACATCACTGCAGAGGCAGCCCAGAAGCATGGCAGCAGCCACAATTTCCCCAAATTTCATTTCCTCAGGAGTCGTGGATCCCAGTTTTGCACACATTCAGTAGGTTAGCCACTTTAAATTTCCTTTGTTCAAAAATTGTTGCTCTATGAAGGCACTATTTTGCCCAGATAAAAGTCATGCTGAGGCTTTTAGTAGTATATAGAAGATAATGCTTATGTATTGCTAATGCAATATACCGTGGACACTGTCCACTGCTATCTGTTAAGACGGTTAACAGACAAATAGCAATGGGAGGAAGAGAAAGAAGTGGTGACAATTTGGCTTTTTTAATTATAATTTTTACCTAAATAGTACAATCTCAGTTTGATTTTATTTTAGATAGTAAACAACCCTTTATTCAGTTCTTATCAATAAGGAAAACATGGGAATATTGCAAAACATGATTACTTAGCAGTGAAACAACCTTTATTCCAAGGACTTTAGCTTTTGGTTTTACATGAGGTAACCAAATAACTTAGGTACAAGAATGTCCTTCAAGACTTAATATGTGGTAGAATATAGGCACAGTATATCATGTAGGTAGTTATTGAACCCAATCGTATATGCCCAGTTCTCCAATTAAACTAGCAGAATGATGACTGAGCAGTATCCTAATTTTAATTATTTCTAGGTATGCCTAGAATGGAAAGTGGGAGAGAGCATATGGAAGTTACATGTTATCAATGTATTGGAAAGTAAACCACACTATTAAAGTTTCAAAAATCCAAATATTTATGTTTAAAAGCAGATTTCTGGGTTTTCAAAAGCAGCTTTATAGCTCTTCTCATTGATGTGTGCTTTTAAATGTAGGCAATACATATACATTTTTCAAAAAATAGAGGTACAGCAAAAGCATTTCTCTGTTTGATGGTAAAATCTCAGTGTACGTATACCCAAGGCAGCAACGGGCAAACTGATTCTTAGACTGCTGCAGAGAAGCCCTGTTGAATTTTTATTGCAAATCAATGATACAGTCATCTTATGCTGTTTTCTAATAGAAAACCAAAGAAATAAAAGATGGTTCTTACAGCTCTAGTATTCTTTGAACTACCACAAAAACTACCAGACATCTTTTAACCCTTGAGGTCGTGACCATCAAAAATAATAATGAAAATGGGTGTGGGCCCTGAATACAAAAGGATTATTGTCTGTGATCTAAGGCATAAAAATCTAGAATAAAGTTTTACAATGCAAGGTTTGCTGGAGATAGAAGACTGAATTCCATGACCAGCAAAACTGAAGGCCTTTATTTTGTGGGAGAAACTAGCTAATAATCCAAGCAAGTAAAATTTATTTCAATATGTAAAGCAGTAAAACCCTATCAAGTGTCCATAAGTTCATTTGTCCTGAAGATTCCAAAATACTAGAAGTAAAAACAATATCTGAAATTTATTCCTACGAAAATGCTATGGATCGTCTATATGCATCAGCAAAGAAACAGATTTTCCTGTAACTTAATCAACTATTTTCTTAAAAGTGTCTCTCTGTGTGTGTACATATTCATAGGGAAATAGTTTTTGAACAATTTGATTCTTCAATAACAAATTAGCCTTGAATCTTAGGAATAGAGGAAAAAAACTGTCAGTCTCTAGCATGATCCAAATTTATACATAATGCTACATGTGAGTGATTTACTTGAACATGATAATAATTTTCAGCTGCTGAGTTTATACACATTGTTATCAGCAAGCATTGTTTATGGAAAGGGATGGTTTAGATCAGAGAGTGGTAATGGTGCCCTAGTTCTTACTGAATCCCCCATAATTTGTATCTATTGGCTGTGTTAACCAGGCTAATGGGGTTCAGAGTCCAAGAATAGCAAAAAGATTCTTCCTTTTTAAAATGTCTTCGCTATTATCAGTTTTCTCTAGTTAAACAGATTTCAATTATTCAATTCTACCTGTCTTAACTATAAATTTATATAGGTAAGCCTTTTTTCATCATGGCACTTTTAACTTTTTGCAGTTTGTACCACTCTTAGCTTTTGTATTTTTTCATCCATTTTTTAAAAATGCATCTATAATACATAATTTCTTGGTAAATAGCCACTAGAACATGATTTGAGATCTTGAATTTACTCTATTTTTCTAGCAGCTTTATTGTTTTCTCCTTGTGTGTTTATTTTTAATAATCTTTGAAAAAATAATGATCTGGGATGATGTGCATTATTTTTCAGATTGCTGCTCTTCTGCCATGTAATCCATGCTCTTTACCATTTATTCTTCTTAAAATATACAAGCTTCTGTTGTCCATATTTAATGGGAGATGGTTTAATCCAACATTCGTTGCTAGCAATAAGGAGAATCCTGATTGAATGAGACAAATTTTGGGCAGTATTTGATTAGAAATTCAGTCAAAACTGGATTTTACCCAGATATGACTACAATATTCTTTACAAGCAAAAATCCTTAATTAAAGAATAATTTGCTAGCCAGAATGCTGTTGCGTACATCATGTTAGCTAGAAAACACATAAACTGATTTCTTTTTCTTGAAAATGAATTATTTAAACTAATAAACTACTTTGTTCAGTTTTAATCTGCCCATTACTACTTAATGAATTGTTCAAAAATCTGTATTCTAAAATACCTCTGTCAAGGTCTTGAAAAAGATTAGATAGAGTTCTTTTAGAAGTTTTATAGACAGTGGCAGTTGTGGTTGGAATTGCCATTGCTAAGCAGTGTGGGTGTATAGTATGATTTCACATGATCATGCTGCTTAGTGACAGCAATTCTGGCATTCCTGGTTGCCTCTGTTAAGCAAATCACTGTTGACCATTAAGGGAAGACCTTATGTGGTCACCATTTGTGATCTCCTGTCAGCTCCCCCATTGATGTTGGCTGTTGGAAGCTGACAAAGAATGTTTCAACTGGGAATGCTCCGATGTTATAGCAAGATGGGCACCAAATTCCGCCCCCCCAGCAATTGTGATCATGTGACTGTAAATATGTTGCAGTGACTGGAATGCCGAGGATGATTATAAGTCTCCTCCTGCAGTGCTGTTGCAAGTTTGAGAGGTCATTAATTGATGATTACCTGTATCTTTGTGTGGGCAATTAACTTAAGCAGTATTTCCTATACATTGCCCATCAACTATTATGTTTAGCTAGAAATTGCAGCTTCAGGATGTGGGTTACTACAATAAGCCTGTCTGAAGTGACCTAAGATTCTCTTTGCTGAAGTGTTTCAGGCCTCTGGAGGCATCATAATCTGTACTGGTGAAGTGAAGAGGCCACTTGGTGTACTTTGACCAAGCAATTAAGATGTCTTCAACTGTTCAGGAATGCTGCTGCTGGAAAACAGGTCTTCTCAGTCTTCTTCCCAGACTTGCCAAAAGCACTTCTAGGTTTAGCAGTTTCAGGATTACCTGTTAGAAGCAGCCATCAGTGTGTGTGTGTGTGTGTGTGTGTGTGTGTGTGTGTGTGTGTGTGTGTGTGTGTGGTGTGTGTGTGTGCTCTCTCTGTGTGTGCATTTATCTATATCTATCTATCTATCTATCTATCTATCTATCTATCTATCTATCTATGTTTTCTTAAGTTTTCACGGGTACTTACATGTATGGTATTCAGCTTTGTTCGGGTATTTTCCCACGTCATTATAGTTGTGCTATTAAAAAAATAAAAGTTGTGCTTTTATATATATATAAAATCTTCCAGACCTTCCAGTTTGAAGTTTGGCTTTTTGGACTCAAAATTGTGCTATTATATGATAATTTGATATAATAGAGTTAAGAGTTTTATTTCAACATTAAAGAGCCGTCATAGAATTTTTCCCCTTTTTGATGTTTATCATTATGTTATAATTTAAATTATTTAAGCCTAATTTAATTTTTAATTTTAATGATAATTTTTATATGTTTTTATTTGTTGGTTATATTATATTGTACATGCTCAGAGCCCTACTTTTAGGAAAATGGGCACTTTAGAAATATGAAATATAAATAAATATAAATAAATAAAGTTGATCTTCACAACTCTATTTAAGTCCTATAAAGTGATTTTTGCCAACTACGGCTTACTTTTCTTAAACGTAGCCATTAATTCATTGCAGTCCTGGTGTATATGTGTATGTATGTTATTTTGTTTTGTTTGGGTTTTTTTTTTGTTTAGAAAAAGTTATCAGCTAAACTTTGAGTAATTGAAAGTAATTTCTGATTTCTGCAGTCTAGTGTAATTGCCTAAAAAAGGTGATTTGGTGATTAGGATTCTAGAGTGAATTTTGTTCTTCGGGTTCTTGCAACGTTCCTGCATCAGGGGACTCCGTTTCAGTGCCGTGCAGCTGCTGGAGCTGATTTACAGTGCTGTGGCTGTGGCTGGTCATAAATAAATCCTCTTATATAGTTGTTATGAACACCTGTTAGATCATCTGTCAGCAAAGCACTGTTCACATTTATCACGGTGCGATAGTTATTTTACTTCAATCCATTTCCAACTGACTCTGCCTCCTTCACTGGATTACTATTACCACACCATAATCGCTCGTTTCCACTCCATGTTACAACTTGCAGATAAAAGATTTCACTACTTGGCCAAATTTCATAAATAAAGGAGCAGTTCAGTGCAGTAAAAGTTTATTTTTGTCATCATTTGTCACCCCATTATTCTATAAATCAAATGGAATAGCAGTATTGCTAGCTCAGGCGTTGCTGTCAGCTCTACATGTGGAAATGGTCCGTTTCTTCTTTTTAGATGAGATGACATGTCTTTCAGACTTAACCGGCTTATGGCTTTGTTTCACCCATTTTATTTTATTGCCCCTTCAGAAAATTCCTTGGGGATGCAGGGAATAAAATAGGGTTGAAAAACATGGTAAAACATCTGCTTTTGCTGTGTTATGTCCATTCCCCACTTTTACAATTGTTCATTTACAAATTTGGCCACAGATATAATAGCTCCAGATATAAAACAACTCCTGGGTTTTTAACAACAGAATCCTAGGTTCTCATATGAATAAGCCTGGTCTAATTTCTATTTGCTGGAGTGTGTTTTGCTCAAATTTTATTTCTTTCTAGGTTTTAATAACTATTTCAAATGGTCTTCCACTTTTTCTTCCTCACACCATGTCATAATCATGATCAAAGGAGAATTGTGCCATTTCTTTTGTGAGAACGATGCGGTATATTTTATAAGAAGTTTATTTAATTCTAAATCGTACCAATTTGTTATATTTTACTCATTTCAACCTAGAAAGAGAGAATGTATAAGAGTATTATAAACTAGAATCCCGAATGGATCAGGAAGAGAATAATTTCTCTTTGGCTTAAAGGAGAAGAAAAAAAGGAAAATAAATAATAAAAGAAGGGGCTAATAGAAAAAAGGTTTATAGATGATATTATACTTCCAAGTTGGTCCTAATTCAAGTTACATTCTTCATAGTTATGTACTCATAAATTCAATAAAGTGCTTTAGTATTACTATAAAAATGACAGGAGGGGGTTTTATGTTGTAAATTTTGTTACTCTTCCTGCTTTATATAAGAATTCTATGCCCATTATGTCATTAATTTTTTTTTCAGTCTGAAGGACTCAGCCTCTCTGTTATTTATTTCTGGCACAGAGCAAGGGCATATGGAACAAATTTGTATTCTTATGGATGAGGCAGTTATCAACATTGAATTCTGTTTGGGAAATAAATGGTCTATTTCATCATAGAATTCTAGAATGTAATCATTGGAAGGACCTTGGACAGCATCTTGTCCAGTGTTTCTGAACATTGGCAACTTTACGATCTTCAAGTCCAAGAATTTCCCAGCCAATCCAACCCATGCAGAAATCCACTTATAAAGCCCTCTATTCTCTATTTCTACTGAGGAGAGCCCACCATCTCTTAAGGCAGTCTCATTGTTGAACAACTCTTACTTCTAGGAATTTTTTTCTGATGTCCCAGAAAAACCCACTTCCTTGTAATTTTAAGCCACTGTTTCTTGTATTATCTTGTGTAACAACTCTAAACAATTGTTCGCTTTTTCTGCACGGCAACTCTGCAGACATTTAATCAGGTCTCCCTAAATTTTTTCTTTTCCAGAGTTAATGTGCCCAGTGTCTCTGACAATTCCTCATATAGTTTGTTTGTTTTTACAGAAATTTTCAATGTTAGTGGATATTTCAAATTAAGCAGGGACTCAGCAGAAACATTTTAAGATGGGTAATAATCAATCGATGAGTTAAAATTCTTTAAATCATGCAAAATGGAAGATTTTTTGTCTCAGATAGTTCTGTGGATCACATTCTTAAATTTTATTTACTTTATTAGCTGCCTCAAATGCCAAAGATTGGTGTTTTATTTCAACCGATGAAATCACATGAGAAGAAATTACCTGAGAGTGAATCATTTCAACACACACACACAAATACAC